>NW_012101321.1:3379776-3445799 GCF_000951045.1 Mandrillus leucophaeus | reverse complement strand
TTTTCTGCACTGCTTTTTCCCCATCTTTGTCATTTTATCTGCCTTTGCTCTTTGATGATGGTGACGTACTGATGGGGTTTTGGTGTGGGTGTTCTTTCTGTTTGTTAGTTTTCCTTCTAACAGTCAGGACCCTCATCTGTAGGTCTGTTGAAGTTTGCTTGAGGTCCCCTCCAGACCCTGTTTGTCTGGGTATCAGCAGCGTAGGTTGCAGAAGATAGAATATTGCTGAACAGCAAGTGTTGCTGTCTGATTCTTGCTCTGGAAGCTTCATCTCAGGGGTGTACCCCACCATGTGAGGTGTGAGGTGTCGGTCTGCACCTAGTGGGGGATGTCTCCCAGTTAGGCTACTCAGGGTTCAGGGACCTACTTGAGTAGGCAGTCTGTCCATTCTCAGATCTCAACCTCCGTGCTGGGAGATCCACTGCTCTCTTCAAAGCTGTCAGACAGAGGCATTTACCTCTGCTGAGGTTTCTGCTGCTTTTTGTTTAGCTATGCCTTGCCCCCAGAGGAGGAGTCTACAGAGGCAGGCCGGCCTCCTTGAGCTGTGGTGGACTCCACCCAATTCGAACTTCCTGCGGCTTTGTTTACCTACTTAAGCCTCAGCAATGGTGGGCGCCCCTCCCCCAGCCTTGCTGCCACCTTGCAGTTAGATCTCAGACTGCTGTGCTAGCAATGAGGGAGGCACTGTGGGCATGGGACCCTCTGGGCCAGGTGTGGGATATAATCTCCTGGTGTGCCCTTTGCTAAGACCATTCGTAAAGCACAGTATTAGGGTGGGAGTTACTCGATTTTCCAGGTGTTGTGTGTCTCAATATCCTTTGGCTGGGAAAAGGAATTCCCTTCCCCTTTGCACTTCCCAGGTGAGGCGATGCCTCGCCCTGCTTCAGCTCTCACTGGTCAGGCTGCACCCACGGACCAGAGCCAACTGTCCAACACGCCCCAGTGAGATGAACCTGGTACCTCAGTTGAAAATGCAGAAATCATCCGTCTTCTGTGTTGCTCATGCTGGGAGCTGGAGGCTGGAGCTGTTCCTATTCAGCCATCTTGGGCGCCAGGATTTTTCTTTAATCTTCACCATGACAACCTAGTAGAGCTCCTGGACACAAAATTTATACAGTATGGGGGCCTTCCTTAAGCTAGAACCCCAGGAATTTTTATTTCTTAAGGAAGTCCACACTCAGTCTTCAGTAGTCAATTACCCTTTAAGTGTCCCTTCCAGGTACTAGCAGCAGTTTCCACTGCCAGTGAGCTGTGATTCACTGCATCTGCCTGTCTCTCCAGTTTACAGAGTGACAGACTGCCTGTGACCTCAATTGTCTAAAGAATCTAAGAAGAGTTGTTGACTTTCAGTTTGTTCCACTTTTTTCTTGTTGTGAAGACAGAAGTGATGACTTCCAAGCTGACATGTCAGACCAGGAACTGGAAGTTTTGTCTATTTAATTTTTGCCCTGGATGTTTATGCCTTTTTTAGAAAAGAAGTATTGTTATTAACAGTTGCATTAAAATAAACCACGATGGGCTTGATAGACCTCCGCTTTTTAATTCTAACTTCTATCATGGTCTTTTCTAGTAACATGTAAGAGAAACAGTTGTACAGTGGGCAGATTTCTCACTTTAATACATGATTAAATTTGAAAGATATTTATTGTATTTCCTTCTTTTCCACAGACCCTTTCTGGATACAGTATAAGTAGCACATCCCTTTCAAGAATAGCATCTATGGCATTTACTAGTAAAATGAACTGCACTAAGTAGGATGCAAGCTGCTGGGAACATATAACTGCCTCTAATCTTGAATGATGATGTAAGAAATATTCACATTGCTGCCCCATTGGCCACTTAAAGGAAAAGCCAGTTGCAAAGTGCTCTGTGTTGAGATTTGTACTGTTCATAAAGCGGTCAAGTCATCCATCATGAGCATAAGAAATATAAGAAATTATAGGCTAGAGTTGCATGAATATGTATAAGAAATTTAAATCTGCTCTTGAGCATATAGAGAATAGTATGAGTACTCTTGCTATGTAGTTTTTAAATTTTATTCTATACTGTATATCTACAGTGATTCATTCATTTTATTTCTTGGAAATCCTTTTCTGTTTGTTTTTAAATAAATCCTTTACTGAGAAATTAGCTCAAAAAAAGTACATGGTAAATAAAAAGTGAGCAATGAATTTTCTTTTCTCTAGAGAGTTGATAATAAATGTGTAACTGACATAAACTGTTTTTCAGCATTTTCCATCCTTTGGGATGGCCATTTCTAGCCACATGAAACCAAGAGGAACAAACATACTGAAGAAATACCAGCATCTGTTTTTAAATTATCGTAAAATTTAACATGTAGCTGCAGAAGGTATTTTTATGTGTCACTCTGTGAAACATGACCTTTCATTTAGATCAAATAAGGCTTTTAAAACAATTTTGTACATTTTTAATTCTACATTTTCTCATTACACAAATAAAAAGTGAAGTAATAGCTGTTGAAATGTTGGCTCCATTAGCATAAAAAGAATTTGCAAATGGTTAAATATTTCCAATTTCATATCAATGTCATCAGTTGCTTTGAAGGAAAAAAAATTCCAATAGTGTTTGATTTTTATTTTTCATCTAATTCATGGATTGAAATTAAAGCTTCTGGATCTTTCGTCTGTCAAAATTAAACATCAGATACTATTGTGAATATGCATGTAACATCAGCTTAAAATTCAATGTTGAAGATTAAATCCTTTGTTTTGTGATGTTAATATAGATTTAGGTACAGCACAGTGACAAGTTAGAATGGCTTTGCTAAATTAATAAAGCTTGGAGAAATATAATTGGAGTTGGCGTTGGTACACACATAATATATATATTCACATCCAAAATGAGCTATATTCTGCCAAATGAAATAGAAATTTTGATTGTCAAACTATGCAAAGAAGTACATATAGAAATATTAAAGATATTAATTTTAAAAATTTTTTGCAAAAAGCTGTTAATTTTTCTATGTATATGCTTTAGCATGGCATTATGTGTTTTCTTTCTCTGCAGCTCAATTGGATTATTTTTCCAGGACAATATTATTTATTTTAGTTATTTTTTAAGGAGGTATATCAGTCACCTCAAAGATTTATTTTACGTGTTGAGAACATTACAATTATTCTATTTTGGCTAATTTGAAATATACAATAACTTGTTGTTAACTCTAATTTCTCTACTGTATTATGAAATACCAGAATTTATTTCTCCTATGTAACTGTATTTTTGTACCCATTAGCCAACCTTCCTTCATCCTCCTTCCCTTCTTCTCTTTCCAGTTTTTCGTAACCAGCATTCTGCTGTCTACCTCCATGAGACACTTGTTTTAGCCCCTACATATGAGTAGGAATAGGTGATATTTGTCTTTCTGTACCTAGAAACTGAGAAATGGTAATAAACTTTTATAAGTAAGTCCCTGTTTATATTTTATTAAATAATAGTTGGAAATTTTTAATAAAAGTCATCAGTAAATAAAGGTTCAAAAATCTTAAGACCTTGAAGTTTTTCACAAATTGCAATTTTTGAAAACAAGCTTGTAAACAGAAAAACCTATACATGTATCACAGCACAACAAAGGAAGGGTAAACAAATCAAATGATGAGAGCTTAAAAAACATACATGATTTAATTTTGAAAATGTATATTTGACACTGACAGTGATCAATCTTACAAAAAAATCAAGAAAACAATCCCATTTACAATAGCTACAAAACAATAAAATACACAAGAATAAATTAAATCGAAGGTGAAAAATCTCTAAAAGAAAACCTATAAAACACTGATAAATTGAAGAGGACACAAAAAATTGGAAATATATTTCACACTCATGGACTAGAAGAATGAATATTGTTAAAATCTCTATACTATCCAAAACAATCTACATTTCCAACATAATCCCTATCAAAATACCAAAGACATTCTTACAGAAATAGAAAAAATATCCTAAAACTCATAGGGAATCATGGAAGACTCCAAATAGCTAAAGCAATCCTAAACAAAAAAAGCAAGGCTAGAAATATCATACTACCTAATTTCAAATTATTCTAACAAAGCTACAGTAATCAAACCACCATGGTACTGATATAAAACTCGAAGAACATACACTGGGGAAGAGATAGACTCTTTTTGAATAAATCATGCTGGGAAAACTAGATATCCATATGTATAAGAATTAAGCTAGATACTCATCTTTTGCCATATACAAAAATCAGCTGAAAGTGGATTAAAGACTTAAATGTAAGAACTGAAACTAGAAACTATGAGAAGAAGATACTGATGAAATGCTACAGGACATCAGTCTGGGCAAAGTTATTTTTGGAAGGTAAGATCTCAAAAGCACAGGTAACCACAGCAAAAATAGACAAAAGAGTTACATCAAGCTAAAAAGTTTCTGCACAGCAAAGAAAACAATCAACAAAGTGAAGAGATAACCCATACAATGGGAGAAAATATTTGCAAACTACCCATCTGACAAGGAATTAATAGCTAGAATATATAAGGAAAAAACAATTCAATAGTAAAAAGAACAAAAAATCCAATTTTAAAAGTGGTCAAAAGACCTGAATAGACACATCTTAAAAGATGACACACAAATGGTCAACAGGTATATGAAAAAATGTTCAGCATCACTAATCACCAGGAAGATGCATATCAAAACCAACTCACCCCAGTTAGAATACTATTATTAAAAAGACAAAAAATAACAAATGCTGGTGAGGATGCAGAGAAAAGTGACCACTTTTACACTATCGGTAGGAAAGTAAATTAGTATAGCCACTATGGAGAATGGTATGGAAGTTTCTCAAAAAACTAAAAATAGAACTACCATGTGATCCAGCAATTCCACTGCTGAGCATATTTCCAAAAGAAAGGAAATTAGTACATTTAAGAGATATCTACAAGCCTATTTCATTGCATCACTAATCACAATGGCCAAGATATGGAATCAACCTAAGTGCTCATCAGTGGATAAAAGGATAAATAAAATGTAGTATAGATGCACAATAGAATATTATTCATGCATAAAAATAATGAAATCCTGTCATTTGCAGGCACATGGATGGAACTGGAGGTCATTATGTTAAGTGAAATAAGCCAGACAGAAAGACAAATATTGCATGTTCTCAAGCATATGAGGGAGCTAAAAGTGTGTCTCATGGAGATAGAGAATAGAATAGTGGTTACTAGAGAAGGCAGAAGGGATGAAGAAAAGTTGCTTAATGAGTACAAAAATATGGTTACATAGAAGCAATAAGTTCTAATATTTGATAATACAGTAAATAAATTATAGTTAATAATTTATCATATTTTTCAAAATATCTAGAAGAGAATAATTATGTTTTTAACACAAAAAGGTAGATGTTTGAGGTGCTGGATATTTCAATTACCTTGATTTGATCATTACACGTTGTATACATGTATCAAAATACCACATGTATCCCCAAAATATGTACAATATATCCTAAAAAATAAAATAAAGAAAATCTTTATTTGTGCTTCAAGTTTCTCAACTTGGGAGAAGAATCTTGATGAAGTGCTTATTTTTAAGTGGACAAATATATATCCTCTATCAGAATGTAATGAAATTTAGAAGGGTATGACTGTAGTATCTAAGTTTTGTTAAACAGTCATAGAAATTATAAATAGAAACAAATTTGATGAGTTGTCTTGTAAGATCATTTTTTGAAGAAAGTTACGCTAAATGGAGGTAAAAAGGTAGCAAACACTTTTGAAGATGTTTGGTCTGGAATATTTATACATTTTAATATTTTTAAAAATAAGAACTAAGGATATCGTTCATTTAATATTTGTCCTGAACTTACCAGGCACCTCAACACCTGTAGAGAGTGTTTTCTCAGTTAAAAATAGTGTGATCTTAGACAAGACTCATTGAAGGTATCAACGAGTTCAATCTTATGAAAAACTCAGCTACTTGGGAGGCTGAGGCAGGGGAATCGCTTGAACCCGGGAGGTGGAGGTTGCAGTGAGCCAAGATCATGCCACTGCACTCCAGCCTGGTGACAGAGTGAGACTCTGTCTCAAAAAGAAAAGAAAAAGTTGAAAAGTACAATTTTCAGACAAATACTGGTGTCACTATAATAAAAACAGATAGGCTAAGAACAATCTTACAGTACACAAATATTTCCCAAAAAAGACTATTCCACTTATAGTCATTTTTTTGATAGTCAGATAACCAAGTGGGATTTTTGTTTGTTTAGCTTTAATGTATATGTACATATTTATTTTAATTGACTTAAAGATTTTTATTTTTGAAAATAGTATTTGAATAGGAATATTCTATAGTTTGGGACCAGAAAATAATTGAATTGCCAATAAAATACAATAAAATAAGAAATCTTACCCAGTATCAAACTTTAGTAATTTCAAAACATAAAAGTAAGCTTGATACACAGGCAACACCTAAAGAAGTCTGAGGGCAACAATACAGCTCCTTAATTGATCCTTGCCACATTAGGATGTGTTCCAGTCTACATCTAACACATGTAATAACCAAATGATGCATGGGAGGCATTACTTACAGAGTGGGAACTATTTTGATCATAAAGTATCTCTATTTCATATTCTGATAATTACCTAAAACTGACATTGACACTTTCAAACAGGATATGCACCAGGAATCTTTCAATTCTATAGTTGTTTGCCATAAACAACGCAGAGAGATCAGATATTTTCTGCTGAAAGTATTCCACAGACAAGGACTCTCAGTTATGTCTTTTCCTTAATAAATACCGAGTGTCTGATTAGCACATTTCCATGTTTCTTTCCTCTCTGTCTCTCTGCAGATATACAGATATATGTCTGTATCTCCAACTCCTCCTTCAGTCATAGATCAGCTGCTAACTTTTTCCTCCCCACAGGTATTAAAATGTTAGAGTACGGGCTGGGCATGGTGGCTCACACCAGCTAATCCTAGCACTTTGGGAGGCCAAGGTGGGTGGATCACTTGAGTCCAGGAGTTCAAGACTAGCCTAGGCAACATGATGAAACCCATCATGGGGCACAGTGGCACATGCCTGTAGTCCCAGCTACCTGGGAGGCTGAGGCAGGAGAATTGTTTGAGCCCAGGATGCGGAGGTTGCAGTAAGCCATGATTCCGTCATTGCACTCCAGCCTGCATGACAGAGCAAGATACTGTATCAAAAAAAAAAAAAATGTTGGAGTGCTTATACCAAGATAATAAACCTATTTATAGATGGATACATATTACTTCAAAAACATATAATTTTTTTTTTGAGATGGGGGAGTCTCACTCTGTCGCCCAGGCTGGAGTACAATGGCGTAATCTCGGCTCCCTGCAACCTCTGCCTCCCAGGTTCAAGCAATTCTCCTGGCTCAGCCTCCTGAGTAGCTGGGATTAAAGGCACATGCCACCACGCCCAGCTAATTTTTGTATTTTTTTAGTAGAGATGGGGTTTCACCATGTTGGTCAGGCTGATCTTGAACCCCTAACCTTGTGATCCGCCCACCTCAGCCTCCCAAATTGCTGGGATTACAGGTGTGAGCCACTGTGCCCGGCCAAAAACATATAATTTTAATTATTTTGAACACCACCTTTCACTTTCAAAAATGTCTGGATTTGGAATGGGTGATAAGTCATGTGATCACCCTAGCTATTATATTTGAATTCATACAACCCACCAGATGTGATTTTGCCAAGTTTGTATGAATGATATTTCATTCCTCCTATGTAATACATCTGCAAATTAAACACTCGAAGTGGTAGGTGGTGCCTGAATCCTGCTATAGCTGTCAGTTTCCCATTGGTGTGATTAACCAAGATTGGTTTGATTTCTTAGCTTGCTTTTCTACTCATAGATACTGTTCTATAAGAAGAACAAGCCTAAAAATTTCTAAAATAAGTATATTATATTTCAAAGTATTTACAATTTAGAGCAAGCCTTAAAAAAAGGCACCTGCTTGAACTGAAATATCTTTCAAGTCTACCAAAGACACAACTACATTGCATTATCCCTGCCATGTACCAAAAGCACATGAAAAAAATTCATCTTTGATAGAAATCTGGTGATTTCTTTCCATCAACAGAGTTTCCAAATTATTTTACTGAATAATTCTGAGTTCTTCTCCTTGTTTTGGTTAATAACTAATCCATAACCATGATTATTCATTGTTTAATGAATAACATATATATAGAACTATATGTTCATGGCATCATTCTAACACAGCTCATCTACATTCTCTTTCCCAAAATATCAAGATATATATTAAAACAAAAAACAAATTCAAAAAAGAAATACAAAACCATTTCAGCATAGCACCCAACAATATTAATGTGAAAGCTTTTATGATAGAGAAAGGACTAGTCCACAATATGTCAAAGTTTATCTTTGGCATTTCCCTGCTTCTCTTTCTCTTTTCCTCTCTTAGCTCCTGTGTCTCCTCTGCCCCACTCGCAGATATCCAGGGCCCTCATTCTGTCTTTTGCATGACAATAGTGAGCCCACTTCAGTGCTCTCAGTTCAGGCTTGCCTTATGCTGAAAAATCCCGAGGACTAAATTACTTCCCTTTTCTCTCTTCCTGGGCTCTATCAAAATGTACATAACTAGAAAAAAGCAATTTAATTAAACTAAGCCACACTGGACTGTGAATAATTGATTAATAGACTACTTAACCCTCCCTGGGATATTTTTCTTCTAAAAGAGGACACTCTAATCTGAGTGACTCTGTAACAGGCAGAATTTCAAACAGTTCAAAAAAGTAAAGAGAAATATATAGGCTTCATTCAGGGAGATATGTTTTGATAGAAGGGCCTTCTAAGGGTTCCTTAAATTACCCATGTTGGCGGCCACATGGCCAGCCTCCATTCCTAACTAGGAGAATAAAGCATTGACTGAAATGTCCTTTTCCAGTTTTATAAGTGAGCAGCAAAGTACTCTCAAAGGAAGGCATTTGTCTTTGAAACAGACTTCAGAAGTCAAAGTATGGTTTATTACTCCTTTGGGTGAACTGAGAAATACAAATGCTTCTTTTAATTTGGAGCCAAATTCCTAAGAGTCATCCTTAAACACCAAATATCACTATGACAAAGGGCAAATCCTTTGTTGTGGAAGCGACCCTTTTTTAGATTAGTTACATGTTTGTTAACTTTTAATTGGAGGATGGGAATGAGCACCAGAAATACATGATACAGCTCTGTATATTGCAAAGATGCAAATAACAATATACTGGAAAAGAAACCTCATACTAAAGTTCTTCCTTTCATTTCATCCATCCTACCTTCTAGATCTCTTTCTCTCTCTCTCTCTCTCTCTCTCACACACACACACACACACACACACACACGCACATTAACCTTTGAGGATAGTAAAATCCACTATTCCTCAAACAGTATTTACAGAGTATTCTCTTAAAATTTAGCTATTATCGAAAATTTTGTAATAACATTCATAATTACAATGTTATATCATTATTGTTAATAAAATAGGTTTGATGTAGTTAGGACTACCTTTTTGCTTTGATTGACAGTATATTTTTTTCTGCCCTTATACCAGTCATAAAATGCAAAGAGAAGGAACTACCTATTCTCGGCCTTCAGTTTCACTGACATATATTGAAGCTTATCCTCTGCTCTGGCTTATTGTATATCTTGCCCTCCCCTACACCCAGGTGACAATGCAGACCTCTCTGGTCATGATAAAAGCCTCTAGCATTTTACTCTGTTGCAATAGTTTTAAAAATCAACAACCTAACCCTGGTTATCAGTCAACTACATTAATATCTCAGAGTTAATGAGCATCTTTTCGCAGAAATGTCAGGCTATATTTAGCCCTTGGTGAACTTTTTCATTGCATTAAAATATTACATTTTATCTTAATTTTCAAAATTCATATGATGGGGCTGGATTAAGGGTTATTACACAAGAAAAGCATTCTTAGTCCCGGTATATATTCCCCAAACAAGAAAATTTTTATTAGTTTTTTCTTTCCACTCAAAAAATAAATCCTTCTAGCTAAGTACATTTTCTACACCAAACCCTGCTGCACTATTAGCTTCAGATCTATCATCTGAAAGAGGCTGTCATTTTCCCATTCAAAGGTACATCTTGAATAGTGTGAACAAATGTATCTAATTCAAATTTTTTTAAAACACATGACCCACAAGAATGGGAAGAACAGGACAGGAGACAATGGCAATGACATTTTTAAAGCTGAGAAGCAGGTGGACAAATAGTAATTGAAGTACTACACCCAAGACAGCTCAATCTTAAGTGAGTGATAGGAAAAGCCAAGAATTAACTAGTTACACAACAGATACCCCCAAATGCTCAGCAACTAGCAGTACCAACTTCTCTAAAACTGGGAATTAAAAATGGGTAGGCAGATAGAAACCTAAAATAAGGAGACCGGATAAAAGCTATCTGAGAAGTACTTAGATACCTATATGTCTTCCCCTACTCCACTTTAGTCACTTAAGTTATTAGAATCTTGTTTCAATCTAAGCATTTTTATATTGAGCTAAAACAAACTGATTCATCTCCAAATAAGGAATACCTTTAAAGAATTCATTTATTGGCTAGTCCTCAATAATATCCTCCTCTCTTTAGAAAAACAGAGACCAAGAGGTGCCAAAATTATTACTCCACAGTCTTTAGCACAGAGTGCCACTTGGATTTTCTCACAAGCTGATAAAGTGCAAAACCTGCTCTGACCCATTTAGACTCCAAAGCTTCATTACAAACCTCCCAATAATTGAACAACTGCAATTCATTATGAGCATGCTGTAATCCAGGGCTTCATGAAGAAAGTATCTGAATGGTAGGAAGCAGTTGAAACGAATCTTCTGAATTCCTTTACAATTCTAAAAGTAAACAGGAGACTTCCTGGATATGGTTAAGATACAGAAAATCAGATGGAGCCTAGGTCCTGAGTTCTTTAACATTCATTGCAATAAAACCTTTTGCACACTACCTAAACTTCTAAAATACAGAGAATTATGTTTTAAAATGTCAAGACCTTCCAAGAGGAAATATTGCAGTATAGATTTCCAACAAATACTGGTGAAATAATTTCACTCTAAAAGATAATTCATGTTGCTAGTTCCATATTAAAAATCATGTTAGAAGCCTGTAATTCCTCCCCTTGAAAACATATAACTAGTCATACTATATTGGAATCAGCTCTAGAAAATGATCTCTTACCACCAGAAATATTTTCACAGTCTGTTCTGGAAGAACAACCCAGTCTTTATCAAGCTAATTATCTTAAGTATATAGGGTAATTACTTCAAGATGGGCAAGGTGATATTTTTATACTTAATCATTCCAAAAAATAGACTGATAATATTTTTAGTATTTTTTAGAACTCCATAACAGATTTTTTCATAACAAATGACAAATATCAATCAGGTATCCAGAACAGCTATTCTAAAGCCACTATTCACCTCTGTTCCATCTCACTTAGGGACAGTTAAGATTAATTAACAGTTAAAATTAATTTCTCTGAATAATTTCTCTGACCCATCTCTTGGGTCTATTATTAGCATTTGACCCAATAGGCAGAGACTATCAAGAATAAAAAATGTATAATGCTGACGATTCTGTATATGACCACTCTGGAATATCAATCACATACAGTTAAAAGCCAGGATTTTTCTTATGCCACATTCAGTCTTCCAATTCAGTCTTTAAAGAGATTAAATATGTCTGTGTTCAAGAGCACTCTAAAAATCTATATGTAAAAGTGATTTAGTAATGGTGTTGATTTACAAAAATAAAGCAATAGTAGAGTATCCTACTCTTTGAAAATGCATGATTTTATTTTCTCTTTGTAAGAGGCCTCTCAGGCCGGGCGCGGTGGCTCAAGCCTGTAATCCCAGCACTTTGGGAGGCCGAGACGGGCGGATCAGGAGGTCAGGAGATCGAGACCATCCTGGCTAACACGGTGAAACCCCGTCTCTACTAAAAAAAAATACAAAAAACTAGCCGGGCGAGGTAGCGGGCGCCTGTAGTCCCAGCTACTCAGGAGGCTGAGGCAGGAGAATGGCGTGAACCCGGGAGGCGGAGCTTGCAGTGAGCGGAGATCGCGCCACTGCACTCCAGCCTGGGCGACAGAGTGAGACTCCGTCTCAAAAAAAAAAAAAAAAAAAAAAAAAAAAAAGAGGCCTCTCAAATAAGTGTTGGTCTCTGTTGACAATAGTCATAAAGCTCAGTATTAACATTAAATGTATTTAATTTGGTAAAATCATTTAGCTTTTAAAAGGAAAATTTTAAGTAGCCCAAATAAGAAAACCAACTCACAAAGCTACATGCGGGTATAGTTTATAACTGAAGGTGCATGAGGATGCAATGCTACTTAAAATCAGACACAGACCGAGGGGCCTGAATTGTTGTGTACAGACAATGTGGTATATTAGTAACTTCCACCTTAAAGTTTTTCATTCCAAGGTGATTTGCTTTTCTTCCTAGAAGGCACAGGAGAGCTAATTGAAAATATACTCATAGGTTGTAAAACAAAAAACATTGTGAACCATATATCTTATCATCTAAGCAAAAAAAAAAAATTATAAACATAATTTTACTAAATCCTAAGAACACTTATTTCTTTGGACAAATTCCATGAGAAAAAAAATGTGTCTTGCAGAAAGTGTGGAAAGCCTTTTATAAGAAACAGATAATACTACTTAAGCCAACTGATAGTGCTTAATTACTTACCTTTTTGCCTTAGTTCCAACAAAACTTCTAGAAACAAATTCACTGCCCCAAAATCATAGTAATCTCAGTTGCTTCATAGCATAGAAACCTTGTATTCTTCCTTTATTTTTTTATCTTTAATTATTCAGCTTTACATTGTTTTAAATTTTTAAGACCAATTCCAAATAGGTAATGAATATTTCAAATAGATTCTGAAATCCTGCCAATCTTCTGATTGCTTCTTCTCACATATGCCTGTCTTCTTTCGGCACCAAAAGAATTCTAGAATCAGAATATTTCTTTGTGATGTATTAGATAATTGGCTATTATTATCATCCTGCCTATGTCAGGGGGAGCTCCCTATTCCAAACAGTATAGGTCCAGACTAAGCTCCTTCGTGAAGAATACCAAATCTGACAACAGAAAATAAAAAAATACCTCACAGGAGAAAGACTCTACTTTTAACATGTAAGATTTAAAAAAACCAATAAAAGTTGACTGAAGGATAAGCATTCCTTATTTTTCATCACTTCTTAAAATATTTAACATTATATAACAGTATAAAGCCACAGTTGTCCATGGATGATTAAAACTGCAGTGCTTATAAAACCAAGTATTAGATTACATCAAAAGGCTTGATGTAATCAATGTTGCATCAGATGCGACATTTGTAATCAATGTTGCATCTGATGCAACATTGAATGCAAAACTAACAAATGTTATAAAGTATTAGACCTAGAAAACTGAAATTACTTTGCAGCCATCTCTGACGGGTTTAAATTTATAAGAGTTCAGTTTAACTGGGCTTGGTAGTAAATGAACTAAATACTGTGACTGGCATCTGATGTTAATACACACATTGTGATATCTTCAAAATTGACACTTTCTTCTTGGTCACTCTTCTCTCTTGCATCACCACTATAAAGCAGTGATCCTCAATCAGAGATGGTTTTACTCACCTGGGGACATTTGACAATGTCTAAAGACATTTGTGGTTGCCGCAATGGGGATAGTGTTACTGGCATATAATGGGTAAAGGCCAGGGATGATGCTAAACCATGATGCTAAACCCCTTACAATGCACGGGACAACTCCAGACAACAAAGAATTACCCGATCCAAAATAATAGTATTGTGAAGATTGAGAAACCCTGGCAAAAGGACTAACAGTACAAAGATCGTATTAATGTGCTATGCTTCATGTTGTAATAAGGAAGATGAAAGAACTAAGGCTAACAACTTTTTCAATGGTCAATTTAACCCTAGAATTTATTCTACATTTTGGCACTCAAAATCCATACTCATTCATTAAGCTCTCATTCTAGTCACATACTTTCATTCAAGAATCTTCTTATGCCATTCCAATCCAATACTGGCAGATACCTCTGAATAATTAATATTAAGTACCATTTTTAATAAAAGCCCTCAGGGTCATATGTCTATTCTGAACAAAAGCTCAAAGAGAAACTAAATAAAATACATTTTGTCAGTCACTAGTCCTTCAATGTCTTCTATTTAAGCCATCTAACTTTTACTCCCAAATGAAGTTGATTATTCAGTGGCAATTTTCCTGTTTATGTTATAGTTCTGACAGTTCTCTGAAACTTCAACCTTGATCATGAAGAGAGATGCTCCAAAATACAAATCAGGTATCCTCACTATACTAAAAACTATGCAGTGTCACAATAGAAATATCAGAAACCAAAGTTCTCTGATCAGATGCTTTCTATGAAATACGAAATAGCTAAACCAACTCTAAGCTATGCCTCAAAGTTATATGCTTCCAAGCTATTCAAATATAAAACAAGCACTAACAAATGGGCAACCTTGTCCATCGCAAGGCTAATAAATCAAAATCACCAAGGTAAGTTAACTGCATTTTCAGTGGGTGCAGATTTATCATCACAGGCATGATAATCATGCAACCACTAGAAAAAGCAATGTGTTTTCCATGACCTTGGTCATAATTCACCAACAACACTGAATTATAATGTTTCACTATATCACTCTGGGCACACTCTAAAAAATGACTTCAGGACTTTGGGTCTTCTAAACACGCATGTGTTCATCTGATGATTTTTTTGACACTACAATTTAGTATGAAAACTATAAACACCTGATACCTAAAGAATAAGGCAGTGGATAAGAAAACTGAAGAAAAGCAGAACTTAAATGTCTTTAAAAGTTTCCGAAAATGAAAAATTGGTGGGAAATTTCAGTTAGTTCAAATACAGAAGCCTCCACATTTTCACCTTTTCAACAATGACTATAACCCTTACATCTGACAATTTCTTTTAGTTGAATTCCCTACAGTAGGAATGTCAAGGTTGAAATAAAGTCAGAGAAGTTTCAAGCATTCTGTTCTGTAAGTAGTTTTATTTTGATTTCCACAAGTGGAGAAAGGCTTGACTGCCGCAAATGTTTCCAAGAAGGAGAAAGTGGTTAAGAGATGCTGATATCTTTCCAGGTTTTCAGAGACTAATAGAAAGTATAGAAAATCACATAAGGAACACAAGATAGAGGAAACAAGTTGTTGCAAAGATGGACAAGATATCAAGGTATACTTTCCAACTTGCACTGTTGCTCAAGTTTAGAACGTGAAAGAACTGAAATTGCATTTTTAAAATATTTAAACGGAGACTTTTAAAATCGTAGGACAAAAGGCCAAGTGTCCAGAGATAAAATTTTGAAAAGTTTGACTATTTAAAGAACTGCATAAAATCAAAAGCCTGAATTGGAATCCTGATTGGGATCCTTCCTGGATGTGTAAATTTGGGCTAGCTATATAATCACTCAGAGCCTCTGGTGTTTGCTCTTATTGTTGTTTGTTTTATTTTTATTTTTTGGTTGTTTTGGTTTTGGTTTTTAGTTGTGAAGTAGAGATCATAATGTATATCAAGAGCATGAAACATATGTTATGCAAGAAAATTCATGCCATTAATTATTAACTCTCCCATGAAATAGGTTATGGGTCTTTGTGAGAAGACAAAGAGCAGAGACAGAGAGCGAGCAAGAGCTCCACATTTATTGCTGACCATGGGTTCTGAAGACAGTCCAGAAAGTGACCACTGTCGAGCTTTTCTGACTGCTGGGTGGGAAATGAATCCATTGGAAAACTCAAGATTCTAATAATAGTGGTAGCTAACATGCCAGACACAACAATCTAATTGAGGTGGTTCTATCATTATCTATTAGGATTCTTATTCTACTACTGCAAAAATCAAAGATCAGATAAATTAAGGAGATTTCTCAGGTCATAGGCATTAAATGGAGGTGTAATAAAACCAAAAGCAAGCTCGAGAGCTGGCAGCAATGGTCATAGAGTGAGTTCTGTCCATAAGGGGTCCCAGATGCAATGAAACAGTAGAATCATTCTCATGAGAGACTAAACTATCAAATATTCCTTTATCCTGTTTCAAACATACATATTAATGGAAGAGAATAAAAAATTCAGAGTATTAAAAGATAATTTGAAATAAATAAGAAAGATTGAATTATAAAATAAATATAATTGGGATAATAACCCTCCATTTTGGAAAGAAGAAATCCTGCCACACACCATAACATACAAAAAATAAACTACAGAGGAAGTAACTTTTATTGCTATTGTTGTTGTCATTGTTAGAGACAGAGTCTTGCTCTGTTGCCCAGGCTCAAGTGCAGTGGCATGCTCATGCTCACTGCAACTTTGAACTGCTGGATTCAAGCAATCCTTCCACTTCATCCTCCTGAGTAGCTATGACTGCAGGCACACACTATCACATCTGGCTAACTTTTAAAATTTTTGTAGAGATAAGTCTCTGTTTGTTGACCAGGCTGCTCTCAAACTCCTGGGTTCAAGCAATCCTTCTACCTAGGACTTCCAAAGTGCTGGCATTATAAGCATGAACCACCATACCTGTCCCCAAAATAAAATTTTATGTATAAAAACCCAATAGCATATTTTTAAAATTAGAGTATTTTTATGTTGAGGCTGTTCTGTCTAAGCATGACTAAAAAGCCAAAAATCATACAGGAAAATATTAAAAGTTTTGACCTGTAAAATTTAACTTCTGTTCAAAAAATGCACCATAAACAAAATCAAAAGATATATTATTGAGCAAAACATTTGCAGCATATCTTTAATAAAGTACAAATTATCAATTTAAAAAGATGAACATTGTTTCTAAAAAATCAAAAGACATACAGAGACAATTCATAAAATAAATGAAAATGGCCAGGAATTAAAAGATGATTGAAAGATAATAATTAAAACAACAATCTGATACTTTTAACCTATCTGTCAAAAATTATTATGATTATTAATGCCCAGTGCTGGGGAAGTTTCATTGCCAGTGAGAGAATACATAGGTACAAGTTCTCTGGAAAGGAATCTAGCAATCTACATCAAATTCAAAATATATGTGCCTTCAAACTAGCAATTTTACTGCTAGGGATGTTTCTAAGGAACAAATCTAACAAGTATTCAATAAGTCGTGTAGAAAGGCATTTATGGAAAAATTAGTTAAAACGATGACATCTTTCAAACAACGTAAGTGTCCCTCAGTTTGTTGATCAAATTATGGTATTTCCATACTATGATACGTTATTCATTTGTTTAGAAAAGTAAAGCAGATTAAAGTAGATTAATATTTAGAAACCTGTTCTTGGCATAGCTTGATTAAAGCAGGCTAGGGGATAATTATTTATTATAGCATAATACAATTTATGTAATCAAATACATATTTTTAAGTCTGGAAAGGTGTAACCAAAGAAATAAAAGAAAATAGCTTGGAAAAATATAAACCAAGGTTAACATGGTTGTCTATGAATAGCTAAATCATAAATACTATTTTATTCCTTTAGTTTCAATATTTCCTGATTTTTCTTTAATAAACATGTTTTGCCTTTGTAATTAAACTTATTACAACCAAAGAATTTATATTAAAATATTCATCTTTTTAATAGGCTCATAAACATTAATTAAAGAAAACCAATCTGTTTTTACAGAGGAATACTGTTTTTCTTTTTTTGCATCTACACTAAAATAGACCAGTCTTCCTAGTATTATTTTTTTTCACATTTAAGATAAATTGATTCATTGCTTCTAAAATCTAAAACCAAGGAGTATAGCTAATACTTACTCTAGCCCTTATAATTTTAGCCTTTCCACAGTAAAATTGTAAGTGTCTGCTGGTCAATTCGTTTTTAAACTAAAATGAATGATGTAATATTAGTATCCAACACACGCTGTTGATTGGCTGACTCATTTTCTAGCAATGTGTAGAAAAATGTCATGGTGCCTACGAACACAATAAAATACGATGACAGATTAATTATTTAGAGGGTGAATCATAGCTACAGAAAAAAATAAACAAGGGAAAATAAAGGATTCTGAAATTAATCACATGAAGGATTCTGTGTAAATGTGGAAGACAGGTTCTTCTATTTGTAGATGATAGTTGGCTACTTCTGGAATTAATTTTTAACGTCTCCAATCATGTTCTGAAAGCATTCAGTCTCAAAACAAGTTTGTTATTTTAGTCTCCACACTCATTGAGCCTTTCTCCAGAGAAGCTGCCAAACCCAGCACCAGTTGGCCTCTTGGGAACAAGATTAAGCTAACAGCAGATACTTCTTTTTGAACTGTTAATAGATGTTAAAAGGATAGAGTTGAACTAATCTAAATCTATTAAGTTGGAAACAAAGGTTGCCTCCAAGGGAATTTGAATTCTATGGTCAAAATTAAGAACATTTCCATTTTCTTCCCCATAACTGCGTACCTTTTTTTTTTTTTTTTGAGACGAAGTCTCACTCTGTCGCCAGGCCAGAGTGCAGTGGCGGCACGATCTTTGCTCACTGCAACCTCCCCCTCCTGGGTTCAAGCGATTCTCCTGCCTCAGCCTCCCAAGAAGCTGGGACTACAGGCGGGCACCACTACGCCCAGCTAATTGTGCTTACCTCTTTTAAGTGCTCTGCTTTTTCTTAAATATTGCTTGTAAATAAGTGCCTATCAATTCTACTGCTCTCTTTTGCCTGGCTCTTTCCTGTGTTGTCAAAGTGGTCCTTGGAAGTATTAGTGAAACCTGAATAAAACTAGGCATAGCAGCATGTTACACAAGCCTCATTTCCTTACCTCGCTTCCTGGACCCCATCCAGACTATCAATGAAATTTACAGAGATTCAAGTTAATAGGGAGAAAAAAGTAAAAGCACATGATTGCTAGATTGCTAATGAGAGTATAAATTGGTCCCACTGCTCTGCAGGGCAATATAAAGCAACGCTTTTTAAAATCTTCATGCCCTTATACCCAGTAATTCCACATAACTATTTATAGTCAAGTAAGTCCAGCACAGCATTATTTGATTCACAATAGATTCATTCACTTGCAGATTTTTTTCTAACTTTAATCAGATAGTACTCTAATACAGAAAACACTCACACAACCAGAAACAACGTTAGAGCCGCAGTAGACATGAAAAATCTTTTTGCTCAGTTATTTCCAGTGATTTTCAAACAGGTTCCTAAGTATTATTTTTTAATGTTGGAGAGTATCTGATGGTCCTAGTGGGTGGGCCAGGGATGTCACATGCTGGTAATGCCTGAATTATTTCCATATAACAAAGAATTCCCCTGCCCAAAGTACCAGCAGTAGAACTGGTGCTCTACCCAGGTCCTCTCTTCAAGGTCACCCATTCCCAGTTTCTGGGAATATTGCTCATTTCTGGATCATAGCTGTGTCTTTCACAAGGCATTGCTGCAGAGACCTGCCTTGCCCAAGGTTTTATTATTCCTCCTCCCAGATGGTACCCATGGGTGATGTCTGCCTAATACAGGAAACAATGGCTGACTCCTTTGCTTCAACCTGGGACAATTCCACAGGGCCTTCCTATTCCTATAGCTCCTTGTAGGATTGACTGAGGGCCTCAATTCGTATCCTATTGCAGGTTAGCTTCTCCCTCTGCCCAATCCTGCCTTCCCAACTTCATTATAAAAGTATCTCTTATGAACACACACCAGTAAAACTTCTGCCTTCAACTCTCCCTCTCAGTTTGTTTCCATGGAACCCAATTTATGACAATCTTCACTGAGATACACTGCTTTAGTCCATCCCCTTATACTCCAGATGTGTCAAGAAGGCACTAGAGAAAGATCATGTCTAAAGTACAGAGGTAGCTAGTTAAGCAATCTTTGCATATACTACACGTTAGAAACTACAAGAAGTTTAATAGGGAGAGAACCAAGAAAGAAAGAAAAAAATGTTAAAATATTTATTGTGGGAAAGTATACGTACCTAAAGAGAAGAAAGAGGAATGAGAATGACAAAAAGCATTAAGACATGACTGTATGGAGAAATGTTAAATAATGATAAAACTTGAGAAGCAATATTACTTGTTCACTACAATAAGATAAATCAAAAGAAGATTGCCCAAATATCTCAGTTTGGGGAAGACTATTTACTGGATTCTTTAACTAATCTCAGTCTGTCTAAACTATTCATAATTAGTGTTCATTATGGTGATGAAGCCAAAAGATAATAATTAGATATTTTCTTCTTAAAAGTAAACAGCTACTAGGACATAGAGACCATCAACTGTAGTGAGAGTGAATAAGCATGAACGTAAAACAAATCCCTTTCATCTGCAATCATTATTCCTCTGTCCTCAGAAAAGGCAGCTAATTCTAAACACCCATTGTCCACTAAAGTCTTTCTTATCCCCAGTGTTCTCTTCCTAGTCATTTGTCAATCTTGGAAGACATGTCTCTTCCATGGCCTATTACTCTACTCTTATTTTAACACAGTTCTTAAATACAGTGTGATGATATTTTTACCCTGCAACTTTTATACTTACTATACCTCTGTTCTGTATCAAATGCAGAAATTTCCTGTATTTTCAAGAATAGTGTAGAAAGAATTGCAATACTGCTGAGAGTTCCAGTTGTGACCTAACAAGCACCTCTCCAAAAAAGAAAAAAAAAAATGCGGGTTTTGAAAAAATTTTTAATGTAACCTCACACTTAGAATGCAGAACTAGTTTGTAAAATTAGTAAGACTTTTTATTTTTGCATAAAAAGAAAGTTGACTTTATCACACTGGCTTTCTTAATTTTCTCAGAATCAAAACTAGTATTTTTTAAAACAGGAAATAAAGTACACTAAATGAATGGAATTATTACCAAAGCCAATATGGCCAAGATAATTTTCCCCAAACCCTCATTTGAAAAGAATTTGATATCTTAATGTAAACAGTCAAAGAAATCCTTGGAGTTTAAGCATCTCAAAACATTGTGTCAAATACCTAACATTTATTTTTAAGTAATTTGAATAGCAATTTTATCCTGTACATGTCCAAAAACAATCTTGAAAAAAATATTATTCTAACTTAGTTAAAATGTCCTGCCTTTCAAAGTCTAACAGGTAACATGGATAAAATACTAGGTTCTTGTTTATTCATTCACGATATGAAAAGAATCTTGTCCAACAGCTTCAGGGAAATGTACTAACCAGAATTTACGTTAATCATTTTCTCATTGTTATCTATGTGAACTACAGTAGGAAGGAGTCAAACTTTAGGATTTAACTCTTTAAAAGTTGAATAATGACAGGAGTTATCATTGCCAGATCCCACTCAATTATGTAAAATCTATGATTTTACATCAAAGAGCACCATGGTACTATTTTAGTCATCCTCTGATTCATTGGCCTCGCTCTCTTCATATTGCATAGAACAATCATATGTTTAATTAAATTTAGAAAAAGTAATAAGCATTCCACATTTTGGGGTGGCAATATGGACCTCCTCCTGTGTTAAACATGTCCCAGTTTATGGCTAAGTTGACAATTCAAAGGCTAAACTAGAAAAGTCAGGACAGCTTGACTTCGTTGGGTTCCCAATTGTACAGCTTGCAATCTTTCTATTTCACTGAGGTAGCGGGGCACCATAACAGGAACAGATTGTTCCATCAGCAGAACAAAAATCGAACCAGCAGCAGTTTTCTCTAAAACTGAGACTGTTTTCCAAATGTGCATGCTCTAGTTAGGACTAAGGTTATTTATTCAAATGCTAATAGAAGTTAAATGTGGTCATTAGCTTTCTAAGTTGAACTTAAAGACTATTTCTTTTCTCTCTTGCCTAGAAGATCTGGTCATATGCCTAGATATTTTCCTGGCTATTAGATTCTGAACCAAATTCCCTTTTGTATGAAATTGTGATTGATCCCTCTGTTTAGTGTGGCATCATTCCACAAACATTAACACATTTAGAAAACAGTGTTGCCTCAGTTTCTTTATAATTATGATTTAGTTCTACTCTCCTGGGTCACTTTTAAGATTAAGGTAGTAAAAGACTAGAAACCCTTGCATAGTAGAAATAACGTTCTGGTAGATAGTCTTTATTAAATCTGTTCAATTTACATCCCTGGTTTTCCATTGTCTTTGTGATGAAAATAAAAACTACTTGATTTGGCTTACAAGTCCTGTACCATCTGCCTTCTGTTTACTCTTCCAAGGCCCCATTTTCCCCTTGAACTCTAGTCTCAGCTTCAGTAAACTTCTTCCCATTCTGCAAGGCACCAAACTCTTTGTTGTATTGGAGCCTGCACACATCCCTGTCTCTACCTGAACACTCTTGCTGGAAGTACTATGATCCCTTTTGCCTGCCTATCTATTTCTCATTCTCATCTCATCTCTCTCTCTCTGATTCTAATACACATACACACATACACACAGTATTTCTTAATGTCTGATAGAATTAGAGTTGCCATCAAAAGACATCTGTCTCAAAACATTTCTCTTACTAGGACATCTTTGTGAAGATGCGAATATAAATTTTAGGAGAATTGGACATAGAATTATCTGCATGTAATGAACCTGGTGAAGGTAACAATACATTTTGCTTTGTGAATATGGCAGGCACAGAAAAGAGCCTCAGGGTGAGAAAAGTCCAAGGAGAGTAGTAGGCATAGATGCAAACCTAGATGGGGTGCCCATTTACAGGCCATGACCATCTCTGTATCAGTGCCACCAAACAAGGAACCAGCAAGTTTCTTGTGTGAACTCTACTTCATGACAGTGGGAAGATAGAAGCTTATACTGGGAATCAACACTGCTTCCTTCATTGAGAAAGTCTTGCTGCAAAAGAAATAAATAAATAATTAGCTGAATTTAAACAGTGTGTTTAGTGACTTTTAGTGGCACTGATCTATAGCACGATCTGAAGGCCCTAGAAAAAGAACTAAATAATAGGACCTTAAAAGCAAAAACAAGCTTACTAAATAAAAAATTTATATCTGCTATTTCTATTTATATCTATAACTCCATTCATTGTTTTCTCTTACCTCTAGCACACTAGACCTACCTGAGCTACTAATTGGGCAAAAAAGGGAAAGCCTCTTAATTCAGGAAACAGGATATTAACATCACTTTACAAAAAAGAGGTTGCACTGAATCAGTGGTTCAACTGAGGGTGATTTTGCCCCCCAGGAAGCATTGGCAACATCTGGAGAATTTTTTCATTGTCACAGCTACAAATAAATAAGAATATGCTACCGGCATCTAGTGAGTAGATACTAGGGATACTACTAAACATTCTACAATGCACAGGACTGTCTCCTCCTGCCCCCGCTACTTCCCAACAAAGAATTATCCATTTCAAATTATCATAGTGCTGAGGTTGAAAGATCCTTCATTAAATAACCTCTGAAGTCTCTTTCACCTGTAACATTCTCTGATGCTTTATTTTGATGTTCACTAGAATTGTATTTATTTTAGTGATCTAATGAAAAGTGGTCAAAAATGACTTCTTTAATGTGAAATATTATTTCACATTATATTTCACTGCAGTGAAATATATGTAGGCCATAAAGAAAATAGGGTAATAAAATTTCAGTATAAATTCAAAAGTTGAAAATGGTTATAATGCTCAGCAAACTTCCTTAGTGTAGGTGATATAGTCTAATGGAATAAAAAAATTAACAAGAGGGAAAATGCCAGAAATTTCTGCCTAAAATAACTTCTTTTTCTCTATCAGCTATTTGTTTAATCCAATGGTATAAAAAGCAGAAAAATACTCCAGAAACCTAGATTCAGTCAGCATCTCTGTCCTGTTTCATTACAGAGCCATAAGCAGGATTCTATTATATATTCTTGGCTTTAGTTTTTTGTTTGTTTTCACTGGAAAACAGAGATATTACTTGAAGGGTACAATCAAGAATGTTTGACGCAAAAATAAGATGGTTTATCGTATTCAGTGAGGCCTCTGGTTAAAATGTATACTGTTTTTAAAAAATACTATCATTAATTCCGTTTTACAATGTCATTCTATATAAGTATTTTACAAATTCTTAAATCCAAACAGAATGACTATTCCTTTTAAATACATTTTATAGTGCATGACTAAATTTCTTTACTAAAACATTAATTCAAAAGCAAATACATCCTCTTGCATATAAAAATTATATCTTGACGATTTCTAATGCTCATTCGCTTAATGATATCATTGTGCCTGTAAAATTCACCAGAAGTTAAATTTGGGGCCCCTGTCCTTTGGTGAAAGACCAAAGATTCTCAAAGAGGATGTCAGTCACACCCCTGGAATTATACCCTTCTAGTCGATCTGTTTCAGCTTTCTCAGCTGGCACGTGCATACTTGAAAAGAACAAAAAGAAAACCTTCTCATATTCCCAGGAGGATCTTTTGTCTTCGTTACTCTTGTGCAGAGAGAAGTGATCTTGTCTCTGCATCTTCTATTATAGTTTTGTTAAGTGGTTCCAAAAGTACTTACCTCCCAAATTCTTGGATATTGCTCTTAAGTATTCTTCAAAGTCATTAGACCTTTTATGTTCATAGCCATAAACAGATGGTATTATAATCCATGTAGCCTATATAAATATTAATGACTACATGCTAAGCATCAGATGCAAAATGGGCAATCAGGGCTTCTATTTAAATTTAAAGACTCAGAACAGAAATGTTAAGACAGAAACTGCAGACTAAAAACAACAACAACAACAGCAACAACTGCAGACTCAAAAAGTAATATGGATAACTGGAATGGTAACATAAATTTCCAAGTGTATAAGAATGAATAATGAGATAAAAATAAAATAAAAATAATACTGGAAGAGTTAAAACACAAGCAACTCTTTTGACTAATTAGTACAATGTAGTATTTAAGAGTAAATTCCCTGAAATTCTAGCCCTACTTATGAGACACAGGCATACCTCTAAGATATTGTGGGTTCAGTTCCAGGCTACCACAATAAAGCAAATATTGCAATAAAGTGAGTTACTCGAACCTTTTGGTTTCTCATAAGTTATGTTTACACTATACTATGGTCTATTAGTTTTTAAAGACAATTAATATTATGTCTTTAAAATGTGCATATCTTAATTTTAAAATACTTTATTGCTAAAAGATGCTAACAATCATCTCAGCCTTCAGATTGCAGCAATTCGGTGATATCTTTAAGCTCCACTTCTAATTCTAGTTCTCTCCCTATTTTCACTCCGTCTGCAATGACTTTTTCCACTAAAACCTTGAACCCCCTTCAAGTTATCCATCAGTGTTAAAATCAACTTTCTCCAAATTCCTGTAACTGTTGATATTTTGATCTCCCATGAATCACGAGAGTTCTTAATGGCATATAGAATGGTGAATAGTCTTCAGAAAGTTTTCAATTTACTTTTCCCAGACTCAAATTACTATCTATGGCAGTTATAGTCTTACAAAATGTATTTCTGAAATGACAGAACTTGAAAGCCAAATGACAGCTTGATCCATGAACTGTAGAATGGATGTTGTGTTAGCAGGCACGAAAACAACATGATTCTCCTTGTACATCTCCATTAGAGCTCTGGGTGATGAGGTGCATTGTCAATGAGCAGTAATATTTTGAAGGCAATTATTTTTTCTGAGCAGTGGATCTCAACAGTAGGCTTATTCAGTAAACCATGCTATAAACAGATGTGCTGTCATCCAGGCTTTGTTATTCCATTTACAGAGCACAGGCAGAGTAGATTTCGCATTATTCTTAAGGGCCCTAGAATTTTAAGAATGGTAAATGAGCACTGGCTTCAATTTGAAGTCACCAGCTGCATTAGTCCCAAACAAGAGTCAGTCTGTCCTTTGAAGTCAGGAATTGACTACTTCTCTCTAGCTAGGAAAATCCTAGATAGCATCTTCTATTAGAAAGCTGTTTCATCTACACTGAAAATCTGATTTAGTGTGGCCACCTTCATCAGTGATCACAGCTAGATCTTCTGGATAACTTGGCTGCAGCTTTTCCATGAGCACTTGCTGCTTCACCTTATATTTTTGTGTTATAAAGGTATCTCCTTCCATTAAACCTCATGAACCAACATCTGCTATTTTCCAACTTTTTTCCTTCAGCTTTATCACCTCTATTAGCCCTTACATAATTGAAGAGAGTTAGGACCTTGCTCTAGAAAGGACTTGGGGCCTAAGAGAATGCTGTGGCTGGTTTGATCTTCTATCCAGACCACTCAAACTTTCTACATATCAGCATTAAGGCTCTTTTGCTTTCTTATCATTTATGTGTTCACTGCAATAACATTTTTAATTTCCTCCAATAACTTTTCCTTTGCATCCACAATTTGACTATTTGGTGCAAAAAACCTAGCTTTTGGCCTATCTCAGCTTTCCACATGCCTTCCTCACTAAGCTTAATCATTTATAGCTCTTGATTTTAATAGGCTTGTAACTCTTCCTTTCACTTGAACATTTAGAGGTCATTATAGGGTTATTAATTGACCTAATATCAATATTATTGTGTCACAGTAAATACAGAGGCCCAAGCAGAGGGAGAGAGACAGGGAACAACTGGTCAGTAGAGCAGTCAGAACACACACAACATTTATTAAATTTGCTGTATTAAAAGGACGCACTTCATGGCACCTCAAAAAAATTACAATAGTAACATCAAAGATCACTGATCACAGATCCCCATAACAGATATAATCATAAAAAGTTTGAAATATTGTGAGAATTACCAAAATGTGACACAGAGACACAAAATGAGCACCCACCGATGGAAAAATCATGTCAATAGACTTTCTCAATGCAGGGTTGCCACAGACCCTCAATGTATAAAAAATGCAGTATCTGTAAAGTGTAATCAAGCAAAGCACAGTTGAAGTATGCCTGTATGTGAATTAACTTCATTTCTGTATATTTTTATGTCCTTGCCTGTAAAACAGGGTTATCAAAGTACTTGCCTCGTATAGTGTAACAAATGAGTCCATATAATGTACGTGTGCATTGCCTGACACAGAACATCCATTTAATATACTTTGACCATTATCCAGAAAAATGATCTATTAATAGAAATTAGAGTCTAGACCAGGGGTTGGCAAAATACAGCCAGGCCCACAAGCCAAATCCAGCGGGCCACTGATTTTATAAGTAGTTGTCTTGGAAACCAGCCATGCCTCATTCATTGACATATTGCCTATGGCTGCTTTCACCCTATGATATGGTCTAGCTCTGTGTCTCTGCCCAAATCTCATCTTGAATTGCAATCAGAATTGTAATCCTCATGTGCTGGGGGAGGGGCCTGGTGGCAGGTGATTGGATCACATAGGCAGTTCCCCCATGCTGTCCTCATGATCGTGAGTTCTCACAAGATCTAATGGTTTTATAAGGGGTTCTTCCCCCTTCGCTCTGCACTTCTCTCTCCTGCCACCTTGTGAAGAAGGTGCCTGCTTCCCTTTCCACTATGATTGTAAATTTCCTGAGCCCTCCCCAGCCATGAGGAACTGTGAGTCAATTAAACCTCTTTCCTTTATAAATTACCCAGTCTCAGGCAGTTCTTTATAGCAGTGTGAGAATGGACTAATACGACCTACAACAACAAAGTTAAGTCCTTGCGACAGAAACCACATGGACTGCAAAGTCTAAAATACGTACTACGTACAACTTCACTGTTTCTAAGGATCTGTTGCCCTGAATAAACATACTAACAATTATCAAGAAGCAGAGCACAAGTATCCTCTGCTTACACATGAGCAAAGTTTTCTGGGAGTTCTTCACCTGAAAGGTTTTATTCCAAAATCACATGGAAGGAATTGGTGAGGGAGAAAGAATAAGTGCATCCTGCAAGGACGAAGAAAAGAAAATATTCTTCAGATGTTGGATTCTTACAGTTGAAAGCCACTGTCATGGCTGCTGTCTCTTCTAGGGATTTAATAGAAAACCATTTGGAAAGAAGTCTTGAGAGACTTCACAGAGTTGTGGTTAAGAGCGTAAACACTGGGGTTAGGTCTCTTGGATTCAATCCTGGCACTGCCCTTATCTATCTGTGTGACCTTGGCAAATTAATTTCACTGAACTTCAGTTTCCCAATCTACGAAATGGATCCAAATAATAGCATCTACCTTATGGGATAGTAAGGATTAAATAATTTACTAAAAGCCTCTTGTACTTAATACCGGTAATCTGTTCCTGAAAATTGAATGTGTATGCTCAAAGGCTCACCAGCCTATATTATTCTAAATTAGAAAAATCCACAGTCAACTTTCTAAATAGAATCTGAAGCAGTAACACTGTGCCTATTTGTAACTAACAGAAAATCGTTTGGGGATTAAAATGTTCAAAACATCTCTTTCTCATCACTAAACATCATTAATATGCTTGTTTAAAAACTTTCTATGAAGTAACATCTTTTCCACTTAATTGTTTTTCTCAGTTGCTTTGCCATTTCACTATCGTCTTCTCTACTTTCTTCAATATTTTCTTATTACACAGTTTTAGGCAAAACGAGGCCTAAACACAAAGCCTTTGTACAAACAGTTCAGGACCAGCACACAATGACAGAGTGGGGGTCACATTGAGTATGATGCAGTGACGCCCCAGCTGGAGCCAGTAGCATTCAAAATGCCCAAGATTATGGCTTTTCGAAAAGTCTACACGGTATTCTGATCTTCTGTCACTCTGAAAAAACTCCAGACTTTTTACTGTACATCCTTTTGTTTAAAATTGTTGTATTGAGTTTGGAGAAGGTACATATACATTTTCCCCATATAAGCATTGCCTGAAAGGTATGTACAATCTATGACGTGTAAGTATTAAAACAAAAAAAAAAAGTCCCCAAGTTGCACCCCAACTCTTGCCCAAACCCCTCCTGCTGCCCCAAGGCAGCTCACCTGTGCTTCTGCCTCAGCCGGGCTCCGCTCCTGAAGCACTTTGTGCCCCCTCAGCGTGTGGCACCTCCACCCGCTCCACACGCCTCATCAAGCCCCAGCGCGCGCCGCGTCCCGCCCGTCACGTGACTCCTCCCCGCACCCCTCCCCGCCTTCCTCCCGCCCACTGCCTAGTCCTCAGCAACCTGCGGCCACTTCCCTGTGGTGGACTCCGACTTGTCAGTGATCCAGAGACCTCAGCCGTCCACCCACTTGGCAAACCTCCTGCAGGGTCAAGACAGTGCCCTCAAGGTACAAACGAGTGTTTCTCACAGGCAAAGAGGTCTTTCAGTGCCTTTGAAAGGGGTCATAGCTACAGAGAAAAACAATGGCCGTCACGTAGCCTCAGACTTAGCTGTTGTTCATGGGCCGAGATCTTCACCAGCTTCAGAAGTAAACTGGTTAGCTCTAAGGGCTTTGTAGGCCTATGGCCTTTTACTGTGGTGGCCCAGGACTACCAGAAAATGGACGCGAGGAATCCAGGTAACTGCAAAAGATAGAAAGCAGGGATCTGTCGGTCACCTCAAGTGTCAGGGCCCCCGTCGCTGGTTTCACCGTTTTGGCTCACAGTGGAGGGCAGCGGCCCCACTCTGAACGCCCATGGGTACGACTGGAGTTGCTGCCTGCTTGGGGGCATGCTGGCCTTAGGGCTGGGATGTGCTAAACCTCCCTAAATGCCAGACGCCCACTTGGAGAGGGGAGAAAATAGGAAAGGCTAGGAATTTACCTCACATTCTCTTGCTGCAAGGGTTACTTACCTTTTGTCATTTTTTTAAAGCATTCCCAAATAGGAAGTGAAAAGTGATGTAAAACAAAACTTTCTTTTCATTCACAAAGAACTTTCATTTGGGAAATATTTGTGGTACTGAAAATTTTAATTTAGCACAAAATGACTTTGGCTATTACTATAAAAATAAATGCTGATCCAAAGATTCTCAAATGTTCACAGCAGCGTGAACATTTGCAATCTTTTCACAGCACCTCTAGGCCCAAAGAAATACCTAACCATCCTATGTATTAAGTAGTTAGGTCTAAACAACCAACATATATTTATATACTAAGAACTTAGTAGCCTTTGAAAAAATAATAAATTAGAGAAAATATTTTTATCTCATTCTCAACAACAATTACTCATAACATGTGTGAGCCTTTAGGACACAAAAAATTCTCAAATCTTGGCATCAGGCTACATGCCACCCTCATTTTCTGTTCCACACTGATTTTATGTGTTAGTCATTTTCTTCTCAAAGCAACCACCAAAAAACCAACTTTGCAAAGATATTGCATCACTGAAAGGAATGTAGCACTATCTAATATTCAAACTGTGAACTACCTCAAGCTAGTAGCTCATGTAATTCCTGACAGATGTGAAGTATTGCCCTCTTTCTTTGAATATTTGAAATATCATGCAATGACCTTGTGAGTTCTTCCAGTGACTCAATGTCTCAGCACACACTTTGAGAACCATGGGTTTAAACTATATGCAATGAAATTTAACTTCCTGAGGTCAGGAGTTCGAGACCAAACTGGCTAACATGGCGAAACCTTGTCTCCACTGAAAATACAGAAATTAGCCAGGCGTGTTGCTGCGCGCCTGTAATCCCAGCTACTCAGGAGGCTGAGGCAAGAGACTCGCTTGAACCTGGGAGGCAGAGATTGCAGTGAGCCGAGATTGCACCACTGCACTCCAGCCTGGGCGACAAAGTGAGACACTGTCAAGGAAGGAAGGGAGGGAGGGAGGGAATAACTTGAAACTGTGAATTAATTTATGGAACAGGAGAGTGTGTGTGCATGAGAGTGTTTGCAGTGACATACACATTTACATCTTTTGGGTTCCATGTTGATTATGGGCATAATTCTTACACCCTCACATTAAGCTGATGCTCTAAGAGTAAAAGGTCCATCAGTCAACTATAATACACCCCGATCATAAAACACTGTTTCTCCATATCATTTGTAAATCTAAGATATTTTTTTCTCCTCCAGGCAGGCACATTTTTCTACTTCCAGGGTTCATTATCTAACTCTTTCATTTACCTGAGGAGAAGAATATCAAGGAATGATATGATTAATTACTAGATACAGGATTATTTCTTGCACATCAAGGAAAGATATGTGGGATTGTTTTGACATTTGTGCCAATCAATCTGAATTATTAAATTAAAACAATGTTATGATGTCAAAGCTGATATTAGAATTGTTACAGATTTTGTAGAGAATCATGAAAGTAGAATAAATATATTTATTAATTCAGAATTGCATAAATTCCTGATTCATGTGCAATTAAATGAATTTGAAAGTCCTGTGCATAAAAAGGAAAGATCGTGTTTATTCTAAATTATAGTTCAGAGGATAATGTGCAATAGGCTCTTCCTGTTGTGATCACTCACATACTCAAAAATAACACATTAATCCTTTTGCACAACACCAAGTATGCTTAAATTCAACATATATACTTTATGAATGGATCATTTGTAGCAAATACAAAGCTAAGTCATAAGTAATTGAAAGAGAGTCTAAGTTTCTTGTCTGAGTTAATCCAAACAATCACAACTGCATTTTAATGAATAAGACTTGACACAACTGTGCTAAAAGGTTTATATTTTTCTTATAGCTTCAAATTATCTTTTGAAGGATTCATTGAAGTAACAAATAGATTTTATACTTATAACATCACTTGAACATGATTTCTTATTTACTGTCCAATATTACTCTAGCTCACTGATACTAATTATTTGAACAAGTAAATACAGGCATACCTCCAGCGATATTACAGGTTCAGCTACATACTACCACAATAAGGCAAATATCACAATAAAATCAGTCATTCAAATTTTGTGGTTTCCCAATGAATATAAAAGTTTTGTTATACTGTACTGTTATATTAATGTTATATTATAATGCAGTCTATTAATTGTGCAACAGCACAATTACATATTACATATTATACTGCAGTCTATTAATTGTGCAACAGCACAAGGTACATACCTCAATTTTAAAATAGTTTTCTTGCTAAAAGATGCTAACAATCACCTCAGCCTTCAGTGAGTTGTAATTGTTTTGCTGGTGGAGGATCTTGCCTCAATGTTGATGGCTGCTGACTGATCTGGGTAGTGGTTGCTAAAGACTGGGGTGGGTGTGGCATTTTTTAAAATTAAGACAGCAATGCAGTTTGCCCCATCAATGGACTCTTCCTTTCACAAAAGATTTCTCTGTGGCTTGTGACACTGTTTAGTAGCATTTTCCCCTAGTAGAACTTCTTTCACAACTGGAGTCAATCCTCTCAAAACTGCCACTGCTTTATCAACTAAGTTTATGTAATATTTTAAATGCTTTATTGTCATTTAAGCAATGTTCATAGCATCTTCACCAGGAATAGATTCCATCTTAAGAAACCACTTTCTTCATTCATGCGAAAGAAGCAACACCTTATCCATTCAAGATTTTTCCTGGGATTGCAGAAATCAGTCAGGGTCCACTTCTAATTCTAGTTGTCCTGATATTTCCACCCCATCTGCAGTGACTTTTTTCACTGAAATCTTGAACCCCCTCCAAGTCATTCATGAAGGTTAAAATCATCTTCTTCCTATCTCCTGTTACTGTTGATATTTTTACCCCCTCCCATGAATAAATGTTTATAATGGCATATAGAATAGTAAATCCTCTCTAGAAGGCTTTCAATTTACTTTGTCCATATCCATCAGAGGAATCGCTATCTATGGCAGTTATAGTCTTATGAAATGTATTTCTTAAATAATAAGACCTGAAAGTCAAAATGAGTCCTTGATCCATGGGCTGCAGAATGAATGTTGTGCTAACAGACATGAAAACAACATGAATTTCCTAGTATGCCTCCACCAGAGCTCTGAGTGACTAGGTGCATTGTCAAGGAGCAGTAGTATTTTGAAAGGAACCTTTTTCTTAGTAGTGGGTCTCAATGGTGAATTTAAAATATTTAGTAAACCATGCTATAAACAGATGTGCTGTCAATCCAGGCTTTGTTGTATCACTGATAGAGCAACAGGCAGAGTAGATTTCCCATTATTCTTAAGGGCCCTAGAATTTTAAGAATGGTAAATGAGTATTCACTTCAACTTGAAGTCACCAACTGCATTAGCTTCCAACAGGAAAGTCAGCCTGTCCTTTGAAGCTTTGAAGCCAAGGAATTGACTTCTCCTCTTGAAATAGGAAAGCCCTAGATGACATTGTTCAATGCTATTTTATCTACATTGAAAACTTGTTGTTTAATGTAGCCACTTTCATCAATTATTTTAGCTAGATCTTCTGGATAACTTGCTGCAGCTTCTCCATCAGCACTTGCTGCTTCACCTTGCACTTTTCTGTCATGAAGATGTCTTCTTTCCTTAAACCTCATGATCCAAACTCTGCTAGCTTTCAACTTTTTTTCTTGAGCTTTATCACCTCTCTCAGCTCTCATAGACTTTAAGAGAGTTAGGACCTTGCTCTGTGTTAGGCTTTAGCCTATGAGAATGTTGTGACTGTTCTGATCTTCTATCCAGACCACTCAAACTTTCTCCATATCAGCAATCAGGCTGTATTGCTTTCTTATTATTCATGTTTTCACTGGAGTTTCACTTTTAATTTCCTTCAAGAACTTTTCCTTTACATTCACGGCTTGGTTGTTTGGTATAAAAGACTGAGGTTTTAGGCTATCTCGGCTTTTGACATGCTCTCCTCACTAAGCTGAATCTTTTCTAGCTTTAGATTTAGTTAGAGATATGTAACTCTTTCTTTCACTTGAACAGTTAGAGGCCATTATTGGCTTATTAATTGGCTTAATTTCAATATTATTGTGTTTCAGGGGATAGAGAGGCCCAAGGAGATATAGATATAGAGAGACAGGTGAATGGCCAGTGAGTGAAACAGTCAGAACACACACGTTTAGCCATTAAATTCACTATCTTGTATTGGTGCAGTTTATGGTGCCCCAAACAATACGATAGTAATATCAAAGATCATCAATCACAGATCACCATAACAGGTATAATAATAATAATGAAGCTTGAAACATTGTGAGAATTACCAAAATGTGATACACAGCCACAATTACCGAAATGTGATACAGAGACACAAAGTTAGCATATGTTGGAAAAATTATGTCAATCGACTTGCTAGACACAGGGCTGCCACAAACCTTCAATTTGTGAAAAACTCATTATTTGGGAAGCAGAATAAAATGAAACACAATAAAACAATATGTGCATATAATCCATTTATATAATGATCATTTTTCTATGTTTAGAAAAATAAGGCAAGATTTTGTTTGTCCTACTGTATGTAGTTATCAAACTGAACATCAGTATAATCTATATCTGTAAGCATTTTATGAAAGATAAGCCAACTTCTGACTGTAACCTCCTTTAAACCCTTTCAGATTTTGTTCTGGGCCCTTATGTTTGCCTCCATAGCTGCCTGCATGTTGAGCTTTCTGTCTCACACTGGTCAGGAACAAAAGGCCCCTCAGAGAGTCTGTACTATTAAAGAATTGAAATGTATTCAACTCAATATATTTTATTTCTAACATTCAAAATCAGAACTGCAAAATGAAATTGGAAGATTCTACAAGAACATTCTTTCTTAAATAAAATGAAATATGTATGTATAGAGCTATACACACACACACACACACACACACACACACACGATTAAAAAGAAAGAAGAGGTGTTCGCCTGAATAATGCTTACCAGGGAGACTTTCTGCAAGGTATACCCATATATGTAAAGTTCTTAGAACAGTGTCTGGCATGTACTAAAAAGCACTATGTTAGTGTTAATTATCACTAACAAAATAATAATTATTTTTATTGTTATCACTGGCTGAGTTCCGCCTCCCTTCAATGTATGAAAGGCTGAGATGACAAGAATTAGGAGGAATGGAAAATGCCTTGGATAATTTCAAAATTAGTTTTTCTATTATACAGATAATAGCAGAAGGAAGATAGAACAATCCAGGAAATAAAGTTTTTCTCTATATACCTTCCCTTTGAAAACATCATTATACTCCCTTATAAAGATTACTTCTCCTCTAACAATTATTTTGTAGAGGCTGAAGAAGAGCACAATCATTCCATTGATACACCTGTGTATTTCTTCATAGGTGGGATCCAAGAAACAGTCTCACCAGGAACCCAACTTTTTTGTATGGCATTCCTGGCATCCCAGAAATAGCATGAGATGGGAAGCAAATCCATATATTGCCCTGTTCCTTCCCACAATCTTCCCACTGTATCCCCATCTAAAATATACCACTCATTCCAAGGTCCCCTTCAGAATGAGAGTCTGTATCTGGATTGGTCTTAGCTTCTTTTCCCACAGGTCAGAGGTCCTTCACATACCTTCAGGATCAAAGAGTACTGAATAAGTGCTGCAAAACTATGCAGGCTAACTTTCCAGTATGAAATGTCAGTAGCCCCATCTTCATTCCCTGTATTACTGCCTCATTGTCTTCTCTCTTTCCCATGCAATCAGGAGAGCTGCTCAGCAAATCTTACCTAGATGAAGGCATTCTCCAGGTCTTATTCTTATCAACAAGGATCAGAAATAGTTGGCAGGAATTATTTTAGTGGCTCCCTTTGATTTGTTCTGTCTTTTTTTTGACAATGTCTTTAGTGGTGGGCAGTGATAAAAAATAATAGTAATAACATTCAACTACTGTACTGGGAAGGCCTAAAAACCACAATGCTGTTTGGTCTTTTTATAGCTCTTAGCAAAACACTTGTACTGCTGAAAAGTAATTTGCTTCTGTATTCCTGTGAGAAACAGTAATGACTAACCCAGTGGTTCTCAAACATTTTGGCCTTAAGAACCCTCTATACTCTTAAAAATTATTGCATGCCCAAATATTTTTGTTTATATGGGTTATATATAGATATATATAGATATTTATCATATTAGAAGTTAAAACAGAATTTTTGAAACAATACACAAGTATACATTTCATTCATTGTAAGAGCAGTAAAACTATCATTGTACACTTAAGAAAGGCTACTGGGAGCTTTACGAGTGCTATCATACCTCATATGAACCTCATACGAACCTCTTGGGTTGGTTGTCTTTTTAAAAATCCACAGTACTGTGGTTTGAATATGTCTCCCAAAGTTTATGTACTGAAAATTTAATTGCCCTTATAACAGTATTAAGAGGTAGGGCCTCTAAGATGTGTTTAGGCCATAGGACTCTGCCCTTGTGAAGGGATTAATGCCATTATTGTGAAGTGGGCTAATTATCTTGGGAGTGCTTTCCTGATAAAAAATGATGACCAGATTTCCTCTGTATCACATGTTCCTTTCTCCCTTCTGCCTTCCACTATGGGATGGCAGCACCATGCTCTTGGACTTCCCCAGCCTCCAGAACTGTGGGCCAAATAAACTTCTGTTCTTTATAAATGACCCAATCTGTGGTATCCTGTTATAGCAGCAAAAAATAGAATAAGACACAAATTGGTAAATAGAAACATTAGAATAACTTTCATATTTCCTCTTTTTCTTATAAAGAGGAAAAATTATGAGGAAATTAATATGTTGGGAAAATTCAAAACATGTTGCAAACTTGTTAATTTCCCACATGAAGTTTCTTCCGATGAGCTTGAAGGCCACGTGTAAAATCTCTCTAAATCAAGCTTTACCTCAATTCGCTAATATCCACCACACCATATCTAATCTCTGAAAATCCTCCTCCATATTCCACGTACTAATCCTCCAATAAAGACATTGACATTGTCCCAAGTTTAGGCCTGCTCCTAGTATGTACAGGGCCTATGGTAAGAATGTATCAGGAGAGTCTAGTTCCATGGTCTAACCCCCTTCTCCTCCCATTCACAGCTTTTACTTGCAATGTATGGGACCTCAAACATATGTATATGTACACTCTAACCCAAAAGCCAACCTTTATTCATGCCTCCACCACTTGGGCCTAAGAGAAAATGATCTGTACTTAGGAGGACACCCAGGGAGCAGAGGCCCATGCTGGTTCTGGAAGCATGCTTGGCACATTTGAACAAGAAGCTCCAGAATAACAGACAATAAGTATTGTCTGGAGTATAGGACACAGGCTCTGGGCAGGCACATGCCCTAGCCCAGCAGTCTCCATACCCTCTAGGGAGGGAATAGAGAGGAGGACCAAAGAAAAGCCCCCTCAAAATCTGGTTGCCCAGCTTTAAGGATAATTCTGGGAAAAAGCAATAATTCTCATTCTATGAGTGAGGCAGTGGTTGTAGATATATATTGCACAATTATTATAAAAATCCCTGTAGAGATTCAGAATTAACTAAAGCACCCTTAAGGCCCCATTTACTTTTAAAGACCAGATTTTCATAATCTTATTTCCCTTTCCCAACAAACCAATTACTGAAAACTAGTTTCTCTCATAATTTCCTTCAGTTTTTCTGGAACTCCCCCCAAAAATCAATTTTTTAGGAGACTCACCATTCTGTCTTCAACTGTTCTATGTTCACCTCTCATAAAACCACCAAGGGAGGCTCCACTCTACACTATCCATAACTGGAACTCCAAGGTCCAAATCAAGGGTCCTAACTACACAGACTCCTAATACTTCCATTCTTTGGAACAAATATCAGATATGTTTCTAAGCTCCATGTGGAAGAGAAAAGAATGACAACCTGTTCAACTCTATGTCACGTTTTGTCACCCAAGTTCCCAAAAAGTTTTATTTCCATCCATTTAAACCTTCATTGTTGGTAGCTCTCCTGAATAGCCTGGCTTAGATTTGGAGAAAGCCTACAGATCCTTCTTTGCAGCAGGAGAGGAGAAGTGTGAATATTTTCAATATAGTAAAATAGAATGAAACAGATGAATTTGCTTCCAACCATAAAATGACATATAATTTACTAACCCCAATCTCAATCACTTTGGGGTGAATCTCTGATTTAGATTATCCAAGATCATTCTCCTCCCATATTTACAATAATAAAATCATTAGTTAGTAATAAATATAATAAACTTTCCTGAATCTCCTTTACACTAGACTGAATGCTCTATATAGGATGATCATTGATACTACATTGGAATCGATATGATAATTATAACTTAGAGCCACTTCACATAATGTGCGTCTAGGAAGAACAGTAATCAACAGTGAATCACCAGTACTGAATCAGAGAAAACTGAATTATAACAATGCTTAATTTTTAGTGCTTTGATGGGAACAAACCTTCTACAGTATCATTTATGACGAAATGACAAATAGGTTATAGCAGTTGATTATCTTCTAATAGACGGCAGCTCTTCTTTTTATAAAAGTCAAGTCATCATATAGAGAACCGGACACCTGCAAATTCCAGAAAAGTTCTGGATATAAACATCTTGGATCTACTTCTTTTATCTGAACTTGTGGAGCCCTTAAAAAATAGGTTAAAATGATTGTGAAAAAAATGAACATTTCTGTTAAACTGTATATACAATTTGCCTATAACTGAGTGAACATCAAAAAAATTACATCTCTCAACAGTGACAAAACAACAGAAATGAAGGAAAGATGAACAAGCAGCATATTTTTAAAAGTCAGATAAAAACATTTTAGCCTGCTTTCTTTTGGATGTAGTAAAATCACTGTTTTATGGGAAAGAAAATCTGAAGCAAAAACTGTTGATTCTACAAAACATGCTGTGTGAGAAAACAGGTGCTTAATGCACTTTGCAACAGAAAAAAAAATACTGTATTTACTCATGTGTTGAGGGAAATATGTTGTCTTGGTCTGAATATTGTCATTGTTATTTTTGTATACCTTTAATACATTGAACTGAACAATAAGAAATAACACCTATTTATCGTCTAACAACTAAATCTTTGCATTTAAAAATAATTAAGTTTGTTTAAATAAAAAGTAGATTTTTGTGAACTCTTTTATAATTCTTAAAATAAAAGCAATGAGTCTACTCAGTGTACCCCTCATTTTTACAAGTTTCTTATACAACCAACTCCACAGGGGAAAATATTAAATTACTTTCATTCATTTCAGTATTTTACTAAGGTTTTATTTTACCCACTTAAAAATTCTCTTTCATATTAGATTTTTATTTTTCTCTAATATATTTGAAAAAGTTCTTTGTTTTTAGCCAGCACACAACATACTTCAAATTTTGATTACTAATAACAAACTTTCAATATATATATAATTGAATGTGGAACATAACAAATTCTGAACCTGTGGCAATTACATTGAGGTAGAGTTGCAATGTTTTCTTAGTACCCCGTTACTGGATGGATAGTCTTGAGTGTGAGTTGTCCAGATACTTGGTGTGTTGAACAATGAATTGAACAAAACACACAAACAAAGCAACAAAATAACGATGCAATGAAAGCACAGGTTTATTGAAATGAAAGTATACTCCACAGGGTGGGAGCAAGTTTGAGCAAGCAGCTCAGAAGTCCCAATTACAATGTTCTGTAGGGTTTTTATTAAGCTAAGAGAATTTGGTAACACCTCAAAGTACCCTTTAGTTGTCTCCAATTGGTTACACCCTATCTAAATGAAGAATTGGCCCACGGCCAGTTAGAGGCTAAAGCGAAGGCTTGGCCCACTGTCACTCAGAGGCTGATGTGAATTGGCACCTTATACAAATGAAGGATTGGCCCATGGCCAATCAGAGGCACTTTTCATTTGTGACACAGTGGAGTCGGGCGGTTGTAGGGGGAGTGGCCTCTGGTCCCTTGTCACTTGGGCATGGAGAGGTGGGGTTTTCCTTTTAATCCAGTTCCAGGAATTCAGCACAAACTGGTCTCAGGTTCCCTATGTCCAGACCCTCTTCTCCTGCCTTACTCCTTAATCAACCCTAAAAGATAATTTCTAAAGATAATTACATGACTAGAGGAGATGTTAACAAAATATCCCACATGTATGGCTGCATCACTAAGTCACCTATTAAGGCCATAGTTTATTTTCTACTTCCTGATAAGATTAAGAAATACAATAGACACTTTGTGTGGGTCTAATTTCTAATACTAAAACAATGGGGCATAGAAAACAGACCTTGGGAGATATACTTTCCAGAACAGTTAATCCTAAAGAAATGTTGAATCACCTCTTTCCTTTGATAAGTTTCCAAGAGTGTTCTATTAAAAATAAGAGTAGAAAAGATTGTCTAGGCTGCTTCCTTATTATACACCTATGTCTTCTTTACCAAGGAGATATCCCCAGATCCTAAATGCTTTTCACACCTATTCCCATATTTTTTCATAGAGGACCAGGAATTTGGGGACTCTAAATAACTCCCATGATGAAGGACTTGATATAGACATATTTTATAATAACCAGTTTTTTAAGGTATTTATTTATTAGAATCAGACCAAAAAATGTATAAACCAGCAAACTTTGAATTGCTCCACAGTCCTGTAGCTACTCCAGTACTTTCCCAGTAACAGAGTCATGCAGATTGGTGTAAGTTCTCAAAACTTTGCAGCTAAGTATTTAAATCAATAGCACCCAAGGCAGGCAAAATCTAGCCTCAAAAGATAAAAGTCAGAGAACTCCAAGCGTTAAAACAGAGGAATAAAGATGTTAGTGATTCTGTCTCCCTCTGAAACTATCTGAAAACAACAAAGAGAATAAGAAACAGAAATAGATGGGACAAACCATAGTATATTTGAACGAGAGCTTGCAGTGAAAATTGGACCTGTGTACAAAATGAGGCTGAGAAAGAACACATAAACCTGTGTGAGAATACTGAAAGAAAAAGAAGGAAAGAAATGTGGACAAATAGCAGGCAGACAAAGAATGCACTCCAGAAAAATTTTCCCATGGAACAGGTGAACATCCGGCTAAACCACTCTTTAGAAAATTTCAGTATCAAAAATGGCATCTATGAAATAAAAGTTTAAAACATAGACAGAAGGAGTCAAGAAAGAAGAGGACCAAAGGAGTTTTATGGGTTTTTCTTAATAGGCTGGAAAAACCCAGGAAAGAAATAAAAAAAGAAAAAGTCATCATACAACTTAGAGCCACAAGACATATACACATATTATAAAGCAAATTAATTAAAATGGATTGACAATGGGAAAGTATGGATAGTCCAGAAATAGGCCCATATACATCAATTACTTATTGTTTTGTAAACTGACATTTCAGATTAGTAGAAAAAATAGATTATTCAACAAATGGTGTTAGAAAAACTGGCTAGCATCTGGTTATCCCTAACTCACTCTTCATAATAAAATGTACTGCATCATAATAGATTAAATGTTCAAACATAAAAGTAAAGTAAAAATTTACCAGAAAAAAATATTTTTAAATAACTTCGAAGGAAGGTAGGGTTTAAACCCATGACCCTTACTTCACTAAACAAAATGTCAAAATTTCAACATAACAAAAATAGTTTACAACCCATACAAGTCAAACAACAAGTAATCAAATAGAAACTTGCAACTAAGTGTGAAAGCTAATAGGATATTTTCCTTAATATATAAGCTCTTACAGGTCATTAAAAAATTTATCAACAACCCAATAGGAAAAAACAGTCATAACTAGGTAGGCATGTCCCACTGCACACCAGAACTGGGATTCAGTGCTAAGATCCCCTCATTCCAGGAAATGGGATGAGGCCAGAAATGTGGTCACCCCCTCGCTCATTCCACAATGCATGTTCATGGGGATGCTGGTTCTAAACCATTCTAAATGACCTGCTTCTGCATGGGTGTTTTGTACATATCGGAGCAGCTCCCTTACTACAGTTTACTGAAAGTCAACCCTGGACACAAGAGCTTTTTTTCCTCCAAGTTATGTATAGATAGTTCATTTAAAAAGAAATATAAGTATCATTTGTATATGTATAAACAATCAAAATTAAATACGTAAAATTAAGACATGAATACATGTCTATTTCTTATTTCTTAGTTTAGCACTGTTGGATAATACATCATGTCAGCCAGTATGTAGAGAAACAGACACTCCCATATAGTGTGAATGTGGAAACTGAAACAATTTCTCTGGAGGACAAACTGATGTCTATCAAAATTTTAAATGAACATCCACAGATCAATTCTAGTTCTAGGAATCTGTTTGCAAAGATATGGTGAGTATTCACTACAACAGTGATTATAACAAAAAAAAAAAAAAAAAAGAGCTTAAAAGCAATCTGAATGTCTACCTATCCAGAAAGCATGCATATACAAGTTTCTATGCAAATGGTAGCATCTATAATACTGTTCTGCATATTGTTCTTTTCTTAAAAATATATCTTAGAGATTGTTCCTTTTCAGTATGTATAGATATGCTTTATTCATTTTCACAGTTACATAAACCATCTTTCACATTTCTGATATCTTTCTGTCTGTATTTCTTGATTCTGATACCTTTCTTTCTGTCTGCATTTCTTGAAGTTTTCCATACTGCTATATCCAAACCGTCTCCTCCATCACACAAAAAAAAGAAAACACCTTGTTCATCCTCTCCCTTCTTCACCTGATGCCCTGTCTCTCTCTTTCGGTAGGTGACTACGCTTCTCCAAAGAGTTCACACACTTCCTCAACCACAACCCATTCTTCAACTCTTTCATCTGGCCCTGCTCCCATTATTCCCACAAAACAGCTGAAAGTAAGGCCATCAGTATTATTCACATCACTGAATACAAGTGACATTTTGTTTTCTCCAACCAATAGTCTTACTTACCCTTGTCTACCACTCAGTGGGTTCTCCTTGGCTTCTTTGATGGAAGGTTTTTGTGTTTTGCATTCTACTTTTAATAGTCATTCATTTCCTACCTTCTGCTTGTCCATTAAATCTTAGAGTTCCTCAAGTCTTCATCCTAGGCCCTCTCCTCTCCTCACTGTACTCTCTCCCTGGGCTAAAATACACCAACACATTAATTATCATTCATAACCTAATGATCCCCTTGTACATCCAGCCTAGACCTCTCCTCTGAGTTCCAGACTCATATATCCAGCTGCCTATTTAACCAACATCTCTACTTCACCATCTTCTTTTGGAAGTCGTACAAGTATCTCAAACTCAGCAGGTCTAAAATTAGCTTATAAAGTTCCCCAAAAATCTAAGTTTAATTTCCAGTGTTTCCTATGCCACTGAATCTTATCATAATTCATCCAGTGGCAAAAGCCAGATGCCTCAGAATCATCTTTGATGCTTTCCTCTCTCCCTCAATCCATCATAAAATCATGCCTATTTGATCTCAAGTACCTTTCAAATATGCCCACTACTTTCTGCCTCCACCACAGCCATCAAATGAATGATACTCTCATTTCTCACAAGGCAATTCTCCAAAATGTTCTAGCCCATTCACTCTCACCACCCTCCCCAAACCAGTCTACACAGCAGCCAGTGATCTGTTAAATATGAACACCAATCATGCCACATCCCTGCTTTGAACATTAGTGGTACTCTTGGAATAAAGACAAAGTACCTGACTATGGTTTATAAGCCCCTGGCTCCTGGCTGTCTAGCAATAAGCCATACATTTCTTATGCCTTGGCCATGCTTCTTTCCTTTAATTCCCTTATTTTGCCATGTTCCCTCCCACCGAAGGTCTTTGCACAAACTGTCCCTCTGTTAAGAATGCCCTTCCCTCCTTTTCTTGTCTCATCAGTGCCTATTTATTATATATCATATGTATGTTTCTTTCTTTATATCTTTATGTACTCAAAGTCTCTTTCCTGCCATCTGACTATTTATCAAAATATTCCTGTTAAAACACCTGTAGCACTATTTATCTCTCCTACTTAGCCAGCAACTGTTATGGTTGTAGTTTTATGTAATTGTTTTATTAAAATCTATCTCCTCCTTTAAACTATAAGCTGAGGAACATGTATAATGTTTCATTGTACAATACATTCATTGTATAATGAAATACATCATACATATACAATGTATTCATTGTAGCTCCAGCACAACGGTAAATAATATATGGTAAATGCTTAATAAATATTTGTTTAATGAATGCCAAAATTCAGTTCATAATCAAGCAGGCATTCACCCTAACTCCATTCTCCCTAACTGAAGAAAGAATGATACTTACAAAAATATTAAAATTCAGTGGCTATGAAGGACAATGTCTATGGAAAGGTCAGAGATTTCTTGAATATTCTGAGACTGAGTGATCAGAACAAAAGTGGGGCCAGTAATTGACAAGCAGATATTTAGGGATATCAAGTTAAAATAGGACAGTGGGTTTTGTGTTAGATTGTTGAGTTAGGGGTTTGGTGACATCCACCACAGTTGACATTTTCAGAAATAAACACACCTGGCTGCTTCATAAAAATGGCTCAAGATTCAAGCCATAATTTCTTTTAAATTTGGTATATCATAGTTATGCATATTTTGGGATACATATGATATTTTTAGACATGTATACAATGTGTAATGATCAAATCATAGTAAAGTCACAATTTCTAACTGCTCTGATTGCAGTGTGCCTATCTCTCAGTCCTAAATTGCAAATCCCAGCTACCTCTTCTACAAATTCAACATACCTTCATTTTCTCTCTCCCTCAATCTCCTTCTCACAAGCTTCCAGGTGCTTCTTGTGTTTTCCTTCCATTCTCCTCTGCCCTTAGAATCTAAGAAGCCCCTTCAGCATGCTTCACCGCCACCCCTCACTGTCACTCTTAATTCTGCCAACCCATAGAAACAGAACAGACTAGCATTCAATCTTAACTAGGAGTCTGCAGGACAAAGTGGAGTACTTAGCAACCTGGTGAGGATTTGACATTTACCAGGAGAAAGATTTATTTGGTGAATTGTAATTGTGAAAAAAAGTTGAGTTTGCCAGAAGTACAGAACAGAGAGATCAGAGGATTGAACCTTGAGAAATAACTACTTTCAGAAATCAAGGAGAAGATAAACAGCCATTGTCCATAAAACCATTCTCCACAGAGATGGCAAACCACTCAGTCTCTAGAGAAGAATTCAGTTCATCAAGTATTTTGAGCACCTGGTATGTGACTGATGAGGACTACTTGTATTAAAGATAGTGAAAATCAGGCACTGTTTGGATGTTCAGTTCCAAAATGGTGGTATAGAAGCAAACTGGCTTTACTGCCTACCACCAACAGAAAATAAAAAACAAATTTGCAACAATGAGATCATCATCAGGAATATCCCAGAACTCAAATATGAAGATGAGACAATTCCTAGAACCACAGAGAAATGAAATAACTTAAAGCAGATTGTAAGAGAATCAGATTTCCACATCTGCAACACGCCTCATCCCATACTACCTGGCACCAAGCATGTGGAAATTTTTCCTCAACTCATTGTTTCTACACTGAGCAAAGTGAGACCAAGGTGGACAACCAGCTTCCCCACCATCTTGGGTTCCCTGGAAGGAGACCTGTCCCTGCCTTAACCCATATGAAGCAACACAAGTGCCTGAAGGGAGAAATATCCATAAAAACAGGCAGAGAAAAAAGGGGAAGGTGGGACTATCATCCCAGCCCTGGAAGCTCTGGACTGTAACTCAGCCAAAGGAGACACCAAATTAAAGTGGCTATTCAGCAGCACCACGCCGTAGGAGGTTTGTCCTACAGGTACCCTGAGCAGGAACCCATAGTTAGTCTTTCCACTTCCAGGACATCCCCTTGGGGACCTCCCCTATTTGACAAAGGCAGTGCTCTGAGTGTTTACTAGAGCCAAGGTGAACATAGGCTGAAGACATCACCTAGAGCCAAAAAGGAGACAGTAAACTAGCTGTAAAGAACCTCTAAGCAAATATATCCAATAAAAACCAAAACAACCAGACAGGGATACAGGAATAGTTAACTAATCTTTCAATGCAAAGATATACACCCACAAGAAATAACAACAAACAGGGAACTTCAATCTTCCCAAATGGGCAAAGCAAGGAACCAGTAACTGACCCTAATGATATGGCAGTATGTGAGTTCTATGACCAATAATTCAAAATAGTAGAGTTAAGAAAACTTACTAATTTCTAAGATAATACAAAAAAGCAATCCAGAAATTTATCAGAGAAATTTAACAAAAAGATTGTAATAATTTTTAAAAAACAAATCTTGGAACTGTGAAATACATCTGCTGAACTGAAAAATTCATTTGAGGCTCTCAGCAGCTGAATGGATCAAGCAGAGGAAAGTATCAGTGAACTTGAAAACAGGCTATTCAAAAATATTCAGTCAGAGGAGACAAAAGAGAAAAAGAATTAAAGTGACAAAGATTGCCTACAAGATACAGAAAATTAACTAAAAATACCAAATCAAAGAACTATTGATGTTCAAGGGGTAATTGAGCAAGAGCAAGGAGTAGAAAGCTCATTCAAATAATTAATAACAAAAAACTTTTCAAAACTGAAGACATAAATATCTAGGTACAGGACAGTCAGAGAACATCAAACGTATTTGACCCATATAAGACTACCTCAAGGCACATATTAACGAAACTCTCAAAGGTCAAGGGAACCTGGGACACAGAGGTCACAGTGAGCTGAGATCGTGCCACTGCATTCCGGCCTGGGCAACAGAGCAAGAGTAGGAAAAAAAAAATTCAAGAATAAAGAGAAAATCCTAAAAGGAGCCACAGAAAAGAATAAGTAACATATAAAAGAGCTTCCATTTGTCTGGCAACTAACTTCTCAGTAGAAACCATACAGGCCAGGAAACAGGGAAACAGCATTTTCAAAGCACTGATAGAAATAATTACCATCCAAGAATATCGTATCTAGCAAAGTTGTTCTACAAATGTGAAGGAAAGATAAAGTCTTTCCCACACCCAGAAGAACAAAAGCTGAGTGAATTTACCACCACCAGATTCATCTTATAAGAAATGCTAAAGGGAATTCTTCAATCTTAAAACAAAACAAACCAATAACACACGAAAAAATACTGAAAGTATAAAACCTTCCAATAAAATCAAATATGCAAACAGACCCAGAATACTACAACTATAATTGTAAAATCCACTCATAACTCTAGTATGAAGCTTCTAAACACAAATATATCACAAATAATAATATCTATTACAACCTGTTAAGAAACAGGTAAAATGAAAATATGTAAATTGGGATAACTAGAAGTCAAAATGTGTGGGGATGAAGTTAAAGTGTAGAATTTCTTTTTATTTTATCTGTTTCTATTTTCTTTGTGATCTAAGGTAATTTGTCACCTCTTTTAAAATAACTATATAATTTATATAACTTATAGATATAACTATATAGCTATATATAGGATGTTTTGAGAAACCTCATTGTAACCACAACACAAAAACCTATAAATAGATTAACTAAAATAAAAAGCAATGAATTAAAATATACTACCAGAAAAAAATAATCACAAAGGAAGACAATAAGAAAGGAAGAGAGGAATCTCAAAACAACCAGAAAATAAGCAACAAAATGAAAATGGCAGCAGTAAGTCCTTGCTTATCAATAACAACACAGGATGTGTATTAGTCAGAGTTCTCTTAGAGGGACAGAACTATATATAAAGAACCTATTAGTTCCCTTGTTTTCTCTCTTTCTCTCTCTCTCTATATATAGAGAGAGATATATATGAGTGTGTGTGTATATGTGTGTGTGTATATATATAAAAGGGAGTTTTTATATATACACACACACACATATATATATAAAGGGGAGTTTATTAAGTATTAACTTACATGATCACAAGGTTCCACAATAGGCCGTCTGCAGGCTGAGGAGCAACAACAGCCATTCTGAGTCCCAAAACTGAAGAACTTGGAGTCCAATGTTCGAGGGAAGGAAGCATCCAGCATGGGAGAAAGATGTAGGCTGGGAGGCTAGGCCAGTCTTGTTTATTCACATTTTTTTCTGCCTGCTTTGTATTCACTGGTAGCTGATTAGACTGTGCCCACCAGATTAAGGGTGGGTCTGCCTTCCCCAGCCCACCGACTCAAATGTTAATCTCCTTTAGTTTCATCCTCATGGACACACCCAGGGGATTAATACTTTGTATCCTTCAATCCAATCAAGTTTTCCACTTCCAATTCAAGAATTCCACTTCATCTGTATAGACACACAAAGACTGAAAGCAAAAAGGTGAAAAAAGATATTTCATGCAACTGAAAACCAAAAAAGAGCAGGAGTAGCTATACTTATATCAGATAAAAGAGACTACAAATCAAAGACTGTAAAAAGAGATCAAGAAAGTGACTGTAAAATGATAAAGGGGTCAACTTAGCAAGAGGGTATATAATAATTACAAATCTCTTTGCACACAATACCAGGGCTCCCAAGTATATAAAGCAAACATTAATAGATTTGAAGGTAGAGATAGACTACAAAACAATAATAGTAGTGGACTTTAACACACTAATCTCAGTAATAGCTCATTCAAACAAAAATAATCAACAAAGAAACATCAGAGTTAAAACTACACACTAGATCTAATAGGCCTAACTGAAATTGATAGAACATTGCACCCAATTGCTGCAGAATACACATCCTTTACATCAGCACATAGTATATTCTCCAGAATAGACCATATGCTAGGCAACAAAACAAGTCTGAACAAATTCAAAGAAATAGAAATTATACCAAGTATTTTTTCTTACTACAATGGAATAAAACTAGAAATCAATAACAAGAAGAGCTTTGGAAACTTCACAAATACATAAATATTAAATAATATGTTTCTGAATGATCATTGAGTTAAAGAAATTAAGAAGGAAATTAACAATTTTCTTGAAGCATGCAAAAATGGAAATAAAGTGTACCAAAATCTATGGGATACAGCAAAAGCAGTACTAAGAGACAAATTTATAGTAATAAACACCTACATCTAAAAAGCAGAAAGACTTCAAATAAACATCCTAAGAGTGCACCTCCAGGAACTAGAAAAGCAAAAACAAATCAAACCCAAAATTAGTAGAAGGAAAGAAACAATAAAGATTAGAGCAGAAATAAATGACAGAAAGACCAAAATAACAATACAAAAGATCAACAAAATGAAAATATGGGTTTTTGAAAAGACAAATAACATTGATAAACCTTTGGTTAGACTAACAAAAAAGAAGACAAAACTAAATAAACATCAGAAACAAAATATGAGACATAACAACTGAAACAATGGAAATATAACAAATCATTATGATCATTTCCATTTTAATCATAATATAGATTATGAACACTTATATGCCAATGAATTGGAAAACCTATAAGGAATGGATAAATTCCCGGACACGTGCAATCTACCAAGAATGAACCATGAAGAAATAGAAAACCTCAAACCAAAAATGAGTAACAAGATTAATAGCTATAATAAGAAGACTGCGTTCAAAGAAAAGCCCAGAACCAGATGGCTTTGCTGAATTTTACCAAACATTTAAAGAACTAATACCAATTCTACTCAAAGTCTTCAAAAAAATTTAAGAGAAGGGAATTTTCCTTCACCTATTCCACAAGCCCAGCATTACCCTTCTACCAAAACCAGACAAAGACACAACAACAGTAAGAAAAAAGGAAAACTACAGGCCAATATAACTGATAAACAAAGATGCAAAAATCCTCAACAAAGAAACCAGCAAACTAGATTCAACAACACATTAAAAAGAGCACACACTATGATCAAGTGGGATTAATCCCAGAAATGCAAAATGTTACAACCTATGCAAATCAATCAATTTGATACATCATATAAATAGAATGAAGGAAAAACAACATATGATTATTTCAATAGATGTCAAAAACATTCAATAAAATTTAACATCCCTTTACAATAAAACCTTCCTTGAACTCGTTACGGAAGAAACATACTTCAACATAATGAAGGCCATATATGACAAAACCACAACTAGCATTGTACTGGATGAGGAGAATTGAAGGCCTTCCTTCTAAGATCTGGAAAAAGGCAAGCACACTCACTTTCACCACTTTTATTTAATGTAGTACTGGAAGTCCTGGCCAGAGCATTTAGTCGAGAGAAAGAAATAAGAACCATCCAAATTGGAAAGAGAAAAGTCAAATTAGCCTTGTTCACAGATGACACAGTCTTATACTTAGAAAAACCTAAAGAACCCACACAAAAAATCTCTTAGATCTTATTAATGAATTCAGTGAAGTTGCATGATCCAAAATCAATGTACATACATCAGTATAATACATATATGCCGACAGTGAACAACCTAAAAAAAATCAAGAAAGCAATCCCATTTATAATAGCTTCAAAGAACATAAAATACCTAGGAATCCATTTAGCCAAAGAAGTGAAAGATCTATATAAGGAAAACTATAGAAACACTGATGAAAGAAATTGAAAAAGACACCAAAAATGAAAAGATATTCCATGTTCATGGATTAGAAGAATATTGTTAAAATGACAATACTATCCAAAACAATTTACAGATTCAATGTAATACCTATCAATATTCCAATGACATTCTTCACAGAAATATAAAAGGCATAGAATAACAAAAGACACCAAATAGTCAAAGCAATCCTGAGCAAAAAGAACAAAGTGAAGGCATCACACTACCTCACTTCAAATTTTACTACAAAGCCAGAGTAGCCAAATCGTCATAGTACTGGCATAAAAACAGACATATAGACCAATGGAACAGAATAGAGAACCCAGGTATAAATCCACACATTTACAGCCAACTTATCTTCAACAAAGATACCAAGAACCTACAGTGGGGAAAGGACAATCTTTTTAATCAGTGATGCTGGCAAAAATGAATAACTATATTATATGCAGAAGAATGAAACTAGACCCCCTCACCTTACCAAAAATTTAAATCACAATGGATTAACAACTTAAATGTAAGACCTGAAGCTATAAAACTATTAGAAGAAAATATTGGAGAAACAATTCAGGATATTTGTCTGGGTAAATTTTTTGTAGGACCTCAAAAGCACAGGCAACCAAAGCAAAAATAGATAAATGGGATTATGTCAAGCTAAAAACCTTCTGCACAGTAAAGGAAACAATCATCGAAGTAAAAAGACAACCCACAGAATGGGAGAAAATATTTGGAAACTACCCATCTGACAAGGGAATAGTAGCCAGAATATATATATGTGTGTATATATGTGTATAGATGTGTATAGATATGTGTATATATGTGTGTATATGTGTGTGTGTATATATATATCAAAACAATAGCAAAAAAAAATTAATCTGATTTTTTAAATGGGCAAAAGATCTGAATAGACATTTCTCAAAAGAATACATACAACTTGCCTAAAACGTGTATGTACAAATGCTCAATATCACTAATCATTAGAAAAATGCAAATAAAACCCACAATAAGATATCATCTAACCCTAGTTAAAATGGCTGTATCAAAAAGGCAATAATGAACGCTGGCAAGGATGCAGAGAAAGGGGAACCCTTGTATACTGTTTGTTGGAATGTAATGTCATGGTAGCCACTATGAAGAACAATTTGGAGCTTCTTCAAAAAACTAAAAATGAAACTACCATATGATCCAGCAGTTCCACTACTGAGTATATATACCCAAAACAAAAAAATCAATATATCAAAAAGACATCTGCACTCTCATGTTTCTTGCAGCACTATACACAATAGCCAAAATACAGAATTAACCTAAGTGCTTATCAGTCAATGAAAGGATAAAGAAAATGGAGTGTGTGTGTGTGTGTATATATATACACATATATATGTGTGTGTGTGTGTGTGTGTGTGTGTGTGTATATATATATATAGCAAAATATTATTCAGCCATAAAAAATGAAATCCTCTCATTTGCAGCAATATGGATGGATGGAACTGGAAGTCATTACCTTAAGTGAAAGACAAATATCACATGTTCTCATTCAAATGTGGGAGCTAAAAGGTGTATCTCATGGAAGTAGGGAGTATTTTGGTGGTTACCAGAGGCCAGGAAGGGTAGCAGGGAAGAGGGGATGAAGAGAAGTTGATTAATGGGTATAAATATACACTTTGATAGAAGAAATAAGACCTAGTGTTAGATAGATCAGCAGGGAGACTATCATTTACAACAATCTATTGTACATTTCAAAGTAGCTAGAATTCAAATGTTTCTAGCATAAAGAAAAGACATATTTAAGGTGATTGATATTCCAAGTACATTGATTTGATCTTTGCCAATTACATGAGCATATTAAATTATCACACATATCTCAGAACTACATACATTTGTTATGCATCAATGAAAAAAAGACAGTGAGAATCAGTCAGATTCATTCAGTGTCGGGTGTTTTAAGTTGAGCTCCCTGGGAAGGAGACTCTCAGATGGAGATTTGTATGGGGAAGGTTTATTGAGCAGTGCTAGTAAGAACATCTATAAAAGAGTAAGGGAAACCTTAAACTGAGATACAGTTGCAAATGATCCCATGGGAAGCTCTGGGGCTGAGATGACTCTTCGGAAATGTCCTGAATTGAGGCAAGGGGATCAGGCCTTTACACTCCCACAATGAGAGTTAATTGGTGTGAGCTGTGGTTGGGATAAGGTGTCATCACAGAAGAGCAGTTTCATCAACTGAAGACTCCAGGAGAGACTCAGCTGTGAACCACAGTCGTCAATACTCTCAGCAGCTGTGAGACTAGGTCCTTTAGTCCTTAAGGGGTACGTCTGAGTAATGCATCACAACACTCCCTACAAAGAAATAGTCAATGGCACCTTTTGGGAGCAGGGAAGAGGAATAGCTGAATAGAGTGAAGTCTGGGGTTTTCTTAAACAGCTTTATTGAAGTTCACATACCACACAATTCACCATTTTAAAGTGCAATGACTTTTAATATATTAACAGAATTGTGCATCTATCACCACAATCAATTTTAAAACATTTTATTATCCCCTCCCCCCCACCAAAAAAAACCCATACTCCTTAGCTATCACTCTCCCAATCCCTTCATCTCCCCTAGCTCTAGGCAAACACTACTTTCTGTCTTTGTAGACCTGTATGTTATAGACATTTCATATAAATGGAATCATAAAATAGATAGTTCTTTGTGACTGGCTTCTTTCACTTAGCATAATGTTTCCAAGGCTATGTTGTAGAATGAATCAGTACTTCAATTCTTTTCATTGCCAAACAATATTCCATTATATATATACACACCAGATTTTATTTATCTATTGATTAGTTGGTGGACAAATGTGTTATTTCTACTTTTTGGCTATGATGAATAATGCTGCTATGAACATTCATGTACAAGTGTTTCAATGGACATATTCTCATGGGTGTATTCCTAGGATTAGAATTGCTGGATCATGTGGTAACTGTTAGAAATTGTCAAATTGTTTTTCAAAGCAGTCATACATTTTACATTCCCACTAGCAGTATATCAGGCTTCCTATTTCTCCACATTTTTGTCAACACTTGTTATTGTCTCTTTATTAAAACCACTTGAGTGAGTGAGTGAGTGGATATGGTGTGGTATTTAATTGTGGTTTTCATTTGCATTTCCCTGGTGGCTAATAATATTGGGCATCTTTTCATGTACTTATTGGCTATTTATATATATTCTTTGGAAAAATGTTTAGTCAGATCCTTTGCCTGTTTAAAAAATTGTGTTGTCTTTTTCTTTTTGAGATGTAAGAGTTTTTTATACATTCTAAATCCAAGTCCTTTATCAGATATGTGACTTGCAAAAAAATTTTTCATTTTATGGGCTTTCTTTTCACCTTATGATGTCCTCTGAAGCATAAAAGCTTTTAATATTGTTAATATGCAGGTAATCTTTTTTTTAATTTTTGTTGCTTGTGTAATAAACCATTGTCTAAGCCAAGGTCACAATTATTTCAACAGTAAATTTTTTAAACAGAAAAAAAAGCTGGTAGAGAGGGAAAGTAGAGAGAAAGTATAGGTAGTGAGTAAGATGCAGTTTGGGATGGCGAAAATCCCAAATTCCACTAAGGAAGGTTTACCTTAACTCAAATTAATTTAAACACACATTTTATTTTATGCCTACAAGGGCTCATTATTGAGTAGCACAGATATATATATATATATATATATGGGTTAGGTTTTGTAAAACTGGAATTTGTTCAGGACTCTGTCAGGTATGTAGGATCTAGAGTATAAAGGGGGAAAAAAGCCCTTTCCAGATTAGGTAAACAGCAAGAAAAAAAATCACACAGGAGAGAATGGGCATACTAAGGAACAGTGAGCTCAGGCAAGTTGGAAGAGCAACAATAAACCAGGAGGTGGGAGAAGAAAGATGTTACAAAGCCTGAAAAAGGGCCTGCAATACAGAGTCAAAGAGCAAAACAAACTTAAGTATGGCTCTGTCCTCCTAATCCACAGGACAAAACATAGTAACAGGAGTCTCTGCACAGTTACATAGGAGTCAGTGGGCATTTGCATGTGGTTCTGAGAGACCTGTTCATTTATGAGAGAGAAAAAGAAAACCTGTAGCTAAGACTGAAGAAATCACAATACACCTCTCCAAGGTAACAGAAGTAGAGAGATACACGCAGATCGGAGATCAGAGCAGCATCCCCAGTCCTCACGGAAAACAATGGTATTGTACAAAATAGCTGCTTGTGTTTGAAGTGGGGTTGAGGTAGAAGCCCAGACTAAGGTGTAGTGCTGTGACTCAGGAGCTCCCAAGGTGGTCCAGAGGGCTTCTCAGGGTGCTCCAGAACATGGAGTCTAGTGGACTATGTACTGAATTCTGATCCCCATGTGACCATGGTGCTGAAGCTCGTGATGAGCCTTCTGGCCACATCAGATCTGTACAACATCTAGGGACCACTGACACCAACATCTACATGGACCAGGGAACAGAGAGGCAGGAGAAACAACCCACAGGAACTAATTGCACTGATATAATATGGTTGGATGGAGCCATATCCTGAAGAATTTCAAAAAGCAGGCCGGAAAGATGGAACTTAACTCAGGATTAAGAGGCCATTGTATCTTAACAATCCTAAAGGTACCGTGCTACATTAGTAACATTATGGAAGTTGTGTCCAACAGTATTAACTCGAAGTTTCATTCTGCTATTTCAAATTTTAATTATTCACTCTTAAATCCTCTTTAAAGTGACAATACCGATTCCTATAGCTCATGCATATTCCCCCACCCTATTCACATTGGTTCTGTTTCTTCAGTGGCCTATCTGTTTCAGAGAAAATCACCCTACTTGCAAGCCCAAGAGCATATTTCTTACTTAAAAAGCCTGGTTACACCAAAACTATAACGATATGAGAGAATTCCATTGATTCAAGGTCCCTAGGGTGTACAAGACAGACTCTTTTGCTACAGCTGGCTGCTTCTTTGTATGGGGTAATGTATTTGGAAGCTTGAAAATTCAACCATTACATCCATCAACCCGTCTACCCTCTGTATATCTGCCACAACATATCTGATAGTCAGCCGAAAGCACTTCTACCTCTGACGCTAGCAATGTTTACATCTCTGCCTATTAAAGAGAATTCCAGATTTTTTTCTCCCAAGTCAACTCCTCCCAAGTTTCATGGTCTTAGGAAATGATACCATTTTTGCCCATAGAGCAAGATAAATACTTGGAAATTATCCTTGGCTACTCACTACCTTATCATCTCACATTAAATCCATTACCAAGCGCATGCTGATCCTTTTTAAAATATATATATATCATAAATCTGACCGTGGTTTACTACAACTACCTCTATCTTCCTAGTCCAAGCACCATCATCTCTCACCATAGTTCCTGAAGTAGCCTTCAAACATGACCCATTTCCATTCTCGCCCCCAGTGGTGAACACCGCTAGCTGTCTATCCAATACCCATGCTGCTCTTCTTTCTTACTAATAATGGAACCTTTATTTTGCTCATGAATACAAGGTGGACAGCTCAATACTTACCTTCTGAGATGTGCTTGTAACTAAAGGTAGCCATTTCCAGTTCTGACCAAGCAGAAATGATCAAAGTAATCCTGAATAGGACTTCCAAAGGAGATTTTCAAAGGAACAGATTTGATCACCACACACTCTCAGCCCTTTTCTGTCCTTCTTTTGCCTGCCTGTAACATGGTCATGATATCCAAAAGTGAAACAGCCACATTGCAACCAAGAGATAAGACAACATGCTCAGCATAGCACACAGGAAAATGGGAAAATACTGGATCCTTAACATCACTGAGCCATTGCACCAGGCCTGGACTGGCAGCCTGCTCTCAGTTTTCTTATTGTGTGAGACAAATAAAGCCCTGGTTGTTTCAGGCAATACTTGTATGGTTTTCTATTTGTTTGGGTTGTTTTTCAGTCAAATGCATTCTTAATAGATAAACCCCTTTGCTCAAGCTTCTAATAAACAGCCAATGTAAGCTTGGCAAAGAGTGTTTTACCACCAAATTTAGAAAAAATCCAAACTCTTTATGTGGCCCTGTATGGTTTGGTCCCTGCCTATCTTTCTGAACTCATCTTCTGTCACTTTCCACTTTAATACACTAGCGTTAGTGACAATAAAACAATGTAAGTGGTTATGAAGTAAAGGAGACTATCATAAGAACAGAACCTATACCTTTCTTCTTCATCCCTCCTCCACTCATCTCCTAAAGGACCAACCTATTCCTAGATGCCCTATTCACATTTCAACAGTCTTAGTACCAATCTTTGCTCTTGTTACTAATGTTGAATGAGATACAGGCATGACACAGGAGGCGTTCAACAGGACCTTTATGTCAATACTTAACCTTCTTTCCCTAGCTCCCTCCACTTCTATAACTTTCCACTCCCCCAAGAACCTATCCACCTTGAGTGCAAAGTGCCTATAACTTGTCTTTTAGTTTCACTAATAGATCAATTGCTTATTCAACTTTTCAGCTTCCAATCTTTGGATTTATCCAAAAAATTCCTAAAATGACAGTCAGATGACACAACTCCTTATAAATAGATGAAGAATTGTCCTCACCAGGCTGCTAAGGCTACTTGTGAAACGTATTTCTGCATTAGGATGAGTGCTCTGATGAGACTGAACCTTCAATAATCCTATTAGTTTATCAAATATTATAGAGTATGTTTAAATAAAATTGAGAGATTATTATATAATACGGTGAGCCTCGGCTAGAGTGATTTTGGGAGGCCAAGGCGGGAGGATCGCTTGAAGCCAGGAGCTCAACACCAGCCTGGGTGACAAACCAAAACCCTGTCTCTGTCTCTCTGTCTCTCATATATGTGTGTATGTGTGTGTGTGTGTGTGTGTGTGTACCTGTGTGTATATATGTGTATATATGTGTGTGTGTATATATATGTGTGTGTGTGTACCTGTGTGTATATATGTGTGTGTATATATATATGTGTGTGTACCTGTGTGTATATATGTGTGTATATGTGTGTGTATATATATGTACGTGTGTGTGTGTGTGTATATATATATATACACACACCACTACCTTCCAAGTTCGCATGTGCCCCTTTGTAGTCAATTCCCTACACCTGCCCTCTGACTGTTACTAACCACTAATTTGCTTTTCATTACTATTTGTTTGCCTTTTCTGGAATTCCATATACACGGGATTACACAGTATGTAGTATTCTGTATCTTCTTTCACTTAGCAAAATGTTGTTGATCATGCATATCGTTGCATATGTCAGTAGTTCATTCATTTTAAAGCTGAGTAATATTTCATTGTCTGGATATATCACTGTTGGTTTATCCATTTTCAGCTATTATGAATAGAACATCCTTGAGTACTTGAGTATGAGTTTTGAATGAACATGTTTTCATTTTCCTTGGGCAATAACATGTTTTTTCTAAATATACAATCCTATGCATGCCTACGCTTGAAAAAAATTTTGTGCAAGTGCAAGAGTAATATGGGTGCATCTACTCTCATCAATGTATGATATACAATTTTACAATAACAAGTGAATGGGTTAAGATGAAGCACAGGATTAGAATTATATTAAAAATCATTTTAAAACTAATGTATTTTGACTGTTTCTTATCTGATGTTTATGCTTATATTAAAGAATGTGAATATTTGTTAGATTTAACCTCAAAATATTCACATTCCTTTTTAAAAACATCTTATTTAGCTTAATTGCCTTACAATAAACTTCATATATTTAAAGTATAAAATTTGATAAATTTTGACATATGCATACACTCATAAAACCAGCACCACAAGCAGGATAATGAACATACCCGTCACTCCCAAAATTGTATTTGTGTCCCTGTTTAATCGTCCTGCTTTTCCTCCCCACAGTGCCCAGGTAACCACTGGTTTGCTTTTGGTCAGTAGAGATTAACTTCCATTTCTTAGAGTTTTATGTAAATTGAATCATACATATGTGTTTTTTCCTCGCAGTTCTCTCACACTGTATAATTATTTTGAAATTCATTCGTGTGGTTGCACATATCAATATTTCATCCCTTTTAATTGCTGAAAAATATTCCATTGTATGCATTTACCACACCATTAATTTGCTAATAAACTTTTGGTCATTTCCAGTTTGGGGATATCATAACTAAAGCAGTTATGAACATTTATGTGCAAATATTTGAGTGGACATATGCTTTCATTTAATAAATACCTATGAGTGGAATGACTAGGTCACATAGTACTTTTATGCTTAACCTTTTATGAAAGTGCCAAAATTTCCAAAATTATTTTAACCATTTTCCATTTCTACCAGCAGTGAATAAGAGTTCTAGTTGTTTCATATCCCCACCAACATTTAAAGTGGTAAGGTTTTTATAAATTATAGCCATTCTAGTAGGTATGTAGTGTGGGCTTAATTTGCATTTCCCTAACAACAAATTATGTTAATCATCTTTTACTGTGTTTGTATGCCACCCATGTGTTTAAATACTTTCCTATTTTGTATTACATTGATGCCTTACTAAGGAGTTACGAGAATTCTTTAGATATTCTAGAAATGAGGAAGTATTAGTTCATTTTGCATTTCTATAAAGGAATTCCTGAGGCCGGGTAATTTATAAAGAAAAGAGGTTTATTCTGGCCCATGGTTCTACAGACTGTACAAGAAGCAAGAAGCATAGTGTGAACATCTGCTTTTGCTGTGGCCTCAGGAAGCTTACAATTAGGGTGGATGCCAAAGTGGGAGTAGGCATGTCATAAAGAGAAAGAGCAAGAGAGAGAGAGGAAGAGAGAGAGGGGAGGAGGTACCAGGCTCTTTCAACAGCCAGCTCTCCTGTTAACTCACTGTGAGTAGGGCACGAAACCATTCATGAGGGATCCACCCCCATGATCCAAACATTTCCCACTCTGCCCCATCTACAACCATTAGGGATCACAGTTCATCATGAGATGTGGAGGGGACAAACCCTCAAACGTTAGCGGGAGGCTTTGTCAGGTATATTGTTTACAATACTTTCTCCTTATTGCTGGCTATTATTTCCATTTTTATCAATGTTTTCTGAGGAGTAAGGTTTTTACTTTTATTGAAGTCCAATTTATTGATTTTGTTCCTTTAAAAAATCTTTACCAAATTCAAAGCTACTGGGATTTTTCTCAACATTTTTTTCTAGAAGTTTTAGAGTTTACCACTTACATTTAGGTCTGTGATCCATCTGGAGTTAACTTTTTAATGTGGCAAGCTAAAGGTCAAAGTTAATTTTTGAATTGTATTTATTATTTTGCATATAGCTATCCATTGTTCCAGAACCATTTATTGAAAGGATTGCAATTTTCCCCTTTTGAATTGCCTTGGAAACTTTGTGGAAATCCATTGACCATGAGTGGGGGAGTCTGGATGTTCCCTTCTATTCCAAAGATCTATGCCTATCTCTCTGCCATTAATTATCACACAGTTTTGATTACTATAGATTTATTATGAGTCAACCTTGAACTTTTTCAAAATTGTTTTGGCTTTTTCAGGTAAAATTTTCACATATATTTTAGAGTTTTTTAAAATCAATGTATACAAAAAAAAGACTTGAGATTTTGAGTGAAATTGTACTGAATATGTAAATTTGGGGAGATTTATATCTTAATAATTTTGAGTCTTTTGATGCATACAGAATATGTCTTCATTTATTTAATTTTTCCTTAGTTTCCCTCAGGAATGTCTTACAGATTTCTGTGTACAGGTCTTGCACATTTTTGTCAGATTTTTCACATTTTTGTGATATTAAAAATTGTATTTTTTTCTTTTCAATTTCCATTTGTTCTTTATCAGTACAGAGAAATACAACTGATTTTTATTTATTGCTCCTGAGACCTGCATCTTTGCTAAACTGACTTATTAATTCTGATAGTTCAATAGCACTGGCCAGAAAATATTGAATGCAAGTGATGAGACTGGGTATTGTTTTGGCTCCCTGAAACAAGAGAAAGCATTCAATTTTTTCCAATAACTATAATATTAGCTGTGGTTTTTCATAAATGCCATTTATCAAGTTGAAGACTTTCCATTATATTCCTCGTTTTCTAAAAGTTGTCATTACAAATGAACATTAGATTTTATAAAATGTTTTCTTCTATATCTATTGAAATTATCACTTTTTTCTTTTTGGTTCTGTTAATATGGTCAATTTACATTGATCGATTTTTTTAATGTGAAACAGAGATCACTGTCCTGCACTGCTTGATGTCCAGTATTTGAAAACCACTGTTTCATATATTTTGTCTGGTTACTCTATGTTGGCTACAAGTTAAAGTCTCCGGTATTTCTCTTTCAAATCTCTGGTTCTTAGTTGCATTCTTCAGTCTCACACCCCAGTTGGTCATGAAGTATAATCCTTTTTATTGCATTATAATTTTATATTATTAGATATCAATTAATCTGTTTTTTATCTTTGTTGATGGTGGGCTTTTTGCGGGGAGGACTTAGTCTTTTTTTCTCTGTCATTTTGGATAGATTCTATTGCTGTGTCTTCAAGATCACTAATCTTTTCTTCTATAGATTCTAATCTGCTGCTGTTCCTATACAGTATATTTTTAAATCACAGATATTTTATATTTCATTCCTAAAAATTTAATTCTTTTTTACATCTTTCATATCTCTACCTTATAAGCTCAATCTTTATGTAACTTGTTAAATATGTGCAATATAGTTATATAACTATTTTAATGTCTTTGTCTGCTAATTCTGTAATCTAGGTTGTTTCTGAGTCAGTTTTGATTAATTGATTTTTCTTCTCATTAAGGTTGTATTTCTTGTCAGGAAACTGTTTGATCTTTGAGGCTTGCTTTTAAGTTCTATTAGACAGGACCAGTATGGTGGTTTCTTCCCCTGGCCTTGACTAGTTTTCTCACACACACGTGTTTCTCAATGTTGTTTCAGGGATAATACTCAGCTGAAGACTCAAGGAGAACCCACTGCCTATTTCTGAAGCCATCTCCCTGTGTTGCTGTGTTCAGATACCTTGTTTTATGAAGTCTAGCCTCATTGGCCTTACCTAATTCCCAGTGACACCTCTTCAATTCAGAGAGACTATTGAACTCCTTTTGCATTCCTGCTTTGCAGCACTGCTGCCTGGAAATTTTTTCTAGACACAAAGCTGGGTTAACTGTAGGCTCCCCATGCACATTTCCTGTCTCTCAGGGATCACTGTCCTGCACTGCTTGATGTCCAATATTTGAAAACCGTTGTTGTATATGTTTTGTCTGATTACTCCATCTTGGCCACAAGTTAAAGTCTCTGTTATTTCTCTTTCAAATCTCTGGTTCTCCTTAGTTGAAAGTTATTTAGAAATTGAAAGGCAAGTGCTTAAGGGGGAAAAATAGTTACTATTTTATTATTTGTAACTACCTATCTGTATGCCATTATTTTCTCATTACTATGCAATCAGAAAACAGAAATTAATTGGTTGCTGATAAACTTTCATCTATAATGCCCAATTTTAAATTTTCTGTTTGTCAAAATAATTTCATCATTCTCAGTGAATTCTCTTATAAGTAAACATCAAAATTTCAACTAAAAAAACTCATTGTAGACAAATGCAATTTTTATAGATTGGTGTTGTGTGAAAAATTTTAAGTGAAAAGAAGGTTCTGATACAAAAAAAATAATACTAAAGTTTGAGAACACTGTTTAGGCAAAAACAGTCATAGCCGTGTGTTAATACCTATAAAGATTTCCAAAGATACAAAGGAACAAAGCCCAGGTCAGAGTTCAAGGGACTATATGGGTGAGAAACCCTAAATGTCAAGAACAAAAGATAAAATTATTGTAGCTCATTATCTTTCAGTTATAAATATTCTTATCTTGAGAACTATGGGGTTGGAGAATCCTTGATATTAATAGTTCAGACTCTCCCATATCTTCACGTATTTAATTCTATAAAATGCAGGGCATGCTTGATGGTGTTTAGAAAAATGTCAGAATATTCTTGATCCTCTGCAGGATTTCACTCCCTTGGGCTACTATCCCAATATTTCTGACATTGTTTTCAAGATAATGCTAGATTACTAAAGACTTACTTAATTTTTGGCAGAATTAACATTTGCGCCATACTCTGCATGACGTCTATATCTACCAACAATGAAATGAACAGCATGAAATTATATACAGTTTTATTTACAGTGTCAGTAAATCTGCTATCTCCAGTAAACTCCTAACTACAAAATTATTATCTAATTAAAGAGGGAAATTGCAAAAGTCTTCCTAATTCAGATCACAATAAACCCAGAAATGAAGAGAACAATGGCAGTCCATTAAATATGGCACCAGAAAAAAATTAAAATTCTTAGGTTCTTGGTTCCTTAGATGAAATAGCCCTAAAGCCTTTAATGTATTATTGTGGACTTATTATTTGTTCTTCTTTACTATAAAAAAAATTTATAAAACAACCCATCAAAATATGAATAATTAAAGTTCCATATGAAGGATTCATTTAAAAATAGTTTCATTGCTTATCACTATAGAAGGGCATTTTCTCAGATATGGAAATTGTGAAAGCCGTGTTTTTAAAATGTTAATTTAGAAATATGAAATCTAACTCTATTTACATCAATTTATATTCATTGTAATCTCTTAGCATGAAATATTTACAAAAAAGCTTTCTTCGTGACTTAATATAAGATCTTACAAAGATGTGATATATTATCCTAATAAAAATTATAAACACAATTTTCATAAGAAAATTTATAAAAGTTGAATCATGTATTTACGATGGAGAAACAAAATATAAAGTAAGCTAATGCATTTAAAGAATGGAATTAAAACTCTAAGTAATTTAAAACTTAGCACACAGAATGAGTCAATTTTTTTAAGGAATTTTTATCTTAAAACTATTCTACTACCTCCTGATAAAGCAGTAATGCAAAGCCAAGGAGAGTATAATACCACTATGAATGTAAGATTTTTAACACACACTAATACAAGCTAAGAAAAAAAATAAAATATATACCAGGATGATTAACAGATTATTTGCTGAAAGGTGCTAAACAAACTCCCATGGTGTTTAGTTCTCAAAAATGTCTAAAGCCATCAGTAAAGAAATTTTTGAAAATTAAACAAAATACATAGCTCAGAATCACTTATGTGGTGTCATTGACAGCCCATAAAAATAAAAAAGAAGCATGTGAGAGAATAAAATGAATTTGCCAGATGTGCTAAAATAACCTGGCAAAATAATTCCTCATAGGGATTATAACCAATAGTTACCTGGAACATCCATATTTTCAGAAGAGAATTTTTGAAAAGCATGCATGAATAGAACTACATTTCTGAAGCCAAATAGCTTCTAATGACCACTTTTGTATAACAGGTTTAATATCTCTATGTTTGTTTGTGATTTGAAAAGCACATACACCAATTCCAAGTGGAATGAAGAATTTTTAAGTGCTTTAGGAAGGATTTGCATAGCAATAACTTTTAATATCTTGGAAAAAGAAATTACTGATTTTTCCCAGGATCACCAATCATAATCATAACTCATTCACAAGTACATAGACCAGTGCTTAGCACAAAGGAGACACTCAATAAATATAATTCCCTTCCCCTACCTCTACTCCTCTATCACATGCTATGCAGTAATTTCCCTCTGGTGCCTCAGGAACCCCAGCCATTGATGGGGTGAGATCAGGAGGATGTCAAACAGGCTAAGCTTTTATGTGAGCAGCTTCATTTTTATATCTGCCTTACATATTGGCATCCAGGTAAGAGTTTCTTTGAATCAAGGGTTCTAACTGCAGTAGAGGAGAAAGAAGATGATCTCTGTTCTTTAGAAGTGAAATTTTGTCCTCAGCTTTCTCTTTCCAGGGTGATTACATTCCTCCTATAGCTTCAACTACCCCTATACAATGATATCCAGATCTTTATCTCAAGTCCTTCATCTCCATTTTCCCCAGAACCCAATCAGTCACAAAGTCCTGCAAATACTAAATACCTCTTACTCCACTTCATTCTCTGCTTTGGTTCACTGTTTGGTTCAGGCCCATGTATCTTTTGGACAAACTGGTGCAATGGAATCCTATTGGTCTCCAGTCTCCAGTTTATCAGTCACCTTTCATCCTCCAAACTGGAGCCAGAGTAATATTTCTAAATTACAAACAAGGTTGTATCATTCTCTATGTCAATACTTCCCTGCCTCCCCTTCATCTACCACAGAATGAGAGAATAAAAGTTCTATCATCTGCACATCTGCTACCTTTTCTTTCTCATCTCCCTTTATATCCAGTTTTTCTTATATCTAGCAATTTCTAAATTTTGACATAATGTCTCATAACTGCAGTTTGTCTCCTCTGACTGGAATGATCTTTCCTCTTGTTTGTCTGAAAAAAAAATTGGTTTCAACATTCAGCTGATGGGTCATATTCTCAGTAGGACTCTTTCTGACACTATCAATTAGTGTTGGTTACTAGCTCTGCACTTCTAAAAACTCTTTGAACAGAACTTGGTTACGTCATTTATCCTAGTAACATAATTCTTTCTCTTGTTAGTACCACTTACTAGTCTAGAAACTGGAGGGGGTGTAACTGACTTATAATTGTTTTTCTGTCTTCAGGACCTACACAAGGACTTGCCCATGGTAAGAGCTTCATTCATGGTTGTGGGACAAATCAGTGAGTGGTAAAAACAGGAAAGGGAAAAAAAAAAAAAAAAGAAGGAGAAGGGAGAGGTGTATATGGGAATGAAGATAAGAAATTTAAAGTTTAGAGAACATCCATGGCATGTTTGGTTGAAGCATAACATTCACATAAGGGAGCAATGGGAAGTAATATTAGATATAGACTGCAAAGCTCAAAATTTCACCTATCAGTAAAAACATGGCTTTTGACAAGGAAGACAGCATTTACATAAGTTATTTTGGAGAGTTCATTCTTGCGATGTGGGCTGCACTATGAGGGGCAAAGGGAGGTGTCAGTCCAGACAGGAGGTAATTAAGACAGATTAGAGTGGTGGCAATGAGGGGGAAAAGGTGAGGGGGGAAAAGCACTACACAAGAAGACCCAAAAGATTTGTTAACTAATTATGAGGGGAAAGAGAGAGACAGAACAAGAAGTCAAAGTGACTCAAAAATTTCCCAGCTAGGTAAATTGGAAAATGCCTCACATTAACAGATTGTAGAAGAGGTAGAATCATTAAAGAAGATAGAGAAAATTAACCCAAAAATAGAATGGCAACTAGCCCTTTGCAACACCAAGAATAAAAGTGGTAATAATTATTACTCTAAATTATGTCATGTAATTTATAATTATATTTATTAATAATTTTATTAATTATTATTACTATTATGGTTACTACAAACAAATACAAAGGTCATAGGGGAATGGTCAATAAGATGAGATGATATAAACATTAAAAAGAAAGGAATACAGAGAAGTGTTGTCAATGAGATTGACAATGAGGAGATCATTAGTGTCCTCAGAGAGTTGAGTGGGAATGGAAGCCAGTCTACAAGGAACAACATGAGTGGAGAATGAGAAATGCAGACAGTACTCAATTTTAGAAAGTATTGGTAGGAAAGGAAGGATTGGGGAGGAAAACTATGGGGAGGGACAAGATGGCTGCTTAAAGAAATTATAAGCCTTGGCCGGGTGCAGTGGCTCACGCCTGTAATCCCAGCAATTTGGGAGGCCGAGGCTGGCGTATCACTTGAGGTCAGGAGTTCAAGACCAACCTGACCAACATGGTGAAACCCCTCTCTACTAAAAACATAAGAAAATTAGCCAGGCATGGCTACTTTTACTGCATGTGTAGTCCCAGCTACTCGGGAGGCTGAGGCAGGAGAATCGCTTGAACCCAGCAGGAGGAGATTGCAGCCGAGATCACACCACTGCACTCCAGCCTGGGCAACAGAGCGAGACTAAGTCTAGGAAGCAAGGAAGTAAGGAAGGAAGGAAGGAAGGAAGGAAGGAAGGAAAAGAAATAAATTGTGAGCCA
>NW_012101321.1:3367639-3379726 GCF_000951045.1 Mandrillus leucophaeus | reverse complement strand
AAGGAAGGAAGGAAAAGAAATAAATTGTGAGCCATGTCAAGTTTGCAATATTTTAGAAGAGAGTGGAGAAGAACCATCCAATTTACAGAGCTGAAAAATTTGCCTCTAAAGTTTCAGTGTTTCCTGTTACAAATAGGTCACAATAAGAGACATGGCAGACTCTCATATGTAAGAAGATATGTAGAGAAATCTACACTGATGTGAAGTAGACCATATCCTAGCCATGTGTAGCTTTTGGGTAGCTAATTCTGAGCCACTGGCCTTCAGGGGAAGGGCTGGGATATTGCAAAGACATCTGTCATTTTACTAAACAAAACAAATAATGTCACAGGTGTACAACTTTTTAAGGTAATGTTTTCGTTCACACTTCCAAATTAACATTTTCACATCTTTTTCAAAAAAAAGATCCTACCAGAATTTGATAACACAAAATATTTAGAATACAGCATCCATCAAATTACCTCTATTAATTCCAATGTCAGCACAAACTTTAATCACAAAAATAACCAAACGACTGACAGTATATCTAATATTTGACATTTATGAATTTATCTCCTGAAAAAATTTACGCTGCCAAATTCAGCAGAAGTCAAAATGCAATTAGAACAAAGGGTAACAATTCCAAACACATGCAGCTTACTGACTGGCTCTTGCCATTTCATAAATAGAGGGTGCTTGAAACCTGCCCTTCGGTCCATAATAACAGCCTGCCAAGGGTTTCTAAAGCAAGCAAGAAGGAATGGGGGAGTGAGCTTGGGATCTGAGGAGGAGATTCTGTATCTTTGGAAAATTCTATTTGAATAACCCAGTTGTAACAAATCCCCTTTCCAGATCCCCATTCTAGGAGATTAAAAAGCAGTAATTAGAATGGGTGGGCTGAGAAAGCCAACTAAACACAGATTGACAGATAGGCTACCAGAAGAGGCATCCCCTGAACTGCATTATTCCCACAATAATGTCTTTATTTATATAGAAGAGTGGGTATATTTTGTTCAGCAAAGCTTTCAATAAGTAGAAACATGCTGCTAGAAGAATAGCCCACCACCACACAAAACTACTAATTTAAAGATACAAAAACCAGTGCAAGAATTAGTTCTGTAATCCCCACAGAAAACAGTGAAATAGCTTTCTCCATGAGCCTTGCAAATCACAACCATAGCAACTTAACATGTGCAGTCCCATATGGGTTGACTGTTTCTCAGAATGAGGCCAGGAACTCAGGAATCCAAGCTTTTACATCAGAAATAGAGAAAAACCGAACATGGAATAGTTTTGTATCAAAGTTAAATTTCAAAAATTATAAAATCAAGTCTTATTATACACACACACACACACACACGAATACAAATACATACGTCTTATTGTACTGTTCACATGGGTATTCTTATAATTTTCTGGCCTGTTCTATGTTCCCACAATGCACAAAAAGAGACTCACTTATTAAGAATGGTCAGTGCGAAGAGGGGTGTGTGTGTGTGTGTGTGAGAGAGTTTTATTTGACTTTTTTTGTTCTGATTCTGAACTGAAGAGAATTCTCAAAAATTTTCTTGCTATGAACAGCCCCTGACTAAAGCTGACATTGGCTACAGAAAAGCACTACTCCTGATGGTCTGCTACCAATTTGTAATACATACCCTGAACAAATCAAAAAGTGCCAATGTATTTCCTTAAGCCAGAAGTATAAGAGTGGGTTCTTTGTAATTGTGTGTGTGTCCTTGATGAGTCTTAGTTTTCTCATGTGTGTCAAATGAGCAGATTGAACTAGATTAAGTTCAAGGCCTGGCTCTTCCACTTAATTTCCATAATCTTGAATGAATTACTTAACTTCACTATGCCTCAGCTTCCTCATCTGTAAAATGGGGGGGTGATAATAGCATGTACCTCATGAAATGATTTAATACATGTGAAGCAGTGAAACAATACCTGCTCTAGTAACTACTCAATAAATGTTCTCTAAGGTAATCAAGAGATGGCTTATAAAGTACCTTCCAGCTCCCAGAACCTGTAATTGTATGAAAACTATACGCCTGGTGTGCTATGTTGGCTTTACTTAAGAATTAAATATTGGAACCAAAAAGGAAATAATTCTGACGAAATATGGCTTTCAAAATCTTGATGTCATCCTATTGGAAATACCAAATAGAATGTTTATAAGGTATTTTTAGTCAATACCTTCTGATCACAATTATACCCTTAAAATGAAATTAAATCCATTTTCATTGGAAAAAAGGTAGTCTGTGCCATATTTAATGTTTGTCTTTCTTCTTTATCATGCTACCCTTTGTGGTTTCTGCATCTTTTCTGAATCTCAACTACCTCCTTTCTGTGTGCCCATAATGGCGGAACTTACAGACCTATTCAAGAGTATATATGCAGATTCCATAAGTGGTTATTAAAGAAGAGGTCTTCATTAAAAATGTTTATAGATAAATAAGGATAAAGAAGCTAAGGGCTAAGCCTCTTTCTAAGTGCCCCAATAGTTTTAGAAAAATGAAAGACATGTTTCTGCATTTTAAGTTAATCCATACATTCTTTCATTGAATATATATCTATTGAAAATGTTAAGCACTGTTCGAAAAACCACAGGTAGTTAAGGAAATACACAGTCTTTACCCTCAAGGAGTTTGTAGGTAAGTGGGAAGACAACCACAAAACCCAAAACTTATAATACAGTATAAGAGAAGTATTAGAAGTGTGTTTAAGATACAATAGGAATTAAAAAAAAGAGGGCCAATGCCTGCTGCCTGCCTGGAAGTGTCAGGCAAAAATACTTCCCAAAGGGGAAAAAAAAAATGAAATTGGAAAAGACATTTTTCTCAGCCTGGGAAGAATAAGAGAACATTTCAGGCAAAAGGAACTACATCTGCCAAAACGTGGAGGCATGAAAGAGCACTGCCTGCTTGACATGCTGCCAAGAGCTTGGGATTGCCAAAGGGTGCAATATAGATGGAGTCACAGCTAGGAGAGAAAACTGGAGCGGTTGATAGGAAACAGATCAATCATGCCTGGCTACGGAATGCAGATTTTATCCTATAAGTGGTACACAGAGAACTATGACAAGGAGACCAATACTCACTGATTTCAACTTTGGAAAGAACATTCTGGTCACAGAGACAAGCCTGGAAGATCGGAGAGGCAGAGTCAGTACCGCAGGCCAGAGATGGTATATTCCTGAAATAAAGTAGTAGTCATAGTAAATAGAAATGAGGGAATGCTTACAAACCTACAGAGATGAACATATAGAATCTGGTCATTGATTGGATATAGGCATGAGAAGGAGGCAAGAAACAAAAATAATGCTGAAGTTTCTATCTTGAGTAAAACAGGTAAAAGACCAGGGCAGACAGAGATGGTTTGTGAGAGTTGAATGTGCAGAGAACAGAAGGAGCAGTTAAAGCAATGGGCATGATGAGTTTGCATGAGGGAGTGCAGAGGTGAGAAGAGGAGGGACCAAGAGGGAGCCTGATATATGAGGTGAGCAGAGGCAACAGAATTCCTAAGGAGAGGCTCAAATCATGGCAACCACTGAGGGGAAGAGAGCGTAGTACTAAATGTTGCTACCAGCACATGAAAAGGCACAGAAGAAAAAAAAAAATGTCTACTGGATTTGATAATTAAGGAACCATTCATGAGTCTGAAGGGAGGAAGGAGGGGTGGAAGCTGGGGTTCATGGGTTCAAAATTAATTAGGAAGTTGAACAAGAGAGAGCAAGCAGACCCAGTTCAGCTCTCTCCAGACTAACACACGTGGCTTATTTAATACACATTGCAAACAGACAGTCACACCTTTAGCCCACTTGTTAAAACCACACTGGTGCTGAGTAGACAGTGTTGTAAGCTTCTATCTACATGGTGTGATGTTAAGCATGTCAGCAAGCTCCCCTCTTCCTGTAGAGACCTTTCCACCAATTGACGAATGCCTGGAAATCTGACAGAAGAAAAAGCCTTTCCATCACACAATAACTAGAAATAAAACCTAAAATGTAATCCCCTTAGAAGAGGTAAAAGATGAGCAAATTTACTGCAAACTGAAAATTGCCCTTACCTGACCCTTTTCTGAGAAGAGGATTAGGTAGGGAAGTTGCCAGGAAGAATCTGAGTGAGCCCTGAGGGAGAGAACAGAAAGAAGAGGCTGAAAGTACTGAAAACAAATTTTTACCTGGTCTGAACTTTTATTTAGCATTAGCATGTCTTCCATGATTTTAGAGGTCACCTTGTCACAAGCATAAGGAGGAAGATCCCTAACCATAGGCAGAAGAGTTATTTTCCCTGGTTGCAGAAGGAGAGAACCAGCCTCATTAATAATTTCACATTGTCTAAACTCTAGATAGCTTTAAATATAATAAAAAGTCTGCCCTATTCTCCAACCCACATATTCATTTTCAGCTTCTACCTAATAATCTTGACACATTTCACTTGGTTTTAAGTTTTTTTCATCTCTCTTTAGGATTAATTTTTTAATTGCCAAGAAATGTTTTTAAAATCTATTACAGGTATTATGATATAGAACGATTAAGCTTGAACATATATACCGATTTTCAGATATTTTTGAAACCTGTCATAAAGTATTAACTTTTTTAAATACTCTACTAATTTCACAGGTCTTCTAAAAAACAACTCATCACAGCCATTCAGAAAGAAATATGACATTAAAAGAAGGTAAATTTTCCAAGTGTTATACTGTGATTTAGTTGTGCTCTCCCATTAAGTCTGAATCTGTCTTCCAACCAGTATAAAGCAGTCATGATTTATTTGAGCCTCATGATAAAGGTCTATTAAAACAATAACTTGAAAATAGTCTGCATAGCTAACACATCACCCATCAAAGAGATTAAGGCAGAAATTTCACAGAAGGCTGTGTGTATATCTGTGACTCAAAGAGATGAGCAATCTCACCTTTGAGATGAGAGGGACTAAAAACATCTGAGTCTTTTATGTACAGAAAAATCCACTCTCCAAAGGTCTCAAAGAACTGGGGAACATTTGGGAAAGGCCAGTTGGAAGTGAGGGGTCTCAGCCTCTCATGTAGGCCATGAACTATCGTCATAGCCCAGCCCTGCTTTTAAAAAAGAAAATGTTTGCAGTTGGGTAAGGAAAACAAAAAGGATGGTTTTTAATTCTTAAAATAATGTGCAACAGAGTTGCTTTATAATACAGCTTGCTGGTAAACATAGATATTCTGAGGATGAAACGAATATATCCCAGACATGACAGTTACATTAAAGCCCTAGAAGACACAGCTGTAAAGAGGGATTTCATTTTGACTACATTTGCAAATTGTCTCACAGCCCTTTTCAAGGTTAAAGCTTTTTAGGTACCTGAATCCAGCAACGACCTTCATGACAGGACCTTCTTCTCTAGTGCTGTGCACCTGTTTTATCACTAAACTCCTCAAATGTGAATTCTATCCACACTATCTACTTTTTCTCACTACACGGACATTCCTCAATTCATTGCCTCCACCAGTCTACTGGCAATGCTCTAGGTTGCCTTCTCATTGCTAAATCCAAGTTTCTATTTTCTGTCTTCACCCCTTCTAGCCCTCTGCAGCATTTAGTACTGTTTATCATATCTTTCAGAGCCCCATCAGCTCCTGCTTTTCCTCCTTCCTCTCTGGTCATTTTTTTTCATGCCATTATGACTACTACTTCTACTTCTATTGGTTACCATGTTTGCATCTGAGGTCATTTTCTCCATTCACGCCACCTGCTCTCTCTTCATGACCTCAACTACCATCTACAGCTGATAAGCTTTCAATCTTCAGCTCCAGCCCCAATCTTTCCCGAAGTCCAGACACCGATATCCACCTTTATGTTTCATAGCTTCTTCTCATGCACCATGACCAAAACTTATTTTAGCTCTGCCTCACCCCATCCCACTTCAAAACCTGTTCCTTCTCATTTTTTTTAATCTCTGTTAAGGGTGACACTTCAAATGTAAAAGCCTGGGAATATTCTGTGCTTCCTCTCTTTCTCTCACCCTGCCCAGTGAGTCATCAAAACTCGTGAGTTCTATCAATCACAGAAATGCTTTGCAAATCTAGTTTCTTTCCGCCATTGCCTCTACCTTAGACTAAGCACTCCTTATCTGTCAAATGCATTGAAGAAAAAACCTCAATTTCTCCCTCTCATGGCAAGGATTCACATACATAATCCTAAAAACAAGTGCTGATTCTGCCACTCCCCAAGATAAAGACCCCATTGCTTTACCTCAGCTGTCTTCAGATGAAGTTAGAGCTCCTTAAAAAGGCATGAAAGACCTTCAGAGTCTAGCCCCAATTACTACTCCAGTCTTAACTCCTGAAACTCTTCCCACAGGTATCTACGTCTAGTCATATAGGACTTCTCATTTACTCTCTCTGAAATCTTAAATCAATTCTCACTGAATGACTGCAACATCCATATGTCTAAGTTGTTCACTGTTTTAAACACAATGTATCTGGCTTTTTTTTAACCTCGCTGAAGCCCCCAGTTCTTCCATAACATCCCCTTTCCATTTATTTCCCATCCATTAGCTCCCTTTTGAGCGAATGTTCTACCCCTCAACTTCAGTTATGTTCCCAACCTTTCCTTATCTCTCTTGCCCTTCTGGTCTTCTAACCAATCCTATGAAGCTCAACTCTGAATGTATACATTCTTCGCTAATATTTTCTGGGAGTAACCACCTTTCTCAGTTGCGCTCTCAGAAATAAGCCTAATTTTAGGAAAACACCTTGTAACAACGGTAGGTGTCATTTCTCATCCATGAGAAATTAATGAAATGGATAATAGAATGTTCAGAGATATTTTGGTAGGGAACTTTGCACAGACAATTTCCCTGTCCAGGACATCTTTGTCTTGGTCAATGAGAAGTTTAAGCCCTGAATCAGGATTGCAGGTGTGTTGCAGTATGATCTTATGGCTGTCTTTCCAGCCAGCTTACATTCAATTCTCATCCTATCAAGTCCTATTTGCTAGCCTATTCAGATGGGTTTCCAACTAATTGATTGAAACTGAGAGTGATAAAATAGCAGAAAGTTACATTCACTTTTTTGGTTCTCTGATATGAATCTGGAAAGCATTGTTCCCTGAGTATAATAGCATATTAATATACAGAGAAAGAGGACAGGATTACTCTTCTTATTTGAAGCCATATTTTGCCTTTGTTAAGATCCATTACCAACTTCATCCAAAACACAGTAGAACTGTATTAGTCTGTTTTCATGCTACTGATAAAGACATACTTGAGACTGGGCAATTTACAAAAGAAAGAAGTTCATTGGACTTACAGTTCCACATGGCTGGGGAGGCCTCACAATCATGGCAAAAGGCAAGGAGGAGCAAGTCACATCCTATGTGGATGGCAGCAGACACAAAGAGAGCTCATGCAGGGAGGCTCCCATTTTTAAAACCATCAGTTATTGTGAGACCCATTCACTATCACAAGAACAGCACGGGAAAGACCTGCCTCCATGATTCAATCATCTCCCATCAGGTCCCTCCCACAACATGTGGGAATTATGGGAGCTCCAAGATGAGATTTGGGTGGGGACACAGAGCCAAACCATATCAAGGACAGTCTGGATTCCAGGTGGAGATCCTAAATGTTGTTGACAGCCAGCTCTTAGAACAAAGGGCAGTAAAGAACCTTTCTACCCAGAGGAGGGGCTTAGATTGGAGCCTTCCTCAAGATGGACCAAAATTCAGAAAAGGTTAGTACATTTGTGATTCTGTTCAAATAAGAACAGAAAGGAAAAAAAAAAAACAAAGAGTAAGCACAAAGAATAATAAACAGAGCAAGCACTTGATGCAGAACACTTCAGGGACAAAACATAAGAAGCATAAGTTCCAATGTGCCAGCCTATTCAGAAGCAAAGAAGCAAGCACTTAGGCAATCCAACACAAACCTCGGTAGCTAGGATTCAGAAGTCAGAATCAGGCAGTGAGAAGACCTCAGCCTTTTTAAAGTAGGCAGCCTCGAGGGATCAAGTGTGGCCTCAGAAACATTCACAAGAACTTGTACTTCACTGTAACAGGCAATCTCCAAACACCTCTGCTTGGCAACTATCCCCACAAATGGACTCAGCAGCTCCCAGCCGTCTGTATTTGTGTAGATTCCCATAAGGACACATTCCCTTCCCTCTTCAGGGAATGTTAAGGGTATTGTCTTCCAGCAAACAGTTACCTGAGTCCTGAATCACCTCATCGAAGGAATCTTGGCCTTCTTTTCTCCTGCCAACATCTCTGTTAGCCTGTTGGTCAATATATAAAGAAAAAAAATAATATTATGTTCAGCCATGGTCATTTAGTACCATTGGAAAGGTGTGGTTGTAATCTGCCTTTAGTGTTGACAAAGATTCTTTGTTTGTTCAAACTTTAGTCAGCTCCTGAACGTTTTCGTAGGCCCATCTGTGCCCTTTCTTATAAAAACAAGTTTTAGCAAAGAACCCTGCTAAGTCAGTTTAGCAAGAACTCCCCACTGGTAGTATCTGATTGCCCTGGATACCTGATCAGGTTTCTTATCCTCAATTTTCCCCCACTCTCCATAATATCTGATCACCCTGGCCTGCCCTCATCAAGCATCCTGTTAGATCAACTTAGCCAGAATCCCTCTTACCCGTGATGTTTCCTCTTAATTTTCTATCCACTGACCCCCATCCTCTCCTGGGCCATAAATTCCCACTTACCCATGCTGTATTCAGAGTCAAGCTCAATCTCTCTCCCCACCGCAAGACTACATTGCAGTGGAGCCATTACCTATCACGATGGTCCTGAATAAATTCTTCCTTAGTGTGCTTTCACAATTAACACTGATTTTTTTAACGTTAGCCAAACTAAAACACAGCCTTCTGAAGAGAGAGGAAAAGGAAGGGAAGGGTAACAGAGGGAACACCAGCATGTCAGAGGAGGAGAAAAGAAGAAGTCATTTATTTGACTCATTTTCCTGGCAGCATTAGTTTATGATTCTTGTAGACTTTTGGCAGGAATGTAGGAGGAAGGATTTCAAGAATTCATAGAATCATTTTTTAAAAGAAGCATGGAAAGGGGGATATGCAATGTTATCTAGTCCAGTTCTATCATTTCATAGACTTGGAAAATGAAGAGAGGAAAGGAAGAAGGAGGATAATATTTACTGAGGTCCTATTACTTACCAAGTGCTTTAAATTTGTCATTTCATTTATCCTTTAAAAAAGGGTACGATGTAATGATATCTCCAGCTTACAAAGATGGAAACCAAGGCTGAACAAGTTGAAGTAAGTTTTCTAAGGGCACACAACTTGGTAAGTGAGAGCCAAAATTTAATTTAGATTTTTTGGATCTGGAGCCTCTTTACACTATGTTAGGTTGCCTCACAAAGAGGCATTTGGAGGTTAAAAAACTGTGCTAAGCAACCTAGCCAGTGAAAGGGGCACAGCTAGGCCTCTGGACTTCCAGAGTTAGAGACTCTCCACTGTAAATAACGCTGCAATTTATATTATCTATAACTGAAGACACATGACACTGTTGTTGACACAAAGAGTTAAACACTATAAAATCGTTCAAAAGGCTTATCCTGAGCCAAATATGAATAACTAAGGCTCATGACACAACCCCAGGAGGTCCTGAGAACATGTGCTCAAGGTGGTTGGGTTATAGCTTGACTTTACACCTTTTAGGGGGACAGAAGTTATAGAACGACATCAGTCAGTGTGTGTAAGGTGTACATTGGTTTGGTCCAGAAATGTGGGAAAACTTGAAGCTGGGGATGGGGGGTGGGAGGTGGTGAGGCTTCCAGGTCACAGGTGGATTCAAGGATTTTCTGACTGGCAATTGATTGAAAGAGTTAAATTATTATCTGAAGTCCTGGTATCAATAGAAAGAAGTGTCTGAGTTAAAATACAGGTGGTTGTGGTGACCAAGATTCTTATTAGGAAGATAAAGCCTCCAGGTAGCAGACTTCAGGGAATGTAGATGCTAAATGTCTCTCATCAAACCTAAAATGGTACCAGACTCTTAATCTCTCCTGGATCAGGAAAATACCTGGAAAGGGAAGGAGTTTCTCTACAGAATGTAGATTTTTCCCCACAAGACACAGCTTTGCAGGGCCGTTTCAAAATATGTCAAAGAAATGTATTTTGGGGTAAAATACTTCAGTTTCCTTTAGAGCCTGTTATCTGTCATGCGATGCTACATTAGAGTCAGGCTGGAATTGTGTATCTTATTGCAACAAAGAGTCAGTTTTGTCAGTCTTAAGATCTCTGTTTTAATTTTAATGCTGGTCAGTTGTGTCTGAATTCCAAAGGGAGGATGGTATAGTGAGGAATGTTTGACACCCCCCCCACCAGTTCCCATTATAGCCTTAACTAGTGTTTCAGATTACTTTGGAATGCTTGTGACCCAGAAGGGGATCCATTTAGTTGGCTGGGGGGCTTAAAATTGTATTCTTGGTTTACACTGTAAATTAGATGATCCTATTCATTCAGTGTAGTGAATTTCTATTGTTTTTGCCTCCCCAGCACTACTCTTTCCCATCTTTCCTCCAGCCCCTACTTCAGATCTGCCCAGAATTCACCCCTTTACTGGGCCTGTCACTGACCCTACTTTCACAATTTCCCTTCTCATTTGTTCTCTACAGAAAGTACCTGTCCTTTCTCTTATTCCCTTAGAACCCAGCTCTCATCTAAGGAACAGATTTGTTCATTTAAAGAATATGTCAACTAATAAAGACCTAATGCTGTATTGTGTTATGTTCATGCAGATATCATTTACATGTTAATAGCCACCTACATTGTAGTAACCCAAAGAATTCTTGTGCAGGGAATGTCAGGCCTCAGGCTACTCAAGGAAGGAAACTTCAGAGCCATGGGCGCTTTTTATTTTTTTACTTTTTATATTTTTTTGAGATGGAGTCTCGCTCTGTTGCCCAGGCTGGAGTGCATTGGCATGATCTCGGCTCACTGTAACCTCCACCTCCCAGGTTCAAGCAATTCGTATGCCTCAGCCTAATGAGTAGCTGAGATTACAGGCATGTGCCACCTTACCCGCCTAATTTTTTGTATTTTTCATAGAGATGGGGTTTCACCATGTTGGTCAGGCTGGTCTCAAACTCCTGACCTTAAATGATCTGCTCACCTTGGCCTCCCAAAGTGCTGAGATTACAGGCATGAGCCACCATGCCTAGCCAGTGGGCACTTTTTAATCAACAACTTTAGAGTGAGGCCAGTACCTTCTCTCCACAAACCTGTCTCCAAAAGTAAAATACATTATCAATCAGTACATATTTCTTGAGTACCTACAATGTTCTCAGCACTGTTCTAGGTCTCAGGATAGATGAAAGGTGAAAATGAAAAATATCAGACACTGTTCCTCACCTTAGATTGCCTATATAATATTTATGAAGTTAGAAAAAGCTGGCATCAATAACCTACTAGTTCGCCACTCTGATATATTTCTGGAAACACCCTAACCAACATTTCTCGTAAAACTTAACTTCTTTTCTCAGTAAAACCTAACTGTCCCACATGCACAAAAACCAACATAACCATTTTGGTTAATAAACACCATTCTCCAGTAACCTAGACACAACACCGCTTCCCTTTACTCAACCAGTCAGTTGTCTAGTCCTGTTGATTCTAGCTCAGCCCGGTCAATTAACCATCCCAATCTTTCTTTCCTCATTGCTACTATTATGTTCACGCCTCTATCATCCCTGTGCTTGATTATTGCAAAGGTCTCCTTGTCTATAGAATCTCCCTACTCTAAGCCATTCTATCTATACATTGGTTTAATTTAACCTTAAGTAGATCTGTGTCCATGTCACTTGCCTGATAAAGAAAAGTCTATAATTCCCCATTTTCAGTAGAAATCTAAATTCCTGGCCAGGCACAGTGGCTTATGCCTGTGATCCCAGCACTTTGGGAGTCCAAAGCGGGTGGATCACCTGAGGTCAGAAGTTCAAGACCAGCCTGGCCAACATGGCAAAACTCTGGGCAAAACTCTGTCTCTACTAAAAATACAAAAATTAGCTGGGCGTTGTAGTGGGTGCCTGTAATCCCAGCTATCCGGAGGCTGAGGCAGGAGAATCACCTGGACCCAGGAGGCAGCGGTCACAGTGAGCCAAGATCGTGCCA
>NW_012101321.1:3357539-3366836 GCF_000951045.1 Mandrillus leucophaeus | reverse complement strand
AAAAAAAAAAAAAAAAAAATTAGCCAGGTGTGGTGGCATGCACCTATAATCCCAGCTACTCGGGAAGCTGAGGCAGGATAATTAATCCCTTGTACCCAGGAGGTGGAGGTTGCAGTGAGTTGAAATGGCACCACTGCACTGCAGCCTGGGTGATAGAGCAAGACCCTATCTCATAAAAAAAAGAAAAGAAAAAAGTAAAATTTACTTTTAAATTAATTTTTTTAAAAAAAGAGAGAAGGGAGGATCCTGGCATAAGGCTAACTTTTAAATGGTATTTATAAGGAAAACAGAGTTATCCAGTTTGGGTTGAACTCAGAGTGTCTGAAAATTTGCTTTTTTGCTTTCCAAATTATAGGTAAAGTATCATAGGAATAACTTTCTTTGAGTACAAATTTTTAACTCACAAAGCTCCTAATAAGCATATAATTTAGATGCACACCCCAGAGGAAGCACACTTTGGCTAATAATCTACAGAATATGTTATACTTCTTGCACTTTTCCGGGTTAGCCAGGGGAAGGAAAGAAAGGGAATAAGAATGTTCAGCACCTCTTGGCAATGTTGCCCAATGACCTGGCAGCCAAAGCATTACTTCAGCCCACTAGAGGAAACACTGGGCACAGAATAATAAACTCACCTGTGAGAACATTCAAAAAGATCCAAGTTGGCCTTAACCTATATCTTAAAATTATTCTATTATTAAGCTTATACAGCAGGATATGAATTCAATTCTTATCCTGACACATATTTTCCTGTAAGTCATCTTTGGTTGCATTAAGAATACAAAGAAGCTTTCTGAAATATTTTTAAAGTATCTACCAAGCTTGAAAAGTATGTATGCTTCTGTCTACTGCATACATCCCTGTTCCTTCTTTTATTTTGAAGAAAATGAATAGAGAATAATAATTTTCTAACCACTTAGAAAATTCTTTTGAGAAAATGAACTGATATCTTCATTCAAGTAGTAGTTATTGCTTATTTCTGTTCTGACAGGCACTTTTTTAGCACTGAAAATGCAGCAACGAGCAAAATAGACAAAACGTCTTGCCTTCATAGGGCTTACATTTCGGCGGAGGGAGACAAACAGTAAACAAAATCAATATGTAAGTTATGTAGTTATTAGAAGGTGGGAAGTACTATGGAGAAAAAATTGAGTGGAAAGGGGAGTGGGAATGCTGGGGACAGAGGAGGGTGGAGGTGTCAGGAGTAGCAACTGCATATAGGAAGATCAGGGAAGTCTTCACAGAGAAAGCGACATTAGAACAAAAAAGATTTGGAAGCATTAAGAAAGTTAGTCACAGGATTATCAGGGGAAAAGCATTCCAGGCATAGGAAACAGCCACTATAAAAGTCCTGAGGTGGGAACAGATCCAGCATCATCAAGGAAGAGCCAGGAGGTCACTCTGATGGGTGCTGCCAATGGGAATTTGAGGCAATAGAAAGAGATACTCGTGGTATAATACAGGAAGTTACCCCAGAAAGGAGAATATGTAGCTGAGATATATGGGGTGACTCTTTCTATAGAATAATAGCCAAAGAGAGAGGAGTCAGCTTCATAAAGAAGGAAAGATGTTGCCTAAAACTAAACTTTAACGTTCCTGCTGAAAAAGCCATGGTAATTTAGGAACAAGGCAACAACTTTGGGGTTGGCGGCCCAGCAGTGGGGGAATGGAGGCTTGGACTCCTGCCACTGGAGAGGCCCTCCACTCTCCCACACTGGTTTCTGCCTCCACCCTGTGGGCTGCATGCAAATAACACAAACCCAGACAAAAAGGAGTTTTGGAAGAGTGTTAGCATTAACATGTGATCTCATGCTTCATCTTTGGCATCGCTGGTTCTATTTTTTCTGGTAGTTTAATCTTTCCCAAAAATTTTGCAGAGGGACAGAAAAACAATTTTGCCTGGATGTGTATCTGCTTCCTATAGTATCTAATCCCAGAAATGTAGAAGTGAGAGGGATATTCCAGTAAAAAAAAAAAAAAAAAAAAAAAAAAAAATGGTTGTTATGGTCTAAATGTGTGTATCTCCCCAAAATTCATATGCTGAAATCCTAACCCCCAAAGTGATGATATTAGGAGGTGGTGCCTTTGGGAGGTGATGAGGTCATGAGGGCAGAGCCTTACACAAGAGGCCCAAGGGAGCTCCCTCACTCCTTCCACCAGGTGAGGGCACAGCAAGAAAGTGTTGTCTATGAGCCAGAAAGCAGGCTCTCACCAGACTCTGAAGTTGCTGGCACTTTGATCTTGGACTCCAGAATAGAGAGAAATAAATTTCTGTTGTTTACAACCTTCTTGATTTATCATACACTGTTATAGTAGTTCAAATGGACTAAGACAGTGGTATCTAGTTAATGTAGAAATCTGAGGGATTTTAGGGGAATACTGTACCTGACTCAAGCAAAATCTACTAACGGATTTTTTTTCATTCTAAATGAAATCTTAATCTAACAACTGTCCCTGTAATCTATTGCCTTATTAAATGGTATTCTAGTATGTTATGCTAAACAAACAATAGATCATAAATTTAAATATCATATCTTAACCCCACTATAAGCACTGAACTCAGATATTTCTAAGACAAAGAACAAAGATTGAATTATTGAATTCCATTACTATGTATTAAAGATAAGCTCTCTAAAGACCATAAAAATGTATGTGCTTGAATCTTCCTTTATTTCAAAAAGTTGGAAAACAAAGAATGAAAAACTTTGCCTCACTAAAAATATCTGTGCCAAATTGCAAATATGTATGAGGAAGTTGTCACTTAATAATAGCCAGGCAAACTATTTCAAAATACCTGAAACAAATATAACAATAATTATTATTCGCTTAAAAGCTCTGAGCTTAGTATGACTTCTGTATTTGTGTGAGCTTTAGGTGATCATGTTTGATTCTGTCTCATTTCACAGCAAAGCAATGTCATATATAATGATATTACTGACCTCAGAAAAACAACTAACTGTTGTAACAGGATATCTTAATCCTGCTAAATTAGTGGTTTGTCACTAATTTGCTCCAGCACTAATTTTATCAAGGTACAAACACCGTGCATAGCAATCCACCTGCACTTACTGGTATTAAAATCTAGGCCTTTTCTTCAACAACACTGCCACCTTCTGCTTAGTATAGATTTTCATTTTATTTCTATGCCTTCAAGAGTTGTGAGATTCACTTTGGATTAATATATACTTAAAAGTTAGAAGGGACCATAAGAATGTCTAATCAGGTCTCCACATTCTATAGATGAGGAAACTGAGGCCCAAAGGGATCAAGTCACTTACCCAATGTCCTACATTCATTTTCTCCAGATTAAAACTCACAGTTATTAATTCTCCCTAGTTCTCTTCCCACTGACATATTTATTATTAAACTGTACAGAGAAGTTATCTCAAGACATTGATTATAATAATCTAGAAGCATGAAATCTTAGACTATTTTTATTTATACTTTTTGTTTATTTGCATTATATAAATTTTGTATGGTGAGCAAAAAATATATTTTTCAATTTTAAAAGATTTGTGTTTGTTCAATGTGTAGCTTAAATAGAAAAATTATCCTAGATCAGAAAAGCAGACAACTAAAATTTTTTCTTTTATTCTCCATTTTCTTCTGAATTATGAAAATGCCTATCAAATCAGGCACAATACCAATGCTAATGGGTAGGTTTTAGAAAACTAAGGTGCAAGAATATAGGATGCTAACTTAGAAGCAGCCAACAAGAATTGTGTCGTAAAGCTTTATATGTTTAACAAACCTATAGATGTATTTTAAAGTAGGCGATTTTAAGCTTAATAAACTTGGATGTAGCAGCATTTTTTGAAAAGGTTTTGTGCCAACTTAAATGCCTCATTTGTTTAGGTTGGGTGTAGATTCTATCAGCATTTCTAGTATAAACCACACTTAGTGGAGAAGTACTATCTTTCTAACATCTTACACATTTGTCAATATTTTGTTACAGATTTTTTTGTCTATGTCATGAGGGATATTGATCTGTAGTTTTCTTTTACTGTGATATCTGGTTTTGATATTAATATTGGCCTCATAAAATTAGTTTGGCCTCCTGTTTTCTGGAAGAGGTTTTCGTAAAGCTGGAAATATATCTTTTGTACATGTTTTATAGAATTCACTAGTAAAACTATGGTTTCTTCTGAGGTAAGGTTTCTATTTATGAATTCAAGTTATTTAGTAGAGATAGATATATTCTCATTTTTAATTTATATTTTAGTTCATTTTGTTAATTGGTGTTTTTCAAGGATTTGTCCATTTGATCCAAGTTGTCACATTTATTGGCACAAAGATGTTCATAAATATTTTCTGTTGTCTTCTCAAATTCTGTAGGATCTGTCGTGATATCCCCTCTTTCAATCATTGGTGATTTGTCTCTCTTTTTCTTGATTAGTTTGATAAGAGGTTTATCAATATGTTTTGGTCTTTCAAAGAATTAGTTTTTGGTCTTTTGAAAGACCAATTAGTTTTGATCTTTCAAAGAATTAGTTCTTTCAAAGAATTAGATTTTATCTAATGTTTGTCTAATTTTTATTTTGTTAATTTCTGCTCTTGATTGTTTCTTTCCTCCGACTGACTTTGGGTTCTTTTTCTAAATTCTTATGATAAAAGCCAAGATCATTAGATTTAAATCACTTTTCTAACATAAGCATTTAAAGATATGAATGGATTTCTACACCCTGCTTTAGCTGCATTTCACAAATTTTTATATATTTTATATATTGTATTTTCATTAATATTCTATTTTCTAATTTCTCTTGTCATTTCTTCTTTGACCCATCAGCTTTTTTTACAGTGTGTCGTTAAATTTCCAAACATTTCAGAATTCTCTAGATTATTATGTTATTGATTACTTAGTTAATCCAGTTGTGGTCATAGAACAAATTCTGCATAATTTCAAACCTTTAAAAGTAGTTGAAAATTGTTTTATAGTTCAGCGTATGGTCTATCTTAGAGAATATTCCATGTGCAATTGAAAAGAATTCATATTCTCCCATTGTTTAAATGAGTATTCTATTAATAACACATAAATCAAGTTTGTTTAAATAGTTTTTTATGTCTACCAACTGAATATTCAAAGTATACATTTACTTTGTAGTTTAAAGTTTATTTCAATAATTTTTAGATCATTGGACTCACCCTGGAGTGATATCAAACCAGAGTTTAATATCATTGCCTAAGCAATTAATCAGTTTGAAAGCTAGAGACCACATGATTTCCTAAGGTCTCTTATTCTAAAATTTTGTAATTAAGCACAAATTTGAAATGTAAATTAGAACTCTTCATTGAAGGGTCATTGGAATTTTGTTCTAAAATATAAGATTAATGAAATAAAAGGTAAAATTAAGAATTATTCATACCTTTACAAAGTAGAATAAAATTTAACTTGTACAATAGTCAATGCATTTAGTCTTATGGGTTTAATTGTAATTAACCTACATTATATGAAAAAAAATTAAAGGTTCTTTGTCCTGGAGCTGGTGGGTTATTATGATGCTTTGCTTCCATTTTCTTAAAGCTAGTTGGTCTGTAACTTCTTGATTTATGCTGTGGTTCTTGCATACTATACTTTATAAAATATAGATTATAAATAAAAGTTAGAAATTAGAGATTTCCTTTATTTCTATTAATTATTCAATTTAACCTTTGGGGGCTGCATGCATATGTACATATGTATGTAATACTTGAGAAAGACTTCAAGATTTTCCTTGGGAATATATGCAGAGCTCTGAGATAGTACAGATACTGATCTGGGTATCCAACTGGAAGAATACCTTATCTTCATTTGTCAATCATAGGATAACATGCTATACTCCACCACCCAACCCATGCTACTAATCAGCAATTATGGGAAGAGAGCCTAGAAATATCTGCAAATATTCATGCTCCTTTTCTTGTATTCAAAGCCAAGACCTCTGGGAGTTCTTTAACAGTTCAGAAGCCTAAGTGGCTTTTCTATCTCTTCCTCTCTCACCAGTCCACAATGACTGCACCTGCTGGAATACAGAAACTGTCATAAAATATCTGAGGAAATCATCATTATTTGAGAAATATTTAGAAGGGAAAGAATATCAGAGAAGGGCCATAGTAAAGCAACAACATGTTGTTAAAAGACATGAGCTTTATATAAGGTAAGGTAAAGGACTCTAGAGACTCAGTAGGGGTAGGGTGAGAGGAGGACTAAGAATAAAAAACTATGTATTAGGTACAATATATATTGCTCGGGTGATAAGTGCATGAAAATCTCAGAATTCACCACTATGTAATTCATCCATGTAACAAAAAACCACTTGTACCCCAAAAGCTACTGAAATAAAATTTTTGTAAAACAAAACCAAAAGGGTACAAACTTTCAACATGAAGAAAGAATCATGCCTGGTTTTTCATTTAGGAATTGTGTGACATTGGGCAGTTTTAGGCCAACTTCCTCATCTATAAAATGAGCATTATAAATGTTTTATAGACACATATAATACGTTGCATAGTACACAGAGGGTGATTACTAGTAATTTCCCTCTAACCACTCTCCAGCACACCTGTCCAATTCCCCTACTGGATATAACTTGTTGATGTTTTAGGCACACAGTTTCATCTTATGAATTACAGTTGTGAAAGTAAATATCAGGAAGAAGGAAAGGCGTATTTCCCAAACAAATTTAAGCAATGCATTGTGACCATTTGATAGATCATAAAGGCACTCGTTTTGTTTTTTTGTTGTTGTTGTTGTTGTTTTTGTTTTTTTTTTTTTTTTAGAATTATCTGAATTCTACAATACATGGTCCTAAACCCTTTATTCTCCATTCCTTTTTTAGCAGCCAATCAGATTGTTTACTGTATAAGTTATACTTACTGTGTTATCACAGGTGACAGTAGTCAGTAAATATTAACCAAGGTTAAACAAGTGTGCTTTACAGTAGTAAGAATTGAAAAGTATTTATTCTTAGAACTTTAATCACATTATAATTAAATAGTATGTATACTAATGAGTCATTACTGAATTGAGGGGTAAGAATTTTCAGATATTCTTCTTTTGACATTACCTCTACTTGTATAATTTTGTTTCTAAGGGAAAGTTCATCACTGCTTAACAGATCGAACATTTGGTTGAGAAGCTTTTAACTCCTAACATATAATGGGGACATATTTTGTTAATCATGGTGGCTACCATGCCAGCAGCCCCTGCAAATGGAAACTGCACCATTCCCACAGCTTCTGCATAGTTTGAAAGTTCAGGCAACATCTGCTGATTGGACTAAGATGATTATTTGACCCATAAGAAGTCAATCCACAGTCTAGTCAGTAATCTATAATATTCTTTGACTTGAAAAATATCAACCTCTATCTTAGGAAATTTAAACTTATTAAAAATATATGCTATATCTATTAGAGAAAGCCAGTGAAGGTTCATGGAAAAATATAGGGTGAAGGAAACTGTAGGAGCTGAATTTATGAGTAAACCAAAATTATGAGTAAGCAGAAGGCATAAGGTAGAGAAAAGATATATAAAGAATGGAGGGTGATGAATAAAGTCAGTAGAGTGAGGAGAATGGAAGAGACACATGAAAGGTAACTGAATCATAATAATGGCAGAGCCCTTGACTCAAAATCAATAGACTCCTGCTGTCCAAATTCCTAGATCTGCCCTGAATTCTGAGCTGACATCTAGTTCCAGTTTCTTCTTGATTCTCATATCTTGTATCCTCCCCTCACCCCAAGTTGCTTGAAACAAATTGATTTTCAAATCTTTCCAATCAAATCAGTATAGTGAGAATAAAGAGATTAAACTGTCTACTGCCTCCATGGCATTCTTATTGCTTGAATAAGCATCTGATGATAATTTATTTGTTATTGATCCTTCCCTCATAAAAGATTAGTACAGAAATAACAATAAAGTTTATTTAATTATCAGTTTTTCAGATTTCATTTTAAGTAGCATTTAGGCACTCTGATGCAACTCTTGGGTGAAGGCAGATTGAATCCAGAAATATAAAAATACAGAATCTAGATTAAGAATAATCAAGGCTAAATTCTCTGTGTACAACAAAGCCAGCTCCACAAAAGAAAGAATATTGGGTATTATCGTTATAACCATATTAAAAGATTCACATGCCACTGGTCTTAGATCCACAGGAAAAAAATAAGTCAAATTTTCATTGTTTCATATGTAGTTGTATATTAAGTACACAATCCCTAACTCCAATACACAAAATAGAAATGGAGAAATCTGATGAAATCACGTATAGGCAAAATATTCAGATTACCAAATTTAAGAGATGAATAAGATAAACTGAAGGAAATGCTAGGAGACGCTGGGCATGGTGGCTCATGCTGGTAGTCCTAGCACTTTGGGAGGCCCAGGCAAGTGAATTGCCTGAGCTCAGGAGTTTGAGACCAGCCTGGGCAACATGACAAAACCCCATCCCTAAATAAATAAATAAATAAATAATGCTGGGAGAGGAAGGGCGGGGGAGAGAGAGAGAGATCAGTGGAGAGAGGATATTCTAGAGGTTAAAATTATGCTCCAAAATCTATATACAAATACACCTTAGACTTCACAAGAAAAATTGGGCCAGGCTGGAGAAGCATTAGTCAGGCCTGGAAAAAAAAAAATAAAAACAGGCTGAAGAATGGGAGGATGATGGAGTGTAGTGGCTCATGCTTGTAATCCCAGCACTTTGGCAGGCCTAGGTGGGAGGATCGCTTGATCCGAGGAGTTCAAGACCAGCCTGGGCAACATGGGGAGATCCCCATCTCTACTACAAAAAAAAAAAAAAAAAAAATTAGCTGGGCATGGTGGAGTGCAACTGTGGCCCCAGCTACTCAAGAGGCTAAGGCAGGAGGATCACTTGAGCCCAGGAGTTCAAGGCTGCAGTGAGTCATGATTGCACCACATGCCTGGGTGACAGTGAGACCCTGTCTCAAAAACAAAATTTAATAAAGAATGGGGATGACAAATGCTCCATTCATCTTTCACCCTCTCAGATTTCTTTATCAATAAGGCAGTTAAAATTTGTATTCTTGGCTGGGCACAGTGGCTCACACCTGTAATCCCAGCACTTTGGGAGGCCAAGGTGGGTGAATAACGAGGTCAGGAGTTCAAGACCAGCCTGGCCAAGATGGTGAAACCCCGTCCTACTAAAAATACAAAATTTAGCCGGGCGTGGTGGCGGGCGCCTGTAATCCCAGCTACTCGGGAAGCTGAGGCAGAGAATTGCTTGAACCCGGGAGGCAGAGGTTGCAGTGAGCCAAGATCACACCACTGCACTCCAGCCTGGGTGACAGAGCAAGACTCTG
>NW_012101321.1:3350601-3351832 GCF_000951045.1 Mandrillus leucophaeus | reverse complement strand
ATGTACCCTAGAACTTAAAGTATAATAATAATAAAAAATAATAAAATAAAATTTTAAAAAATTCCAAAGGTTAAGGGGCTCCAGACTTACATAGGAACTCAAAACTTAAAATTGTGCCCCTGATTAGGTAATTGTCATAAACAATATGCATGGCATTCTGTATTTTAATATGTGTATAAATAAGAGTTGTGTCATATGGAGATTTGAATATTTTCATATGCACATCCACATATAATTCTCCATACCATACATGTATTTAAATAAAGGAATATTAATATATATGGTAGCAGTTAAGAAAAGGTTATTTTCAGTCGTGAAAAATACAACCCTAGGCTCAGATGCCTTTACAAGGGAAAAGTCCTACCAAACATTCAGAAGACAGATAATTCTAATTTTATACATGTTGATTTAATATAAAGGAGGGTGATACTGATGCCCAACTCATTTTGTGTCAAGAAATAACCTTGACACAAAAATCAAGATATTTTAAAATGTAAAATTATAGATTAATCCTATGTATGATCATGAACACAAAATCCTAAACAAAATATTATCAATCCAAATCCAGCAGTATATTTTTTAAATAAAATATTTATTTATAACAATAATACAAAGATGATTTAATGTGATAAAAATCTGTTTATGTAATTGATCATACTAATAGATTATAAGAAAAAAATTACATAATCACCTCAAGAGGTAGAGTGAAGAAAAGGCATTTAATAACATTTAACTTACTCACGACTTTTTTACACTAGAAAAATAGTACTAGAAAAAAAACTTCATTAATTTAAAAAGAATATATAATAAACTCAGAATGAATATTATACTTAATAGAATATTATACTAATGAAAAGTCGGGACGTTTCGAAGCATTCCCTTTAAAATCAAACATAAGACAAGGATATTCTATTATTGGTTCTATTCAACCTTGTCCTGGAATTCCTAATCAATCAGTAAAATAAAATTTAAAAAAAAGTTAAGGATTGGAAAGGAGTGAGCATAAGTATCACTGTTTCGTATATAACATGATTTTCAACCTAAAACACTTAAAGAAAGTCTGCAGATAAATTACAGGAGAGTTTAGCTGAATTGTGTCTACCGCCATACCATCCTGAATGCACCCAATCCCATCTGATCTCAGAAGCTAAGCAGAGCTGGGCCTGGTTAGTACTTGGATAGGAGAGAGTTTAACTGAATTGCAAGGTGAGAAAAAAGCAATACATTGAAT
>NW_012101321.1:3345548-3348338 GCF_000951045.1 Mandrillus leucophaeus | reverse complement strand
AGGTGGGTGAATAACGAGGTCAGGAGTTCAAGACCAGCCTGGCCAAGATGGTGAAACCCCGTCCTACTAAAAATACAAAATTTAGCCGGGCGTGGTGGCGGGCGCCTGTAATCCCAGCTACTCGGGAAGCTGAGGCAGAGAATTGCTTGAACCCGGGAGGCAGAGGTTGCAGTGAGCCAAGATCACACCACTGCACTCCAGCCTGGGTGACAGAGCAAGACTCTGTCTCAAAAAAACAAACAAACAAACAAACATAAAAACTTGTATTCTTTAGTTCAATGCTGTAATGAATTTAGCTATGAAAAGAAATTAAGAGGGCATTTACGGTCTATACTGAAAATAAAAATACGTTGCTCATGGAACCCCAATTACATTTTTGTTAAATTATGTTAATGCACTTATGTGTTTGTTTACGGGATGCCTGAGAACCTTGACCCATACTATACGCTCTTCTAATTTTCATTATAACCGGAGGTTTCCATGTAGCTTTGTTTTTTTCAGACTATCCTATTTCCCCAAGATATATGATGTTTTGTGCTCTGTGTAAATAATAATTAAAATCAGGTCAAGATTATATGTAGCAAGTTGTGCCTGATTCACTCAAGGGATATGTCCCTGAAAATATTATCCATCCCACCTCCATAGCCATCATTACCACCAGATATCAGAATGCAGTACTCTTATAAGACCTTATTGATGGAAGTTAGGCCTGGTGATATAGTACCGACATTGGGGCGGAATAGGATGTAAATGAATATAACCACCACTCTATGTCTATTATGGGGAAATACATTTCATATCCTAGTGAATGAGCTAACAATTTAACCTTTGGGGGCTGCATGTATATGTACATATGTGTGTAATACTTGAGAAAGACTTCAAGATTTTCCCTGGGAATATATGCAGAGCTCTTTAAAAATCCAAGAGAAAAAATAACTATTTTAGTGTTGCTTCACTCAAGAAAAACATTGCATTAACACATTTGTTTTGAGAAGTCAAAGCTTTCACCAAGGGTAGAGAGGCATTGTTTTTACACATTGCCTAAAGGTGAGTTCAAAAAGAAAAGTGCCAAATGTTCGTGTCATATTAAATGGTAAAAATTTTTGTAATCTGTTATACAGTTTAAATGACAGGGTAAATAAATTTTTTAATGGCAATAGAGAGAAAAACTGAATTCACTTTTTTGGGAGCCTATTAAATTAAAGTGATTTTTAGCACACTCGGCATTCTCCTTGCTTCAAAGAGAAATAATAATTCAGAGACCAGCCCTTTTTTTATTCCTCTGAGAGGCATAAAGAACAATGACTGAAATGACTTTGAGAGGAGAAAAAGAACTGACAGCCAGCAGGGAGAGTGGATACTGCTGTGATTAAAGGACTTAGAAGGAAAAAATATATTCAGGGTAAAGGAAGTAAAAGTGTAGTGGAAATGGAGAAACAAGCACAGAAGAATGGATGGGTCGAGGAAAATCATAAATACTATAAAAGTTTTGCATTCGAAACATAAAATATAGGACACAATATTGACCAGAAAAAATCTCTGAGAAAAAAAAAAACACATTACTTCTAATGCCTGTAAAATATGTTCATGCTATGAAATTCCTTTTTTAGTATACTTGTTGTTTCCAAAGCTAGCATCATGACTAAATAGATTGTCGCATTTACTATATTTATCACTTATCCTTAGTTACTAAAAACTCCAAATTAAATTTCAATAAGGAAAAATAAAGAAATAAGAAACAAAGTCTCTACCTCTTAAGAAACATACTTGCTTCCTTATTCCATTGCATTGCAAGAATTCCTGCGTGAAGTAATCATCAAACCTGTGAATTTCCTTTTTAAACTTCTTTAATATTACAATCAATGCTCAACTAAAATTTTAGAAGTAGCTGCCCTATCCAAAATATATTTTTCTTTTTCATGAAGTATCAAACTAAAAACAGCAAATATCAAGCACAAGTTTTATAAAATATAATCCTAAAGAGTCCCATCTATGTACTAATATGAATCCCAAACTCTGTCCAATAATGCAGTTAATCTTTTACTAATTGTAAAGTAAATATATTCTCATTAGAATGACTTCTTTCTTTCCTCAGAACCTTGCAAGGCAAGTACGTGTTCACAGCATTAAATACCATCATACGTACAATACAGAGAAGCACCATTCACTTTGGGGCACATGTACATGGTGCCCCCTGGAATTGTGCAGTATATAGTCTATGTGATAGTACATGAAAGCCGTAGCAGTATGTATATCTGCCATAGTCAATTTTCCTGCTGTCCTATATCATTAACCTCAATTTCAAAAAGTAACAGCAACAAAATTTGTTATTACTTATTATCAAAACTGAATCTATCTTTATCATTCATTTCCCAGTTAGGTGTTGTGAAAAGAACACCAGCTTTCCTTCAGACACGTTTAGTTTAAATCTCAAATCTGCCACTCACTATCCATGATCTTTTGTACAAATTATCCATCCTCTTGGCTTCAACTTCCTCATGCCTAATAGGATTAGCTATGTCTCATATAATTGTCATAGGCATTAAATGTTAATAATGAAGGTAAACTTCCTTACCCTGAATAGGTACTCAGCAAATATCCGTTGCTGTTATTATCATAGCACCAACATACTCAATCTTACAAATTTGAATTATTAAAAATTCCATTTTCTTAATCCAGTCTGTCACTGATGGACATTTGGGTTGTGGCACATATACACCATGGAATACTATGCAGCCATAAAAAAGGATGAGTTTGTGTCCTTTGTAGGGACATGGATGCAGCTGGAAA
>NW_012101321.1:3310235-3343733 GCF_000951045.1 Mandrillus leucophaeus | reverse complement strand
GCCGGTCTCAACCTCCCAAAGTGCTGGGATTACAGGCAAGAGCCACTGCACCTGGCCACATTAAATCTTTAAGGCCTCCATATACGTGTAACAATTAGAAAATGTATTTTTTAAAATACTCCATTTTTAAAGATTCCATAAAAACAAAAACTATAAAATACATACAAATAAAATGTAAAATGTTGGGTAGTACCTAGATGGAAAAAATTTACCAAACGTCATCTAAAGGTAGAAAAAAATAACCAGATAAAAGAAGAAATATATGATGTTCATAGGTGGAAAGAGTCCAACCATAAAGTTTTTCATTTTGCTCAAATGTATATATAAATCAATGTAATTCCAATTTAAAACTCCATAGATTTCTATGGAACTTGAAGAGCTGATGCTAAAATTTATTTAGAAAAGTAAAGGAACAATAAAAGCTGAGATAGTTTTGGAAACAACGAACAAGCTGGGGTAACTTGACAAAGCAGTGAGGAATCAACACTTACTACAAAACTCTAGTAATGAAGACCATGGAGTCTTGACTAATTACACAAATGAGATGAATAAAATGCTCAAAAAAGAAAAAAGCTGTTAATAAATGGTTGTGGTACAGATAATTGAGCAAATATATTAATATTTATGTTAAAACATATTTAATAAATTGGGCTGCCATACACAAAAGTTGTTTGTGATTTAAAAGAACAGAAAATGAAAAACAAAAATTTAAAACATGTATAAGAAAGGGAGACTATGTTTACAGGGTGAAAAAATATTTCTGAAACAAGGCATCAAAAGACAAGTAATAAAGAAAATACTTATACTACTGACTACACTTTTAAAATAAAACTTTAGTAGCACAAAAGACACATAAATAAGAAAAAAAGTATGCTATATACCAGGAGAAGGTATAACAAATATAACCATCAATGGATGGGATCCAGAATTTAGCAAGAACTCTGAAAAATAAGAAAACAAAAGGTCAATATAAAATAGGCCAAAGATATAAAGAGGAAGGTCAAAGAGAAAGAAACATGAATCGCTAATGAACAAATATAAAGATGTTATCCTAATCAGTAACCTAGAAAATGCAAATTAAGACCATGATGTGATACCATTTCACACCCATGAAGTTAGCAGTAAGTTTAAAGTCTGTCAGTACCAAATGTTGGCAAGAATATGAAGCAATGAACTCTCATAAACTGCTGATGGAGTTATAAATTGGTACAATGATGGAGAAAAATTTGGCAATATCTAATAAAATTGAAAATAGCCATACTTTTTGTCTCAGCAATTCTACTCCTAGAGAAACCCTAACAAGGTCTCCAAAGAGACCTACACACAATATTCTTTACACTGCTATTTGTGATAGTGAAATGTTGAAAATAACCTATATGTCCATCAACAGAAAAATGGATTAAAAATGATGTGGTTAAACTATGGGATATTATCTTGTTATATGATTCTTTATGCTTTTCTGTATATTTGAAATATCTCTCTTTTTTAAAATGACCAGGGAGGGTCAGAGTAGATGATATTTGAAAAATGAAATTCTTCCAAATATTTCAAATCTATTAGCTATGCTTGAAAAATGAGTGAAGAAATCATTACACGATAAATTCACAAACACCTTGAATACATCAAAATGAATGATTTGTAAGGAACAAGTCTCATTAGACTAACCTAATTTTGTAACATGACAGAGTAATAGGCCTGGCAGATCAAGGGGCAGAGATAAATGCAATGTCCCAACTTTAGTAAGAATTCTTATCCTGTGCCATATGGTATTGTCATCAAAGAAATGTGAAAGGTAAAGAAATGTAAAAAAGAAAACAGGGATAGCATAGTCTAGACCTGGACTCCAGCCAATAGAATAAAATTCCCCAGTACACTAGAAGATGGATAACTCTTCCTTTGGGGCTTATCAACCTCTGAGAACTAAACCAGAGTCTCTTGGCCTGATGATAAAATGAAAACCATAGGCCTTAAATGTGCAGTTGACATCTAAGAGGCAGTGAGAAAAGCTCTGTAATATGAAGATGTATTTTATTAAAATTGAGGAAGTGGTCAAAACCGAGCTAATATTTAAAGAGAGGATGACAGAAGAGTAGTACAAGTAAGGAGGGGAAATTAATATTTTAAAAATAAAAGTGCTAGCTAGGAAGCACAGTTCATACTCTTCTACATGAAAAACAACTTTATCCGGGAAAGTGGTGATTTTCTATTAAGCAGTCATTTGATAAGAGACACACAGGATAGCAAGAGAGGGACCAGGCTTCTCTGCAGCTGCACCTCCACGCTGTCCCAGGAAGCAGACCTGCCTGAGAGACCAATCATGTGAGCGACCAGCCAGACGGTCTCGTGTACTGAGACTGCCCAGTTGAGAGTAGAAATCACTTTAGAGGTCAGATGGGACATCACGTTGAATTTTAAACATCAACATGTCACTGTGATCTGGAAATCTATTAAAATAATGTAACGTAAAAGTAGGAATGCTGTACTGACAAACCAGAAGCCCCATTTTCTCCATTTTGGCTCCACTGCGTGTCCACTTCCATTTCCACCACTTAAAGATGGAATAGGAGATAGGAAGGTGGGTGGGGAGATTCTTCAAAATCTGCCAGTTGTTATAAAATTATGGCTATGAAAAAAATGATTTTAAAATCCAGATTATGAGAGAATTTTAGTAAGCGATTTCACATATACAAAAGGCCTTACCCAGAATTCTGTGGCCAGCTGTTCTTAATTAGGGAGATAAGAAAATAAGGATTTATATGTGCAAGATGGGATACTTAGATGAAAAATTTTAAATGATTTTCCTGACAGAGAGCAGCTAATAAAACTTAGGAAGACTTTACATGAGAAATTATAGAATCACACCTTTTAAGGAGGCATTCTTTAAATAAAATCTTTTCTGCTCTGGATAATTCTCTCAAAATTTCTCTCAGCCCTCAAAAATTGTCCCAGAAATATTCTCCCCACCTAAAAAAAATTACCAAACAATTTTGAGGAAATATATTAAGAGAAGAAAGTCATTACATATTATACATTAAGCACATGGCAAAGTAAACTTTGCACTCTGCAATGAAGGTATTTTACCTTACACTATACACCCACATTCAAAACATTGTTTTGCTTTTAAAAAGCATTGGTTAATGCTTCACAGAAAATACATATAATTTCAGAAACCATCTGCCACGAGTCGTATTTCTTCATTGCTTCCTTGTGTTTTCTTAACCACTTTGTTAATATTTGCATAAAAACAGGACCTTACTTTCATGAAAGCGCAGATATTCAATCAATGTTTATAATATTACACATTTGTTGAAATTACACTGAACAAAAAGCACATATATAATTCTTAGGCGCTTCATGCTGAATGTGTGAGCACTCCTAGAATAAATATTATGTGTGTATCTGACATGGTAATTGCTGGTGTTCTTCTATTCTCCAGGATCTGTTTTATTATCTAAGGAGTGAGCCCAACTCTTCCACTTCTAGGGTGGAGTGGCAAAGAGGAGAGAAGAGGTGAAGGTTATCAGGGTGTGAGGTGTGGTGGTGCTTCCCTCTGTGTCACTCCTACCCTTGCTTTTTTATTATTATTATTATATTTTAAGTTCTAGGGTACATGTGCACAATGTGCAGGTTTGTTACATATGTATACATGTGCCATGTTGGTGTGCTGCATCCATTAACTTGTCATTTACATTAGATATATCTCCTAATGCTATCCCTCCCTGCAACCTCATGACAGGCCCCGGTGTGTGATGTTCCCCACCCTGTGTCCAAGTGTTCTCATTGTTCAATTCCCACCTATGAGTGAGAACATGCAGTGTCCTTGCTTTCTTAAAGGAGTGAGGGCAGGTCACCGATACACATGCATACTTAAATTGCTATGGCGGGGAGGGGGCGGGTCCTAGCTGAGATTCAACAACAGCTCTCTCCGGCCAAGAAGTGCCACTTACAAGTACAATCATTTGGGCCCTTAGCATCAGCAACTACAACCCTCAGACTGAACAAACTATTGATGCAAATGTGCACACAGAACCATTTCCAAAGACTCGTTGAAGTTACACATGATTGTGAGGAACATTTTAAGTTTGGAGGGATTTCATCCATTTCAGACCCAACCAAACATCACACCAAATTAGAATCCTAAGGCATCAAAACAATAAAACACTTGAAATGTTTTTAAGTGACAACTCCAGAGATTAACACATGTGTTTTAGACACATTTAAATGTGCCTCAAATTAGTCTTTAGAAAAGGTGTATTATTACATCATCATTTATATGTAAGTATAGGTGTCGGCACTATACGTGTACAGCCACTTGGTTTCAGGTGGCACCTACCTCAAATGGACCACCCCACTTTTTATTTTTTCTGGCTCCTGTTTCTTCATAGGAAGTGCACAGAGATGCATGTCTACACACACTTTTACAGGTACTTATACATTCACCTACACAACACCCTGCATGTTCATACACGTTAGGTGGATACTCTGTATATGTAGTATGTTTACAGATGATTTACTGAGTCATAAAATCCCCTTTACCCTTTCTCAGCATAATGAGCACGAAGCAGTTAAAGAAAAAAAAAAAAGGAACAAAACACAGGGACTTGGCAAAAAGCTAAAAATAACAGGGACATTTTTGAAGAGAAAATTCTAGAAGCAGGCTTCAGGGGGGACAAAGTTTTTCCAACACCATAGGAAAGTCACATTTCCTCCTTAGGTTTTCAGACTTTATTTAAGTTGTTAGGCAAACACGAAGAACTGTACCTCAGCTTCTAGCAGCTGCACATGGAGTGAAACCTGTATAGACTACCCGCCTGTAAGTTTACTCTGGGAAAAATAGATATGTTTAATGAAACCTTAATACTTTCAGATATCTATAATAATCCAAGAAGGCCAACAAATGCTTAATGTGGTGAACCTGGATTTAATGAATAGATAAACAGAATTTCTTAACTAGCCCACAAATATTCTTACCAAATTTAAATGTATATCAAATTCAAATTCGATTTTTTAAAAGGGATAACCTGCCATGCAGGTTTTAAGCTAATCACAGAAAATCTATAGCATAAAAATGCTTTTAATTCCACATTCTAATGTGTTCAGACATTTAGAGGCACAATATTTCAAAATTATACCAATGAGATATCAGCTGTTTCTTATTTGGAAGAGGCATAAAGCATATTTTCCCACCCCAGCCCCTTGGCCGCTACTGCCGAGTGTAAATTTGCTAGAAAACATTAGAGCAGTGGAGAGAGGGAGGTCAGGATCACCCCTCCCTTCCTAGGAGACGATTCTGTTGGTTAGTTGTAGGAAAGAGGGGCAACATAGTGATGGCTATAGCCAGGGCACCATTCAGCCTTAATAGAGTTTTGTGAAGCCAAAATGGTCACTCTGTGTTTTTTAATTCATATTAAATTCCTGTCTAATGGTTCAGACAATGTTTTACTTCTCTAGAACCTCTTTTACAAAATGTTCATGGAGAAGTAACCTGCTAACGCTAGGTTGCTTTAGTCATATCCAATCAAGAGTATGGCTCCAAATACAGCAATTGGCCTTCATTAAATACCATATAGACAATGTTATATTTCACACATATCCATGCTGTTCTGAGTTTTCTCCTCTTTTTTTTTTTGTGGCTTACATTTTTTTCTCTTTATTGTGGTAAAATGTATATAACATAAAATTTGTCATCTTAGTCATTTTTAAATGTACATTTCAACAACATTAATTACATCCACAATGTTGTACGACCATTATCATATCTATTTCTGAAATTCTTTATTATACTCATCAGAAATTCTATACCCATTAAGTGACAACTTCCCATCCCCTCCTTGCCCTCAGCCCCCAGTAGCCACTAATCTACTTCTATCTGTATGGGTCTTGCCTACTCTTAAGTATTTCATATAAGTGGTATCATGCAATATGTGTCCTTTTGTATCTGGCTTATGCTACTTCAATTAGCATGTTTTCAAGGTTCATCCATGTTACAGCATATATTGGAACTTCATTTTTACAGCTGAATAAGACTCCATTGTATGTGCATATCACATTTTATTTATCCATTCATCTGTTGATGGGCACTTGGATTGTTTTCATCTTTTGACTGTTATAAATAATGCTGCAACAAACACTGGTGGACAGGTATCTGTTTGAATCTCTGTTTTTTATTCCTTCAGGTTTATAACTTAAAAGTGAAACTGCTGGGACATATGATCTTTCTAGGTTTAACCTTTTGGAGGATCTACCAAATGGTTTTCCACAGCAGCTGCACCAGTTTACATTCCCACCAGCAGTTTTCTCCTTCTCAAGCAACTTTCTTTTAAGCCTTAGAATAGCCAAGAAAAAAAAAAAGGAAGGAATAAAGAATTGGCCTATATCTCAAAGAGCCAGCCTGTGTAATCTTTAATCTTGTCACACTGTACTCCTGACTTTTATAAATGGCCTGCAAAATAGTCCCCATTTTAACACTTGGTTTTGTTTGTGTTTTTCTATTAAACAATCACATGTAATTATGTACATATTTCTCCTTTTAGTTCAGTAGCCCATATTATTTCCATTCTCCATGACAGCACTGTGGGAAAGCACTATTTTGGTTGAATGGAAGGGAACATGTCCAAGGCCTATTATTAGTTACCCTACACATATGCTGGGAATTGTCCTCCACTCCTCTAAATACCCAGAACCTTCCACACCAGCAGATTGTGGTTACACTTTCCAGTCCTTTTCCTCCTTTAACAAATTTTCCCATGTCATTTCCCAGAGCAATTGCAGGCTGCTCTTCCTGCTTCTGGCAGATTGATTGTCTCATTTAGTGGTGTGGTTTTGTGTTGCCTACAGAAAGAATGTCTTCTGCATTAATCTTTTGTCTTAAAATTTCAGGAATAACCTCACTAAGTATACAATTTAGTGGTTGCTAGGAATGTGAACTGCACGTGATTGCAACAAAACAGACCACGGACGACATTCTTGAAAACTGCACTTTATACATTCTTTTGGTCCATATAGTGCCGTCAACTGATACGTAACAAAGTCCTTAGAGAGCAAGAACCCCACTAGAGGGCGCATTCTCAATGTGCAACCAAAACTAGACCCTTTCTCATGTTGCTAACCTACTTAGGAGGCAGATAGGAATCAAAAATAAAATATTATTATTGAGTGGCTAGCAGCGGCCAGGATTAGGATGACGCACGTGAGATAGTCTCCCTGGGTGCAAAATTTAATGAGTGCCAAAATCTTGGTAATCAAGATAAGTAATATGTTAATGCAATATTTTGAAAAGCAAAAATTAATGCAAAAACATCCACGATGAACAACATACCAAAATTTTAAATAAAGATAAGTATTACTGTCTTTTCCTTTTTCCTCTGGCTCTAATGTGGCTCAGTGCAGCACTAGTGGCTAGAAAGGTTTTCATTTTGGTAAAAGAAAAAAGAATCACTGTAACATTTCTATGATTCCATTATTCTACTTCCTCAAATTTCTCTCCCATGGAAATCATTCACACATAGTCCTGGGCAAAACTGTGTACCAAGTAAAGTTTATCCTCAGGGGGTTCTATCTCTTTTTCCCTACCCTCCTCCCCAAACACCCAGTGGTCACATGTCATCCTGACTTCTTAGGGCCTCCCACTTGGGCACCTTAACTAGACCTGCTGTCTCTAAAAATAGTCCAAACTCTGCACCTCTTCTAGCCCTTGTGTAGCACTCCCCAAAAAAGTATAGGTCCCAAGGGGAAAAGTAGTTTGATATCAAAAAAGCCTAAGACCATTGAGATAGAGAAAAATTAGTCTTAAATAGAGTCATACAATTCTAGAATAAGATGAGAGCTCTACCAAACCAATTCTGTTTATTTTACTAATAAGGTTAACAGGGTCAAGGATATTAAAAATGACTAGTGAAACGATTACACATGAGGCATAGTCAAGACTAGGACCCAGGTCTACTTGCTTCCTTCCCATTACACAAAACTGTCAGAACTTTTTTGCTTTTATTCCATGTTTTGACATTTGTAGCCAAATATTTAAAAATTCAGAAATTGCTGGTACATGAGACCATTCCACTTCTATTTTAGAGTTTACTACACAATCAACATAATTAATGATTTCAAATATTCAGAGATTATTTTGTATCCAAGGTACTGTGAAAAAAAGTTAAAATCCTGGTGTAGGAGGTGAAATTTCAAATAAAAAAAGAATAGCTAAAAAAAAAAAAAAAGAGCTCATGGAGAAAGAAACTGGGCAAACATAAATGAGGAAATTCAGAAAAATAGGCACTGTGTAGGTTTGCTACAATAAAAAAAGAGCAAGCATTTAAATGGGTTACAAAATCTGACACTGAAAAACTTCTTCAAACATTTCAGTAATCAGAATATCTTCAAGGTTTGGTACAGGAATGCAAAAGGATTTCCTGACAAGTGTATCCCATATACCAAACAAGTTACCTGGCTTCAGCCTCCTTTACTTTTTAACTAGTTTCTCATTACAGATACTCCTTGACTTATGATGAGGTTACAGCCCAATAAACCCACTGGAGTCAAAAATATTGTAAGTCAAAAATGCATTTAATATGCCAATAAGCCCATTGTGAAATTGAAAATCGTTAACTCAAACCATCATAAGTCAGAGACCATCTGTGCTCTATTATATGAAATATAAAATAAGTTTACATAAATCAAAGTTAAATTTTAAAAAAAACTACCAATAGCTTAGGAAATGTATGTCAATGCAGTTCAGTACAACAGACAATTTTGGGGGATGGAAAAAAACTGAGTAGATCTATTCCCATATGGTGAAAAATATATTGAATGTGGTTTGTGGATTGGAGGGGAGTAGGCATGAGCCTTCCTTTTCTCAGGTTATTTTCTGAAAATGAGTACTCCAAATCCAGGAATTTTAATTGACTTTTTTCTTTTACTGTAATATTGGAGACTGATTTTTTGTTTTTTGTTTGTTTTGTTTTTTGTTTTTGTTTTTGTTTTAGACGAAGTCTCTCTCTCTGTCACCCAAGCTGGAGTGCAGTGGAGTGATCTCGGCTCACTGCAACCTCTGCCTCCCATATTCAAGCAATTATCCAGCCACAGCCTCCTGAGTAGCTGGGATTACAGGCACCTTCCACCGCGCCTGGCTAATTTTTGTGTTTTCAGTAGAGATGGGGTTTCGCCATGTTGGCCAGGCTGGTCTGGAACTCCTGACCTCAGGTGATCTGCCCACCTCAGCCTCCTAAAGTGCTCGATTACAGGGGTGAGCCATCGCACCCAGCCGAGACTTTTTTCCTCTTTGTTTAAGTGGTTGCCTATTTTCTGCAAATTGTCAAAAATCTAAAGATTTTACTTTTTTTGACAACAGAAGTTTGTAACTCATTTTCTAAAAATCTTTAGAACATTTGAGAATACACAACAATTTTTATATTATTGCCCCAAATTATACCTCCAAATTCAAGATGACAATCATGTTGAAGTTGTCTCACGTAACATATAATAAACTAACACAATGACAAGACCTGTGGAAAAATCTAAACAAATAAGCGATGTGTACATTGGACTCTACCCCACCCCACCCCACCACAACCCTGTAAATTACCAAGACATCCTTTTCCTATCCTGTTGTTTTGCCACATTTTCAAAATTCCCAGAAATTCTGCATTTCTATTCAGAATTCAGCCAATGAATTACAAAGCAAACATCTTGTCATTGGACACAGTTTTACAATTTTTCCTGGCTGCTGTCCTGCCTTCAACATAGTAGTTTCCTTGTCAGTAATTTTACCTCTGCTTCCTCAAGTGCAAATCTAACATTATTAAAGTTTATCCTTGTCCAGTTTCCACATCCTTACTAGAAAGATGACAGCTTCATGCAAATACCATGTAACAGGATCATTGGCTGCTAATTCGGCATTTCTGGGAATAGGCAGAGAATGTCACAAACCAGCTTCAAAACAGCAGATTAAGCCTGGAAGTATAGTTTATCATTTCATTTGACTTTCAAATATTTGATTTTACATTTGGTGGGCAGGCATTTCTAATCAATAGTCAAACGGAAAGGTTCCCTTGTCCCCCTGGCAGGGTGCGTGATGGGGAAGTGGCTCGCTTCTTCAGTGTCCCGTTGCTCAGACCTCTAGGGGAGCATACAGATGGGCAGGCTGTGGGGCTCTGACCCCACAGCAGTGTCTAGGGGTGAATGTTTACAGCTCCTGAAGCCCCAGTGGGCGAGTGCAAGAGTACTCTTTTAGTTTGCTGTCTACAGGCAGCTTGTGTTAACCAGCTCAGTTAGACCCTCTTCCTAAACACAGAGACAAAGGGATTTCTGTATTCCAGGGTTTCTTGCCTTGGTGCCTTGGTGTACCAGAAGAATCCGATCACTCATGGGCTTGGAGAATGAGCGCAAGGTTTTATTGAGTAGAAGTAGCTCTCAGCAGATGGTGGAGCCAGAAGGTAGATGGTTTTCCCCTGGAGTCAGGCTGCTGGGCAGCCCCGGCTCTTCTCAGACTGCTCTGGCCAAACTCCGGGTCATTCCGCTGGTGGATGGCCTGCCGGCCTGCTGGTGCCTCTCAGCATGCTCTCAACAACAAGTCACCCGTGTTTTTTTCTGCCAAAGTATTCTTCATGGCGTCCAGCTGCTTCTGTCTCTGCCTAGCTAGGGTCTCGGGTTTTTATAGGCCCAGGATGGGGGTGTGATGAGCCAGAGTGGTCTTGGAATATATGACATTTGGGTTGGAAGGCAGAAATGCCTGTCATCACCTAGGTCCATGGGGGTGGAGCCCTAGCCAGGGACAGACCTTTCTCTACCCAACACTTCTCTTCCCTGTTGCATATCATTTAAAGGCACCACGCTCTTCCCTTCCCAGCACTCCTGTATCAATAGTATTGATAAGCACTAGGCAGGTGACAAGGTAGAATTAAATGTACCACAGTTACACACAGAGCAGTGTTTCAACAACGAAGTGCCTGAGACATTAAGGCAAAATTGCTTCACATTTCATTGTTCACTTAAAGCAAAAATGTTAAAAGATGACTCAATGACAGTTGCTTCACAATTAATAACCTTTAAACTGTACTCTACTAAACAGAAATTGTGAGGTCAAGCCAAGCATACATTAAGTTGACTAACACATTCGATAAAAGTAAAATAATCCCAGCACTTTGGGAGGCTGAGGCGGGTGGATCACGTGAGGTCAGGAGTTCACCACCAGCCTGGCCAACATGATGAAACTCCATCTCTACTAAAAATACAAAAAATTAGCCGGACATGGTGGCCCGCACCTGTAATCCCAACTACTTGGGAGGCTAAGACAGGAGAATCGCTTGAATCCAGGAGGCAGAGGTTGCAGTGAGCCGAGATTGCACAACTGCACTCCAACCTGGGCAACAAGAGTAAAACTCTGTCTCAAAAAAATAAAAAGTAAAATAAAAGTAGGTTTTCATATCACAGCTGACACTCTGGTTAACTTTTATTCAAATAAAATGTCCCTCAAAGTTTAACTCCAGATACTTAGTTCAGAAATAAAATATTGGAGTACCTAAGGTTTTATTTTTCTGATAAAATGTGTGCAGGCTTGTATAAAATGAAGATAAGTATATGAAATAAAATATGAAAATGCTTTCACATAAAGAGTTTTCGTTTTTCAGTCTTCAAATGAAATATCTTACGAATGTATTGGTGTTCATTCTGACCAAAGCTGAAGAAATGTCAAATGAAATGAAAGTAACATGCAATAGACTAAATGTTTGTGTCCCCCCATAACTTATATGCTGAACTTCTAATCCCAGTGTGATGACATTTGGAGGTAGGGTCTGTGGGAGATGATTAGGTCATAAGGATGGAATGCTCATGAACGGGATAAGTGCCTGAGATATAGTTTGGATGTTTGTCCCCTCCAAATCTCATGTTGAAATGTGCTCTCCAGTGTTGAAGGTGGAGCCTAGTGGGTGGTTTTGGGTCATGGGGGCAGGTTCCTCATTAATGGCTTGGTGTCCTCCCCATGGTAATGAGTTCACGTGACACCTAGTTGTTAAAGACCCTGGCACCTCCTCCCCTCTCTCTCGGTCCTTCTCTTGCCATGTGATATGCCTGCTCCCCCTTCACCTTCTGGCATGACTGTAAGCTTCTCAAAGCCCTTACCAGAAGCAGATGCTGGCACCACACTTCTTTTTTTTAAACTTTTAAGTTCAGGGGTACATGTGCAGGATGTGAAGGTTTGTTACATAGGTAAACTTGCGGCATGGGGGCTTGTGGTACAGCTTATTCTATCACCCAGTATTAAACCTAGTACCCATCAGTTATTTTTTCTGATCATCTCCATCCTCCCTCCCCCCACTCTCTGAAAGGTCCCAGTGTGTGTTCTTCCCCTCTATGTGTCCATGTGTTCTTATCATTTAGCTCCTACTTATAAGAGAGAACATGTGGTATTTGGTTTTCTGGTCCTGTGTTAGTTTTTTAAGGATAATGGCCTTCAGCTCCATCCATGTCCCTGTAAAAGACATGATCTCATTCTTCTTTATGGCTGCATAGTATTCCATGGTATATAGGTACCACATCTTCTTTATCCAGTCTATCACTGATGGACATTAAGTTGATTCCATGTCTTTGCTATTGTGAATAGTGCTGCAATGAACATACTCACGCATGTTTCTTTAAAATAGAATGATTTATATTCCTTTGGGTATATATCCAATAATGGGATTGCTGGGTTACATGGTATTTCTGTCTTTAGGTCCTGGAGGAATCATCACACTGTCTTACACAATGGCTGAACTAATTTACACTCCCACCAATAGTATAAGCATTCCTTTTTCTCCACAACCTTGTCAGCATCTGTTCTTTTTCAACTTATTAGTAACAGCCATTCTGACTACACCATACTTCTTGTACAGTCTGCAGAACTATGAGTCAAACTCTTTTCTTTGTAAATTACTCAGTCTCAGGTATTCCTTTACAGCAATACAAAATGGACTGGCACAGTGCCTTTATAAGGAGAGGCTGGAGAACTAGATAGCTGCCATTCCACCACATGAGGATACAAGGAGAAACTGGCCATTTACAGCCCAGAAGAGGCACCAGAACCTGACCACACTGGCACCCTGATCTTGGGCTTCCAGTCTCCAGAACTGTAAAAAGTAAACTTCTGTTGTTTATAAGCCACCCAGTTTATGGTACTTTGTTACAGCAGCCCAAACTAAGACATAACAACCACCAAGGAACTAACGATAATCAACTTTGAGTTTACAAAACCAAGAATACACATCAGAATATTTATTCTATATTTTTAATGTATTAACTGTGCCCTCCTACCCACTTCCAAATAATAATTTATGGTAAGTTAGACAAGACTTTACAGAGTAAATTTTACGATATTAGGTAGAATGATTAGTACGATGCTACAGGGTATTTAGAGTCAAATGTACCTTACTCTTGGGAAACTGCCTATTAGAACCTACTTCCTTGGCCACATTTGACCCAATAGCCACCAGCTACAGGCTGTCATGCAACTTATATGAAGATCTGGGAAAAGACTCCTATCCACTAGAGATGTTTTATCTTAGATAGAGATGGACTCAACAAGTCAGATCTCACTCAGGAGTCTGAATAAAAGACAAATATAAAGTGTTAGTAACAGTTGATGATGAGGGCAAAACCCAAGAGATAAAATATTAAACTCAAACTACAGGGCAGTAAATGTCACATTAGCTGTTTAAGTAATTGCATTTAACATCAAGTAAAATGATTCTACTCAATTATTTGCATCATCCAGCCAACACGATAGCATAATCTTGTCATCTTCTAGTATATTTTGGGAAATTGAGTTTTTCTCATGCCTCCATCCAATTCAATCCTCCTCACTGCCAGCTGGCTTCTAACCATTGTTCTCAGCTCACTGGAGATTTGCTACCGTCCCAGACTGAAACTCCCTTTGCCTTTATTCCACCAACGCCCTTCACCTAAGGCCATTACATATAACACATACAACATATGTTTACCGAGGATAATTAAAGTCAAGAATAACTTTATAGTGAACATTAAACACCAGTATCTCTAGTAATTCATCGGCCATTCCCTGCTTTAGGTTAATTCCATTGGCCATTTTTCTAGGTAAACCCTGTCTTTTCTCCATTCTACAGGACACATTTCTCTCCAGGCTTATATGCATATTGGTGCAAGGCAATAAAGTTAATGAGTAGCTTCTACTTTCACAAATAAGTTTTTCTTCAAACACATGGCTTTGTCAGTCTTTCATTTTGCAAATGTTTACCTTATTCTTAAAGTTACTATTTTTAAATATATATATATTTGTGTGTAGAGTGTGTGTGTGTGTGTGTGTGTGTGTGTGTGTGATGTGAAATAACTGATTTTGGCCTCATGTTCTAGTAAGTAGGGGATAGTAAGCACCCAAACAAACTATAAAGTGCTTTCTTCTTCTAAAGGAGGCAACTGGTCTCCACCTCCAGCCTCTGTTGCCAAGGTAGGATGCCAACCCAATGCCACCAGATCTGCTAACTTTTCAAGAGAAGCCAGATATCCAGTATGTATAAATTTCCTAATTTTAAAAGACCTGGCTACTATTTTAATTTTTTAAATACTATGTGAGACAAATAAAACTTGTATGCAGCAGTCTATCCAGCTAGAAGAAGACCCTGTCTTCCATCTCAAATTCTAGGGTTCCTCTCTGCTATTAGAGGTGTCAATGGACAACTCTAAACTTCCTGTTTTAAAAATTGTAGTAAAACAGTTTGAACTGACTTAAGAAAGGATAATTTATTGAGTGTATCTTATGGGGCCCAAGCTGAGGAATATGGCTGGATCTTGGGAACATTGGGTTCAGGGACTCGCATCTCATCAGAACTTTCCAATTGTAATGGCTACTTTTCCTGTACAGCTCCTTCATTTCTCTCTCCCCCACACCTGCTCTCTCTCTCTCTCTCTCTCTCTCTCTCTCTCATTGATTTGATTTTATTCATGTCTTCTGATGGCAAAGCTGCAGCCATGAATAACTCCCAAGCTTTTTTACAAGATTAAGCTTCTAAAGAGACCTTGCCACCTCTTTCTTGATTTCCAAAATTCCCAGGAAGAACTCTGATTGTCCTATCCTGGGTCAGGTAACCAAACTTGAACCAATCAAATATGGCCAAAATGGGGTAATGCTCAGACAAGTGAATATATAACCAGAATGGTCTGAAATAGTAGAGAATGTTGCACTGAAAAAAAAAAAGAAAGAAAGAAAGAAAAAGGTGTTGCTATGCAAACACACATTGAAAACACACAATTACATTCACAAACTTTAAGTAACAGCAGAAAGTTGCCCATAATTAAATGTGCAACTCTGTATACAAGCAAGTTAAGCTACAGAACTTTGAAAGGATATATTAGCTTAGAATTAGGAGAGGAAAACTTTCTAAAGGATGAGGCATACGAGCTACTCTCTGAAGTATACATAAGATTTTGTTTGATTACAGGGAGCCAAAGATCCAAAACGCAAAACATAGTCATGTAGGGAGACATTCCATTCAATTCCACATAACTTTGTCAGGGACCTGTGCTGCATAGGGGATTGTACAAGAAACCAAGGCCAAAAGTCAATCGTGAAGGATTAGACAATAACAGTCATTCTGACTGAACTCTTCTTGGTTAAGCAATGCGCTTAAAGAATGTTAATAGATTTTTGTCAATATTAAGGGAAGTCCATAGATGCATTCCACAGAACATTACACTCTACCCTGACTCTTGAACATTTTATCAACTTAAATAAAGACATTTAAAGCACGCTCACAAAATCTGCTGAGAATACAAATTAGAGAAGGTTTAAAAATGACTATTTCGAAATTGTAAAATAATAGGTCAAAACCAGCATAATAAAATGTATTAGGAATCAATGTGAAGTGCTACACTGAGGATCAAAAGAGCAACAGCGTATATTCAAAAGAAAAACAGCGTATATTCAATTATAAATTTCTGCAGCTGGAATTTCTTACACTAAAACATTTTAATGTTCCATAAAAATCCCAGCTTCCACCTGCAAGACTTTCTGGCTTTGCTACACAGGGTTACATTTTAAAGATAAAACCATTCCCTAATTATGGTTGCTTGCTACGTTATAAAATTAACTGTTTTGCTTTAGTGCAGAGTTTAGCAGCTGGTTCAACCTTAATGCTTTTTACTCAGACCACACACTGTGGCATAATATCCTTCATTTTATTCCAGTGTTTCACATTCATTTTATACTTAATTGTCCTTTACAGTATTTCTGTGTTAAAAAAATTTTTGGAGGTTAAGTGAAGCATATTGTAGAACCAGGGGCCACCAAACAATCAGAACCTTCACTTTTCCTAACGAGTCATTCAACAATACTGTAAAAATAAAACTGTTCAACATCAAAGCTGAGATTTGAATTTAAATTATTTATAAAGCAGAAGGGAAGGATTAGGTATTGCTGAAACAAAAAGATTTTGCACTTGCAGTATGTTAAATGATTTTACATGCACAGTATGTTTTTAAAAGTTTACTGATCCCACATTTAGTAATAAACTCCATGGGATGTCTGGCAGAAATCCCCCGCCACAACAGTTTACGCCGACCATCTGTGTCTGCAAGAAGCTTCCAGATATTCTGCCACCTGATTCACTGTCCCAACTCTTCTCACTTCTATTCACAGGCTTCTTTTAATTTTCATCATATACTATATCTACCCTGAGAGGAAGAAAATATTACCAAAACAGTACAGTGTTACATATTTCTGAAACCAAAATAAGATGGGAGAACTTTTAACAACCAATTCAATTTGTAATGGATTGGTGAATCTCTTGCTCTTCAGAGTGAGGCTGTATCAGTAACACAGAATATCACAGAAGGAAGGATCTTTACAGACTGTCTAGTTCACTGCCTTCCTTTGACAGATAAGGAAACTGAGGCCCAGTAAGTCAGATGCTTGCCTGAGGCCCCACAGACTGATGCCAGGGAGCAGGGAAGAGAGTGTGAGGTGCAGCTGACCCCCCAGCATGAGCATTTTTCAACGTACCATTCGAATTCAGCTGTCCTACGTCACTAGTGACTGCCTTGGTTCCAGATCCAAAGACCAGCCTATTGATTCCCAATCTGGCTTTGGAGAGTAGACCTACCTAATAAGAAGGAACAAATTTACAACTAAGTAAAGGCTATCTGCAAAGACCTCTTTTCACTGACCCTCAGCACCAAATCTCCCCTCATCCAGTGCCTCCAAACTCTTGACTCCAGACCAGTGGAAAGCACACGAGCTTTGGCATTGAAACTCCAGAGTTTCAAGTCTCAGTTCTGCTATTCAGCAATCTGCCCTAGGGCATGTTGCTAACCACTCTATACCTCCATTTCCTTCTTTCTAAAATAGGCTTAACACTCTCACTTGTTAGGGCTCTGTGAGATTTTAATGAGACATAGTTTTGGAAGTGTAAGTAATCAGTGGCTTAATAGAACCACAGGATTGTCATAGGCATTAAGGAAATATCTGATTGAACACTACAAAGGGAGTTCTAAAAATTCTGTCAAGTTTCTCAGTGTTTGCAAGAGAGCAATTCTGCAATTTTGTATAATCTCACTACTACTCTCTACTCCAGCATTCATTTACCTAAAAGAATTAGGGCCTATTATGTGAAAAAATAACAACCCATTGCAAGACTGCTTCTGTCGATAATGATCTCGATGTAAGAGGGGCAGAATAAGTCAATAAATCTGTTTCCATATCTCACCTGTTCACTACCTGGATATTGGCCAGGCTACTCTTGGGGATCCCCAATTATTTGCAGATTGTTCAAATCTCTCCTGGGGCCATAAATACGAGAAGGAGAGTCTACAACTTTTCTTTGTAATTTAAACTAAAATCAAAAAATTTTTCACTATAAACAGTTGAGTAACCATGGGTCAGGGGTGGTGAGGATGCTTATTGCTAAGGAAAGTAACTTCAGCCTTGGCCTGTACTCAAAATTAATCCCATCCATCATCACTCATTTTAATACTCTAGTATTCCATGTTAAGGTTGGTGAGTACTTACAGGTTTAAGAGGAGCTGAATGAAAAGAGAAAGTTGAGTTTAGAAATACAGTAGTTTCTACTTATACTCAGTTTTGCTTTCCACAGTTTCAGTTACCCACAGTCAACTGCAATCCTAAAAGACTATATTGAAAACTCCAGAAATAAACAATTCATAAGTTTTAAATTGATAGCTGTTCTAAGTAACATGATGAAATCATAAGCTGTCCTGTTTCATACCACTTGGGACAGGAGTCATCCCTTTGTCCAGTGTATCCATGCTGTAGAGGCCACCCATCCACTAGGCACTCAGCAGCTCTCTCTGTTATCAGATCAACTGTTGCAGTATCTGAGTGCTTGTGTTCGTGTACCCTTTATTTTAATTAATAATGGCCCCAAAGCACAAGAGTAGTGGTGGTGGCATATTGTTATAATTGTTCTATTTTATTATTAGCTATTATTAATCTCCCAAGGTGCCTAACTTATAAATCAAACTTTATCATAGGTATGTATGTATAGAAAAAAAAAACCATGGTATATATGTGATTTGGTACTATCCATGATTTTAGGCATTCACTGGGGGTCTTGAAACATATCCCCTTGTAAAAGAGGAAACTGCTATAGCCAGTTCGTATCTGCTGCACAGAGGAAGTCTATTAAACACACTTCTAATATTCTGTCATCTTGAACTTTTATAGGTCCCTGGATTTAATGATTAAGATTTTGCCACACTGAAAATTGTGGCAACGGTTGTAACAATTCCAAATTAAATTAGTGCAAACATAGTAAAGAGAATTGAGAAGAGAGCTAACTAGCTAATGAATAATTTTATGAAGTGTCAGAAGCAGCTGACAAGAAAATAATATTAATTAATACCAACTGGCTTCTTAAAACATATCTAGCAGCCCCTCTTGGGATACGTGATTACTGGGTCACAGCCCACAGATTCACATGGCATTTGGAGTGAGTCCTGCATCTCTCAACATTCTGGACTGTGAAGAACCCTCAGATGGAGCAATGATCTCACTCAGCGTAAATTGTGCCAACCCTTGGGTAACTCCCCCATCCTGTATTCTCTGGAGAGATGCCACCTCCCAAAAACCGTGGAGTGTAACACATTAATGTCTCAGAAGGTGGGAGGTGGAGGGGGGGTTGTAGATTTTCTCTGTTAAAATGTTAATACAATTATATGAGTTTAAATGTTTAAAGGAAGATAATTAGGACTTTTCAGGGCAAGTTGATGATTTTCTTTTTTTCTCAATAACTTCTTTAACTAATTGCAAAAGTAATGCCCATTTGGAGGTGATAGAAAAAGAAGTGCTTGCTTCAGCAGCACATATACTAAAACTTTAACAGTACAAAGAAGAATTAGCATGGCCCCTGCACATAGATGACATGAAAATTTGTGAAGCATTACATTTTTTTAAATAAAAAATAAATTAAGGAAAAACCAAAAGAAATGAAATTAAATTCACCAATAATCCCCTCCATTCTGAAATGACCATTATATTAATTTATTATGAATTTGGCAATGTGGAAGTTGAACCAGGACTACGATGACAAGACTCGGGGCAAGAGGAAAACTTTGGCTAAGCCAGAAACACAATGATGCTCGGGGCAAGAAGAAAAGGGGCTAAAAAAAATTTTTAAGAAACCTATAAACATTAAGGATTATTTTGGTGAAAACTAGGTAGAACATTGTAAAGGTGGTGCACATCCTCATTGTCACACTAGACTAGCCCACAGGGGCAGAAGCTGAGATTCACCTTTGTAACTCAGCACCTAGCACACCTGGAAGGAAGAAGGGAACTCCCTGCTGTCATTCACCCCAATCAGCCTCTCAGGCAGAACTCGCCTGTGTGAGAAACAGCTTGATTTTACATCACTGAAGCAGAGTCCTTGGGATTTGTCCATTTAAGATTCATATTCTACACATTTTTTGCTTTCTCAGTCCAGAACATCTTAATACATAACATGCCTGTCCTCAAAGCAGTCCTGAAGTCCTTCCACTCTCAGGTTCAGATGACATCTCTCCCTTTGAGGTATCACCCAGAGCCCTCCCGGAAGTTGAATTTTATGTACATCAAATACTTCCTATTTTAAGTCAGAAAATCACAAACATACTCCACAGTTGGGGAATAGTTGTTCAGCTATTTTCCCACAATATAGTAGCATGCAGAGAGAAACAGATAGTGGTGGTCAATTTCAGTTCAGTTCACTGCAACAAATATTGATTATGTGTTACGTGTCAGCAATGGTCCTAGGTATGAGTACATAACAATAAATACATTCTCCCATCTTGAAACTCTCACAGTCTGTAGAGGGGGGACAGACACAGAAATTATTTTTGTACAGTCGTTAAGTGCAAGTGTCTCTGGTACACAAAAGCAAGAAGGATCCTGTATTCCTTTCAATTAACTTTCCTCTACTCATAAAATTTACCCCTCAGTTTGTTTGTTTTGGGGTTTGGAATTACTTTTCATTCATTAAGCACCTATTACATATGGTTGCCATTGTATTAAGTGCTTTGTAGATATTGTCTCAACTCTAACAATCCTGTGAAATGAACATTACTTTCCACATGTTTTAACCTTTATTGAGGCATAATTGCCAAATTTAAAAATTGTGTCTATTCAAGGTGTACACTGATGCACATATACCTTGCACATATTTGATATGATGCACATATACCTTGCAAATATGTGCATATGATTTGATGCACATATTTGATACACATATACCTTGTGAAATGATTACCACAAGCAAGTAATATATCCATCACCTCATGTAATTAGTTTTGCGTATGCATAGTGAGAAGACTTAAGATCCCTTCTTTTAGCAAATTTCAAGTGTATGATACATTATTAACTATAGTCACCATGGTATACATTAGGTCTCCAGCACTTATGCATCATAGAACTGTTCATTTGAACCCTTTGACCAACATCTCCCCATTTCCCCTATCCCCGGGTCCCTAGTAACCATCATTCTTTCTCTACTTCTATGTATTCAACTTTTTTAGATTCCACATATAAATGAGGTCATGCAGTATTTTTGTGTGTGTCTGGCTTATTTCACTTAGCATAATGTATCCCATATTCATCTATGTTGTTGAAAATGGCAGAATCTCCTTCTTTTTTAAGGCTGAATAATATCACATTGTGTATACATATATACACATACCACAAATTCTTTATCCATTCATCAGTCAACACTTAGGTTGGTTTCAAATATTGGTCATTGTGACTAAAGCTGCAATGGACATGAGAGAACAGATACCTTTTCAAGGTACTGATTTCATTTCCTTTGGATATGTGCCTGGAAGAGGGATTGCTGGATCATATAGTAGTTCTATTTTTAATTTTTGAGGTATCTACACATTGTTTTCCACAATAGTTGTACCAATTTACATTCCCACCAACAGTATACTAGGGTTCCCTTTTGCTCACATCATCCCAACACTTGTCATCTTTCATCTTTTCATAATAACCGTCCTAACAGGTTTGAGGGATATCTCGCCATGATTTTGACTTACATTTCCCTGATGATTAGCAATACTGAGTACCTTTTCACATACCTGTTGAACATTTTTATGTCTTCTTTAGAAAAATGTCTATTCAAGACCTTTAGCCATGTTTTAATCAGGTTATTTGACTTTTTGCTGTTGAGTTGTTTGAGTTCCTTATATATTTTGGACGTTAATACCTTATCAGGAATGTGGTTTACAAATATTTTCTCCCAATCTGTCAGATGCCTTTGCATTTTGTTGATTGTTTTCTTTGCTGTGTGAAGCTTTTCAGTTTGATATAGTTTCATTTGTTTATCTTTGCTTTTGTTGCCTGTATGATGACCAAAATAACATTCCAAAGCCAATGTCAAGGAGCCTTTGCCCTATGTTTCCTTCTAGAAGTTTTATGGTTTCAAGTCTTACTTGAACCCATTCGGAGTTGATTTTTGTGTGTGGCATAAGATAAAGGTCCAATTTTATGATTTTGCATATGACTATCCAGTTTTCCCAATATCACTTACTGAAGAGACTATCTTTTCTCCATTATATATTCTTGATGCTCTTGTTGAAAATCAGTTGACTATATATTCCTGGGTCTATTTCTGGGCTTTCAATTCTGTTCCATTGGTTTACATGTCTGTTTTTAGGCCAGTATCAAACCGTTTTGGTTACTATATATGTAGTTACATAATTTGAAATCTGGAAGTATGGTGCTTCCAACTTTGTACTTCTTTCTCAAGATTGGCTATTCAGGATGTTTTGTGGTTCTGTATGGAATTTAGAATCTTCAGGATCTTTTGTGGTTCTATATGAATTGTTTTTTCCATCTCTATGAAAAATGCCATTGAAATTTGATAAAGAATGCATTGAATGTATATATTGCTTTGAATAGTGTAAACATTTTAACAATATTAATTCTTCCAATCCATGAACACAGGATATCTTTCTATTTGTTTGTGTCTTCTTCAATTTCTTTCATTAGTGTGTTATAGTTTTCAGTGTATAGATGCTATGGTATAAATGTGATATTCTCTCCAAAATTCATGTTGAAACTGAATCTCCAATGTGGTTATATTAAGAATTGAGACCTTTAGGGAAATGATTAAGTCATGAGGGCTCTGACGTTATAAATAGATTAATGCCCTTATAAAAGAAGCTTCAGGGAGTGTTCACCTGTCTTACTCTTCCATCTTCCACCATGTGAGAGTGCCAATGTGAGAAGATGCTATCAATGAAAAAGGCCCTCACTAGATACTGAACCAGCTGGTTCCTTGACTTTGGAAAAATAGATTTCTCCATGAGACAAATCTTTGCTTGGTGCAGGCCATGCCACAGATTTCACCAATTAGAGTAGGGTGCCTGAGGCTTTTCATTCTTTATAAATTACTAAGTCTCAGGTATTTTTGTCACAGCAGCACTAATGGACTAAGACAACAAATCTGTCACCTCTTTGGTTATGTTAATAAAATTAGAAAGGAAAGAAGAGACATTACAATGGATATCTCAGTAATAAAAATTTTAAAAGATCACAAGGGACTATTATGAAAAATTATATGCCAATATATTGTATAAGTGAAAATGGATACATCCGTGGAAATATACAACCTATCAAGACTGAATCAAAAAGAAAGAAAAATCTTGAACAGATTAATACCTAATAAGAAGATTGAAATAGTATCAATGTCCTCCCAACAAATAAAAGCCAAGGACCAGATAGCTTCATCACTGAATTCTACCAAACATTCAAAGAAAAATTAATACCAATTCTTTTTAAACTCTTCAAAAAATAGAAGTAAAAGAAATGTTTCTAACTCATTTCATGAGGCCAGCATCATCCTGATACCAAACCAAACAAAGATACCACAAGAAAAGTAGACTATAGACTAGTATCTTTGAAGAGCATAGATGTAAAACTCCTCAATAAAATATCAGCAAACTGAATTCGACAACATAAAAAGAGAATTATAAATTATGACAAAGGGGGGTTTATCCCCAGAATGCTAGGCTGGTTTAACATACACAAATCAATCACTGTCATATACCACAGTAACAGAATGAAGGATTAAAATCACTATCATCTCAATAGATGCAGAAAAAACATTTGACAAATTCAACATCCTTTCATGATAAAAACTCTCAACAAAATATGTATAGAAGGAAATTTCCTCACACAATAAAAGCTATTTATGAAAAGCCCACAGCTAACAGTATAATCAATGGAAAAAATTGAAAGCTTTTCCTCTAAGATCTAGCATAAAGCAAGGATATCAACTATCGCCAATTATATTCAACATAGTACCTGAAGTCCCCACTAGAGCAATCGGTTAAGAAAAAGAAATAAAAGGCATCTGGTTTAGATATCAGAAAGGAAGTAGTAAAACTATTCCTGCTCGCAGATGACATGATCCTATATGTACAAAATCCTAAGAGCGCCACAAAAAAAAAACTGTTAGAACTAGTAAAGTTGAAGTATACAAAATCAATATTTTAAAAAAGTAAGGTTTAAATTTAACAACATTCTGCAACTAGTAAATTTGCAGTACACAAAATCAACATTTAAAAAAATTACATCACTGGTCATTAGAGAAATGCAAATAAAAATTGCAATGAGATACCATCTCACACCAATTAGAATGACTATTATTAAAAAACCAAAAAAACAACAGATGCTGGCAAGGTTGTAGAGAAAAGAGAATGCTTATACACTGTTGGTGGGAATGTAAATTAGTTCAATCATTGAGGAAAGCAGTGTAATGATTCTTCAAAGAACTAAAAATGGAACTACCATTCAACCCAGCAATCCCATTACTGGGTATATACCCAAATGAATATAAATCATTCTATCATAAAGATAGAATACCTATCATAAAGACACATGCACATATATGTTCATTGCAGCTCTATTCACTATAGCAAAGACAGAGAATCAACATAAATGCCTATCAATGTTAGACTGGATAAAGAAAATGTAGTAAATATACACCACAGAATACTATACAGCCACAAAAAAAGAGTGAGATTATGTCCTTGTAGGGACATGGATGAAGCTGGAGGCCATTATCTATAGCAAACAAATGCAGGAACAGAAAGACAAATACAGCATGTTCTCACTTACAAATGGAAGCTAAATGATGAGAACACATGGCCACACTGAAGGGAATAACACACACTGGGACCTACCTGATGGTGGAGGGTGGGAGGAGGGAAAAGATAAAAAAATAAATAAATAATGGATACTAGGCTTAATACTTGGGTGATGAAATAATCTGTACAAAAAACTCCCATCACACAAATTCACCTATGTAACAGACCTACACATGTACCTGTGAACAAAATAAAAAATACAAATTTCACACCTGTAATCCCAGCACTTTGGGAGCCCAAGGTGGACAGATTACAAGGTCAGGAGTTCAAGACCAACCTGGCCAATATGGTGAAATCCTGTCTCTACAAAAAATACAAAAATTAGCCGGGCGTGGTGGCAGGAGCCTATAGTCCCAGGTATTCAGGAAGCTGAGGCAGGAGAATCCCTTGAACCCAGGAGGCAGAGGTTGCAGTGAGCCAAGATCATGCCACTGTACTCCAGCCTGGGCAACAGAGAGAGACTCCATCTCAAAAATAAATAAATAAATAAATAAAATAAAAATTAATCATAAAAAATTTTTAAAACAGTTGCATTTCTTTACACTAATAACTAGCTATCTAAAAAGAAAATCAAGAAAATGAATTCATTTACAATAATAGCATAGAAAAAATAAAATAGTTTTAATATCTTAAAGATATAAAAGCTAAAACTCATAGATTAGAAAATTCGCCCCAAGCCACAAAATTAGTAAAATGACTAAGTCATAAGTTTGCATCAGAATGAAATATTATAGTCTTCAAACAATCTTACTTTTTTCATGATTATATTTACCTGGGCCCACTGAAGTTCTCACAATTAACTCAGTATCATGCATTCCATCTTTTAATACCCAACCATGTTACAAAGCTAGTTTAACTTTGGAGGTACCAAAATCAAATAATTACAGAAGAAAAGTACGCCACTCTGCTTTGGTCATATACTCTCTTTCAAGCAATAATTTCCAAAGATTTACCATTGCCTTTCAGAAACATTTCCATCCAAAGCAAAAACCCTGGCATTCAAGGCCTTGCTATATGTAATCTGTTCCATTTCCACTGTAAATCCTATCTTTACAAAGCCAGTTTTGAGCTATCTTCCTCCTTAGGTAAAATCATTTATCAGGAGTATCTCATTTATCATATACTACCCAATAAAAACAAATATCCAATATATGAACATTCGAATTACTGATGGCAATATAGAGGAACAATTTTATTTGATAACGTTACAAAAAAACACAGTAATAATATGAGGTGCTTAGAAGAAGACCAGGCAAAAAGGGAAAGGCCAATTTTATTGTCATTTAAAGACTGGAACTACAGAATGAATTGTTTCCTTTATATTTTAGACTTGCTGCTCCCACTCATTCTTTGGGCTTCTTCCTGTGCTGCAATGTTTGGAAAACATTTCCATTTTGGTTGAGAAGTAATTTGGACATTTTTCTCTAGCCTGTCTGAACTGATAACCTCCAGCTGTGTTGCTAAGCAGAGTCTGTGGATGCTCATGAAGTCATCTATAAAAGAGAGCAATTCACTATCAAATGAATTTGTACTTCCTTAGACGTTCAAGTCTTTTTCTCTTTTTGCTTATCTGCGCCATCTCTTGGGTTTCTCTTTACACTAGAGTTTACTTTTTCATGAACACAGACACAAAATATGGTTAATAGATTTATTTTGATAGAGAAAAAACATTTTTTCCAACTGAATGTTCAAAAAATAAATTTTAAGAGAAATAGTTTCACATAAAACATGGATATACAGTAAAAAGTTAAGAATAGTAATCTCTTGGTGATAGAAATATGATATTTTAATTTTGCTTATCTGAACTTTCTAACTTTCTACAATGCAGACATATGGCTTTTGTAAAAAAAAAAAAAAATTTAAACTGTGGATCAGCTCAAAATTATGGCAGTTGTAATGCTACTGTCTTATTCAAATAAAAGCTTTGTATAATTTGAACTTGATCCTAAGAGAAAGAAACCTAAAAGTTCTTTAGTCTGGATGCAGAATACAACAAAACTGAATTCCCAATATAGCCTAATTATTTTTCTCTTAAATTATTAAATATATATGCTAGCTATGAAAAATAGCAAGTACTTTTGCCATTTTAGACTTACTTTAATTTTAGTCCTACAGGTAGAATCAATGCTGTCAGTTCTATTTATTGGAGGTTCTCTATTCATCCCTTTCCGTTGCTGTTTGTTCTCTAACATCATCTTCCAGAAGGGCTTAGGGGGAAATGTATTCTTTGACTTTTTAGAAGTGCAAATTTTTCCCATATTTTTATATTTGAGGCTTGTTTGGTTGGGGATTCAATCCTTGGACTACTGTGAAATAACAAGACATATGTGTAACTGCCCCCAGCCCCTGGCCCAGAGCTCCTAAAATCCTTGTGTTTTCCTGAGTGATAGGGGTGCTAGGAGAATCTTTTGTTCTAATATTTGATCTTTGATTCTGGTTCCTGACAATGAGCTCCTAAATCCCTGGAAATTTACTGGGTAATAAGAGCATATTTTGTTCTAATGAGGTGACTTTTGCTGGGATCCTAAATGGGGGCTGGTCACCAGGATGATCAAGCCATGACTGGAAGCTTGGAGCTTTCAGCCTCACCCCTCATTCTCTAGAGCAGACAGAGGGCCTGAAAATGGAGTTAATACACCTCCATAAAAATCCTTGAACTATAAGGTTGGGAGAGCTTCTGGATTGGTGAATGCATCACGTGCTGGGAGGGTGGCACAACCACATAAATGGGCACAGAAGCTCTTGTGTTCAGTCCTTCCAGAGTTTGCCTTGTGACTCTCTTTATCTGTATTCTTTATTATATCCTTTATTGATAAATAAACTGGTAAATGTAAGTAAAGTATTTCCCTGAGTTCTGTGAGTAGTCCTAGCCAATTATTCAAACTGAGTTGAAGGTCATGGGAACCCTGATTTATAAATGGTAGGTCAGAAATATAGGTCACCGCCTGGAACTTGTGATTGGAATTTGAAGTAGGGGAGAGTCTTCTGTGACTGAACCCCCTTAACCTGTGGGGTCTGGGGCTACCTCCAGGCAGATAGTGTCAGAATTGAATTGAATTAGAAGACAACCCAGCTGGTGTCCGCTGGAGAGCTGCTTGGGTTGTGGGGAAAATCCCACATGCATCTGGTGTCAGAAGTGTTGTGGTGAGTGGTGAGTGAAAGTGGGAAAATAACTCCCCTGCCCCCCGTATCTCGGAGTTATGTTTTCTTTCCTGAAGATTTTTCATGTATTTCCCATTTATGTATTCATGTTGAATGTTGCTGAGGAGAAATCCAAGTTGAACCTGATTTTTTTTCCCTTATATATGGCTTGTTCTTCTCTGCCTCAATGCCTAAAGGATTCTTTATCTGAAGTCCTTTCGTTTTACTTGGATATGTGTGGTTTTTAAACTTTGTGTTAAATTTTCCTACAACAGTGTGTTATCTTTCAGTCTTCAAATCTTTTCATCTTCTTTGATTTATTCTTTGTTTTTTAACTTACATCTTTAAAAAAATCTTAATTTGTTTCTCTTATTAGAGATACCAAATACCTATGGTAGAGCTCCTTTGTCTTTAATATCAGTCATTTTCTCTCTTTTGTTTTTTGAAAGTTTTTTCACTTTTCTCATTTCTATCTCATGTGTCCCTTGCTGTGTTTCCAACATTCTTACTTTCTTGAGTTCATATCCATCTTTTTCTGGTATCTGACCAACTTTTCTAAAGTCTTATATCTTTGCTTTGAATATTCATTTATTTATTAACTCCGTCAATTCCTGGCAATGAATTTTTATTGTATAAACGTCTTCATTGCTTCTTTAAGATTTTATTGATGTCGTGGAGAGTTTTGGTCACAATTTTCGTGGACTGGGTGGCTACATTTATCTGGTAAGCTTCGTGTGTTACTTGTTTTCCCTGTTACTTTAGTATAATAATGCTGATAGCCAGAAGTCAAAAGAGATTATTTAAAGTGAACTTTTCAAGTAATGGATATACAATATACTTAAAAGTAAATACTTGGAAAAAGAATATAAATAACTAAAACCAAATAGTTGGGTAAAGGCAGTTAAGGAATGTAGAAATATACTCATTTTCTCATTGCTTATAGTATGGAGTAGTTTTTATTCATTTTTCCCAGCTTATGAATGCTCAAACAAAAATAAATAAGAATTTAGGGGAATATGCCTAATAAAATAGATATATATGCTATTTTTTAAAAACCACTTTTATACTCTGGAAAGAGATAATAAACTTTTTTTCTAAATATCTATGGACCAGTCATATTTAAAAAAAAAAAAATCCTATAATAGCCCTCCCAAAAAAAATGCTAAATTCTGAAGGAAAAAATAAGTAAAATAATATTTTCTAATCATATGAAAGACTGTAGACTAAAAACACAACAATGTGATCCTGGCATATAAACAGAACAGAAAATGAAATAGAATACATCCAAAAGCAGACCCAGTACATACAAAAATTAACAAAGTGGCATTTCAGAAGTGTGGATGACAATGAATGACTTTATAAATACTGTTGGAACAAGTAGATAGCCATCTAGAAAATTAATAAAACTGGATCTTGTGGCACAGACTATGAAATGTCCCTCAATATTCATTCTCCGCTTCTTTTTTTGACACAGAATTCCTGATTTTTAGCTGGATACATAGTTTCATTTCCCTGATTCCCTGACTGTTCACTGTGGCCTTGTGACTTAAGTACTAGCCAATAAGGATGAATACAGAATTGATATACAGCTTTCAATAAGTGTTTTTAAAGGGAAAGGATATGGCTTTTTTCATCTTTTCCTCCTTCCTGCCGGCGGGAATCCATAAGTCTTGGATGGCACTCCACCAGCCATCTTGGACCATAAAGTGACCTTGGAAATAGAAGTTTCTGACAGTGAAGTAATGAAATGGAAAGAGCAGAAATCCTTGATCATGAAATATTATACAAGCTCTGAACCTGCATGAGTGAGACACAGAAACTTCAATCTTATCCAGTATCTCATTAATTATCATTCTTAGCCGAACTTAACCAGTATAGTTCCTTTTGTTCCAGTATCATATCTTACGCCAAAAAAAATCTCCAGAAGTCTTAAATATTTAAATGTTAAAAACAAAACAAAAACTATAAATGTATGAAAACATGGGAGAATTATTTTTATAATTTTGAGGTAAGTAGGCCTTTCTCAATATAATACAAAATCTAGACAACATAAAATGAAAGGTTGATAAATTCAACTACATAAAAACTCTGCTGCATGAAAAAAAAAAAAAAACCATAACAAGGTTAAAAGAAAACAACAAACTGGATAAAATATTTGCAACATATTTTGCCTTGCACTAGGGCTAAATGCCACTAGCTCTGTTGAAAAACTGGCAATGATTAGAATCAGACAGTTTCTAGAAAAGGAAATGTGGAGAAAAGACTTATGACCTCCAAAACTATAATTTAATAAGTTTGTGCTGTTTAAGCCATTTAAAAAACAAGAAATGTGAATAACTCTTAAACATATGAAAAGATGCTCAGTCTTACTCATAATAACAGAAATACAAATTAAAGTTTCTAAGAGGTAGCATTTTCTACCTATTAGATTGATAAGAATCAAAAATTTATCAATACCTAAGAACCTGTTTTCTCAAAAGCTTGCCCAAAGAATATATTATCAGTGTAAATTGATACAATATACTGAGAGCAATTTGACAGTATATATGAAAAGCACAAGTGTACATAGTTTTTGACCTAGGAATTCCAGTTCCAGATATTTATCCTACAATACATATGAATATCTGCAAAATTATGTATGCACAAGGATATACATCATTGCATTATTTGGAAAGATTGGAAAGGACCAAAATGTCCATCAACAGGAGCTGCTTAAATAAAATACAGTATATTTACACAATGAATTCTATGTAACTGTTAAAAGGAGTTTTCTATATACTAATTTGGAATAAAAAGATATATTGTTGAGTGAGGGAATGCAGAAAAATATGTGTATTATAATTCTTTCTGGGTTTGCAGAAGCAGAGAAATGTATATATACACATACCTGTATATGCTTGCTTATGTAATGAATATCTTTCTAAACATACATAAGAAACTCATAACAAAGGTTGCCTACAGGGAAGAGAAACTGGCCAGGGGAGAGAAAGTAAGGGAAATTTACTCTTAGTATTCATGACTCTGTGCATATTTTTAATGTTGTAACATGTTCTTATATACCTATTCAAATTAATCATTTAATTAGATTTAAATATAATAGAATAAAAGGGAATGGCTCACAAAATGAAAAAGATAAAAATTATAGTTTATAATCTCCAACTAAATGTGTCATCCTGGGCTAACATTAATGTTTGAAAAGATATGTAGGCTTTCAATTTCAGGTAACATTCCAGATAAAAAGTTGAAAGATTTCAATTAGATAGCTCTACAGAATGCATTGTTGCAACAGACCTAATGGTAAAATAATTTATTAATAATTGAAACTTAAAAAATAATAATTCAAACTTGAAAAAGGGACAATGTTTATTTCATTGTGTAAAAACAACAGTTACAGCAATATCAAAATAGCCTCAGTGTTCTGCCATTAAAAAAAAAAAATTAGTATGGAAGACAAAATCAGTCAGATTGCTTGATCCTAGAAGTTTGAGACCAGCCTGAGCAACATAGTGAGACCCTGTCTCTACAAAAAATACAAAAATTAGCCAGGTGTGGTGACATGCACCTGTAGTCCCAGCTACTCGGGAGGCTGAGGTGGGAAAATGGCTTGATCCTGGGATGCGGAGATTGCTGTGAGCTGAGATCGCACCACTGTACTCCAGCCTGGGTGACAGAATGAGACCCTGTCTCAAAAAGAAAAGAAGGGAAAATTCGTAAATTCAATAAGAGTAGAGTCTTTGTCTTGTTCCCTGCCATCCCCAGAGGCTGTGACAGAACCTGACACAGTATAAGGGCACAAAAGTATTCTGAGTAAATTAAATATGTAAACTGAATTATATCTAAAAGAAACAACCAAAAACATAATGCTATAATGTATCACTGAAATTCTTTGTAAATTGCTTTGTTTTGATAATATTAATCCAAATTTCTGCTGTTCTGATTTTCACAATGTCTAGCGTCTCACTGACTTTTTACCTGGCACATTTACTCTACTGTTAGTTCTGGAGAACAGACTGTAAGGTTTACAATTTATGGGCAGATTTTCATATTGTGGCACTTTCTCTCTCTTCACACACACACACGCACGTGCACACACACATGCTCACATGCTTCTCACTTTTACTGTTGTCAGGCTGCTCACTTCTCATACCAGCTGCTCCTCCCACCTGCTCCCTCCAAACATAATGTAAAGCCTCCATCTGATGTGCAGAAGGGACACCAACAAAGATAAGAGTAAGTTTCTGAGGCTGGTTCTATTCTCCATTGAGGCAGAGGGTGTTGAAAGAGTTCAAAAACTAGGTAGCAGGAAGATGATGTGGTTTCAATCTAGACACGAAAATAGAAACACTTAGGCACCAATCAAAGTAAAGGAAATTGTCCTTTTGGGGAAGGACTTTTCCTTCTAGATGATGTTCAAAATCCCAAATCCCTTGCTAAGAATGAAGGGCATTTAGTGATAAAGATTTAGTCTCTTCTGAGAAAGTCATGGAATTCCTAATAAGAATTTTCATATCTTGATTTCCAACTAGTGGTGAGGTTTAGTAAGGTCATGTTTAATCACATAAATTGATTAAACAATTTGGGCACACTGAGTTCTTGGAAGAATATCCTGAAGGTAGATTTTTTTAGTAAAACTTTCAAAAGTAGTTCATAATAAATAGTTTATTTAAGTCTCACAGTCGGAGTATGGAATTGAATAACCAACTCATGTATTTTTTAATTGTCTAATTAAGATGAGCTTAGCTGGGCATGGTGTCTTACACCTGTAATCCCAGCATTTGGGGAGGCTGAAGGCAGAGGATCATGTGAGGCCAAGAGTTTGAGGCCAGCCTGGGCAACATAGTGAGACCGTCTCTACAAAAAAATATTTTTTAATTAGCCAGGCATGGTGGAGTGTTCCTGTAGTCCTACCTACTCTGGAGGCTGAGATGGGAGGATCACTTGAGAACAAGATGAGGCTTCAGTGAGCCATGACTGTGCCACTGCACTCAAGCCTGGGTGACAAAGAGAAAACTTGTCTCCAATATAAATAAATAAATAATAATAATAAATTTAAGATGAGCTTAATTAAAATTATGTTAAAATCTGGTTTTTATTTTTCTTTTATGAAATTGTAGCTTATTTTTGTTCAATTAAATTATTTTTTAATTTTAATTGGAATGCATCTGCTATGGGAATCTAATCCAGTCAAGTCCGTGACAATGTCACAGGAGCCATTGCTAAGAAGGAAAGCAGCGGGAGTTGGGAGAAATCAGGTCAAACAGCAAAAACCAGAGGCAAAAGCCATGGTGGTGAATCAGGTTGACATGGAGCAAACAGAACAGTCGTCTACAAAACAGAAGCTTAGGGCCCAGCCAAACCAAGAGAATAATGTGAAAAGGATTAGGTGAGATAAAGTGAGTATAAGCAGAGAGGTTTTTGTTCAAGTTCAGCACTGCCGAGGGGAGGAAAAGGAACTACCAATTGTACAGCCAAGCCTGAGTCCTGGGAGTCCCATTCGCACCTTATCCGACACATGTTAATTGATAATGTTTTCTGTACAAACACTATGCTGAGTACTGGGGTAAACAGAACAGTCTCTAACTACATGGAGCTTATATTATGGCAGGGAGCAGGGAGTGGGGAGCAGATCAAATAAATAAATAACCTGATTAGGAAGTAAGCAAATACCACATTTAAGATTATGATAGAGCTATGAAGGAAGCAGGCAGGATGCTGAGAGGC
>NW_012101321.1:3308315-3309200 GCF_000951045.1 Mandrillus leucophaeus | reverse complement strand
ACTTACTAGTGTGAGATGTTAACTTAACCTCTCTGATGACTAATGGAGATATGAGAGTAACTATCTCATGGAGTTTTTAGACAATAGATGAATTTATATATATATATATATATATATATATGTGTGTGTGTGTGTGTGTCTTAGAATGATGTCTGGCACTTAGCAAATATCTATCACCATCATTGTCATCATTTTCACATGATGTGAAAGTATCTAAGATTTTTCTCCAGCCCCTGGTTCACTCTGATTATCAGAGAGGCCCAGTCTCCCAACCCAAAGGACTTCCTCATATTTCAATGTCCTGCTGCTTCTGGCTGGAAGCTCCTCAGCCTCTGAGGTGTTGTCCCCACTCCAGGACAACACCTTGGAATGACCCACAGGCCCCCACCAACATTCCAAATATTTCCCAGGAATATCTTTGCAAGCATCTCCCCATTTTCCTCTCTTAGGACCACTGAAAGCCTCCCCTCCCTCTCACAACACACAGCAAAATGTCTTCAGTGAGCTTAGACTTCACAACAAAATTCAACTTCAGAAACTAGTAGAAACTCCAAGCAATTTTTGCTGCTGGAAAAAGGCTAGTTACCTTCTGTGTGGGGAGGAGTCAGGGGAATGGAATCACACAGAGAGAATAAATACAAATCTTTATTTTCCTGCCACACTGATTCTGTCATACTTGCTTAGGCTGACACATGTTCCAAAGGACTGCAAATATTGTACAACCAACAGCAGTTTCACAAGTGAAAACGAATCTGTCTTCGGTAATGGCTGATTGTTCCTGCCTGATTCAGGTGGTGCTCCAGGATAGAAGAACAAAAGGACTGTGAGAGAAAGCACAGGAGCCCTACTAGGTTTCCTTTTTTTAATTATTATTATTATTATTAT
>NW_012101321.1:3299528-3301940 GCF_000951045.1 Mandrillus leucophaeus | reverse complement strand
TGAAGGGCATTTAGTGATAAAGATTTAGTCTCTTCTGAGAAAGTCATGGAATTCCTAATAAGAATTTTCATATCTTGATTTCCAACTAGTGGTGAGGTTTAGTAAGGTCATGTTTAATCACATAAATTGATTAAACAATTTGGGCACACTGAGTTCTTGGAAGAATATCCTGAAGGTAGATTTTTTTAGTAAAACTTTCGAAAGTAGTTCATAATAAATAGTTTATTTAAGTCTCACAGTCGGAGTATGGAATTGAATAACCAACTCATGTATTTTTTAATTGTCTAATTAAGATGAGCTTAGCTGGGCATGGTGTCTTACACCTGTAATCCCAGCATTTGGGGAGGCTGAAGGCAGAGGATCATGTGAGGCCAAGAGTTTGAGGCCAGCCTGGGCAACATAGTGAGACCGTCTCTACAAAAAAATATTTTTTAATTAGCCAGGCATGGTGGAGTGTTCCTGTAGTCCTACCTACTCTGGAGGCTGAGATGGGAGGATCACTTGAGAACAAGATGAGGCTTCAGTGAGCCATGACTGTGCCACTGCACTCAAGCCTGGGTGACAAAGAGAAAACTTGTCTCCAATATAAATAAATAAATAATAATAATAAATTTAAGATGAGCTTAATTAAAATTATGTTAAAATCTGGTTTTTATTTTTCTTTTATGAAATTGTAGCTTATTTTTGTTCAATTAAATTATTTTTTAATTTTAATTGGAATGCATCTGCTATGGGAATCTAATCCAGTCAAGTCCGTGACAATGTCACAGGAGCCATTGCTAAGAAGGAAAGCAGCGGGAGTTGGGAGAAATCAGGTCAAACAGCAAAAACCAGAGGCAAAAGCCATGGTGGTGAATCAGGTTGACATGGAGCAAACAGAACAGTCGTCTACAAAACAGAAGCTTAGGGCCCAGCCAAACCAAGAGAATAATGTGAAAAGGATTAGGTGAGATAAAGTGAGTATAAGCAGAGAGGTTTTTGTTCAAGTTCAGCACTGCCGAGGGGAGGAAAAGGAACTACCAATTGTACAGCCAAGCCTGAGTCCTGGGAGTCCCATTCGCACCTTATCCGACACATGTTAATTGATAATGTTTTCTGTACAAACACTATGCTGAGTACTGGGGTAAACAGAACAGTCTCTAACTACATGGAGCTTATATTATGGCAGGGAGCAGGGAGTGGGGAGCAGATCAAATAAATAAATAACCTGATTAGGAAGTAAGCAAATACCACATTTAAGATTATGATAGAGCTATGAAGGAAGCAGGCAGGATGCTGAGAGGCTGAACAGGGAGAGAGGACCTATTTTAGACAGCATGGTCATAGAAGACTGAGAAGGAGCCAGCCACAAAGAAAAGTGGAGGAAGAGCTTTTTATACAAAGGGCACAGCAAGTACAAAGATCCAGAGGCAAGAAAAACATAACCTATTCAAAGAACTGCAAGAGAATCCATGTGGCCGCAAATTGATTCTCCTGAGGTGGCTCCCAACACCCATCACAACTTATCCCACAATTCACAGCCTTCTTGAAATCATAGCTTTCTGTAGTGTCTAAATTATTCCTCTTCTTTCATTTCTCTTTAGAAATATTGTCTAAATCATACCCTCAAGCTAGTGATAAATAGAAAGGAAATTTTCTTCACATGTTATTTTTGTTTTGTGTTCGTGTAATGATACAGTTCAAATAAAAAAAAAACTAGGAAATTGTTTAATCAATGAATATGCATTTGTATGTGTGTCTACAAAAGCCCACCCACCTGACTCAGAATCACCGACCCTTCCTTGTTCATGAGGTTACCATGGCACCCATCTTTTCAGAGCACACAGCTCATTTCCACATCTAGCTGTGTTGGCCCCGCTAGGTCTCAGTGGGGAGAAGTCTCTTTAGAGAGCTACAGTTAGAGAGAGTCAGTAGGTGATCTAGACCAGATGAGAGGACAAAATATGCAAGATTAAATGAATCATGCAGTCTGAAGTCAATTCCTTGCCTTGTATTTGTTGGTGATAATGTTAATACAGTATTTTAAAAATAAGTTTTTATATATGAAAAATGTTTGATTTTTGGTCCACAAGCTAGCAATACAAAAAAAGTCACATTTCTTTATTTCCTTTCTATAAACCTAAATAAAACCCAATCTCCATTCCAGCAGGTGGTGGGAAATTTAATTTTAATCATTGTGGGGGTTTTTTCTTCCTACTCACTGCCACCTCCAACTCAAGGTCATGCAAAGGTCTCCCAATCTCATTTAGAGAAGTAAAAATGACATTATCTGAAGACCCCAGAACCAGACCACCTAGATTTGCATCCTGGTCCTGCCACTTACTAGTGTGAGATGTTAACTTAACCTCTCTGATGACTAATGGAGATATGAGAGTAACTATCTCATGGAGTTTTTAGACAATAGATGAATTT
>NW_012101321.1:3287291-3293698 GCF_000951045.1 Mandrillus leucophaeus | reverse complement strand
ATAGGCAAAAACTGGAAGCATTCCCTTTGAAAACTGGCACAAGACAGGGATGCCCTCTCTCACCACTCCTATTCAACATAGTGTTGGAAGTTCTAGCTAGGGCAATTAGGTTTCATTTTTAAAAGAAAGGGAGAGAGACCGGGCGTGGTGGCTCACACCTGTAGTACCAGCAATTTGGGAGGCCAAGGCAGGCGAATCACTTGAGGTCAGGAGTTCAAGACCAACATGCTAAAACCCAATCTCTACCAATACAAAATTAGCCAGTCGTGGTGACAAGCGCCTGTAGTCCCAGCTATTTGGGAGACTGAGGCATGAGAATTGCTTGAACCTGGGAGGCAGAGGCTGCAATGAGCCGAGATCATCGCTGTCCTCCAACTTGGACAACAGAGTGAGACCCTGTTTCAAAATAAAAATAAAAATAAATAAAAGGAAGAGAAAGAGAATTTGGGAAGCCCCAAATGACTGGGCAGTGTGGTTTGCAACCTCCACTTGAATTTGGGGGCCATTAGAGTTTGGAGACTCACCCACATTCAAAACAAATCCTGAAACAACTGCAGTATAAATGATACTGAGAAAAGCAAACTAGGACAGTACAGAGACACAGGGATGGGAGTATTTAGCAGATACAGAGGAGCTGTGACAACAGTGAGCTGAGGTTGGGGGACCAGTTAAGGGAGAGGAGAAATAAGTACTGGAGATTCAGGCAGGCAGTCAGAGAGGATGGTCATCCTTGATGCATTTGGGCAGCAGAGGCAAGCAGGAAGGCCACTCATGGCAGGAGCAGAGCAAGCCAAATCCCTGAGGGGGAAAGGAGGAGACACAAATCCCAAACAATGCCTGGAACCTAGGAGACTCCACCTCATGCTTTGACACTTTGCTCATCTTTTGTTGACACTCACACTAGAAGCTCACTTTGATTTTTTCCATATGATTATCTCTAGCTTTGTTTCTAACTGCTCTCTGAGTTGCTTTCCAGGCCCACACTTCTTTCACCTGTTGGAGAAGACAAGGGAGGGAGAATGCTGAGAAGAAAACTTAGTTATTCAGTAACAGGATCACTGTCCCTTTCCATGGCTTTTGATCACTTGGATATCTCAGTCCTTCTCTGAGCCTGGGCAGAATTCCAGCTGAGAGGGACATGGGGTTGAAAGAGAGGAGCCACCTGTCCTTTCTCCCCATCCCAGGTGTCTTTACTACTGATGACCCATTTAAGGCTTGAGGGTGGTGAAGGGGGAAGTCCACTTCTCTGAGTGCTTATGCACTAGCTGGGGCAGAAGGGACAAGTTTTTCTTTGTAAATAGAGGTTGTAAGATGTGACTTTCTACCTCCAGGGTGTCCTTGATGAAGTTCTCACTTTGCCTTGGCTCAAGAGTTCATGAACCCTGTCCTACACCCCTAGCAGGCACTGCATCACCTCCTTTTGGATGGAAAGCAACCTCTTGCTCAACTAAAGTGGCTCTCTAATAAAGGCAGCCAATGCCTTTCTTTTCATTGGCCTTCAAAGTTTCTAAAATAAGTATCACAGGAAACGTTCTTGTTCCTTCCAGAGCCATGTGGAGCAGGGTGCTCAGTGGGGTGTGCCCCTGACACCCTTCCCATAGGAAGTCATGTTTAACCACAGCACATACCTACATACAGGGCAGAGGAAGTTAGCTCTGGGTTCAGTCTCACATAAAGGCAGGTAAAGATTCACAGATGGGAGCCCCACATATACTAGGAGACCATGATGATAGAATGATGGAGGACTAAGCCTAGTCTATACTCCTTACAGCAACAGCTGGACTTCACTTTGAAACCTGAAAAGTCGTTCAGCTTTAGAACACATTGAGATAAAAGTGGACTTCAGTATCACTATTTGCTCTTTCTTACCTTGGGAGGCTACTGCCTGAAGTCTCAGTTTCCTCGTATATATAAAATTAGCATAATAATAGGACCTATCTCACAGAGCTGGCATGAGGATTTAATGGTATTATGTGCATATAGCTTGCAATAAAATGCCTAACACAGAGGACGCACTCAACAAATACTAGTTACCTACCTTCACTTTTCTTTTCTTTTTCTTTTTCTTTTCTCTCTCTCTCTTTTTTTTTTTTTTTTTTTTTTTTTTCTCTCTCTCTTTTTTTTTTTTTTTTTTTTTTAGTGCAGTGGTGCGATCTTGGCTCACTGCAACCTCTGCTTCCCAGGTTCAAGCGATTCTCCCACTCAGCCTCCCGAGTAGCTGAGACTACAGGTGCCCACCACCACACCGAGCTGATTTTTGTATTTTTTGGTATGTTGGCCAGGTTGGTCTCAAACTCCTGACCTCAAGTGATCCTCCCACTTTGGGCTCCTAAAGTGCTGAGATTACAGGAGTGAGCCACCATGTGTGGCCTCACTTTTCCTTTTCTATAAAAAGACCACCATTGTCTATTCTTTCTGACTTAAAAGTTTCATTACAGGCTATGCACGGTGGCTCATGTCTGTAATCCCAGCACTTTGGAAGGCCGAGGCAGGCGGGTCACAAGGTCAGGAGGTCGAGACCATCATGGCTAACACGGTTAAACCCCGTCTCTACTAAAAATATAAAAAATTAGCCGGACGTGGTAGCAGTCGTCTGTAGTCCCAGCTACTCAGGAGGCTGAGGTAGGAGAATGGTGTGAACCCAGGAGGCGGAGCTTGCAGTGAGCCGAGATCGTGCCACTGCCCTCTAACCTGGGCGACAGAGCAAGACTCCGTCTCAAAAAAGAAAAAAAGAAAAAAAAAGTTTCATTATAAAAATCACTTTTTTGCGTTTAAGCAAAGGTATAGTCTCAAGAAAATAATTAAATGTCCTTGAATAACTGGGGAAGTAAAGGGTGTTGAGGGCTTAACATTTTTTCAAGGACACATTAGCCTGGATTGGGTTTTATTAAACAAATAATGTATCTACTGTCTCATTAACCAATTTCAAGGAAGTAGCAAGAATGGCATAGGGAGAATGGAGCTTCAGACCTGTACATTTATATTTTTTTATGAAGACGAGGAAAAATCACGAATTGCCTAGAGCTTAGCAGTTACACAGGGAGAACAAGCCTGAGATAGAAATGAGGGAAGGGGTCCTGTGGCCTCTCCCCAAGGGACAAGTATCAAGTCACAAGGAGGAGAGAATGAAGATATGGTTTTCTGAATTTCTATTCTCCCTAGAATCAGCCCTGCATTAGAAAATAAAACAAAATAATGCAGATTATTAATTGTACCAGCAAGTAGGTATTTTAATACACTCTGCTCAAACATGTCAATAAGAACTTGCAAGCAATACTTCTTGTCATCTTAAAATTAACTATATTCTCTTTCAATGACAGAGTTTCTCTAAGACTAAAGAATTCAATTCAACCAGCATCTATCATGCTGCTATTATGTGTCTTCACCCTACAAGTCTCTGAAGTGACAGGGAATCAATTTTGTCTCCACTAAAAGCCAACTCTGGAAGGCCCACTCTGAAAGACAAAACAGGGATTCACGAGTAGCATGCTAGTCACACAATGTTAGTAATATTAACACAGACTTTATTGTTTCTGTTCCACTTATAGTTGGATTGAGACTATCATATTGATAAGAGGAAAAATGAGCTTTAGTGATTAACACAGAGGTGTGTGTCTGTGTGTGTGTGTGTGTGTTTACATATTCTTTATTTTCTTACTCTGTTCAAGGCCAAGAGCGTTCTCCAAGTAACTGATATCTTCAACAGAAGGTGGTTGAGGAGGTAATCATGCTCTAAAGCCTATAATGCACCTCAAAAGAAAGATCAATGCTGGGAAATTCCAGCCCAGCCAACAGAAGGGCTATGGAAGACACTGAAGTTTAGGGTGCACAGAGAACTGAAGACAAGCATGAACCACATGAAAGGCTTTAAGAACATGTAACTGATGATCCATGTGATAACAAATGCAGAGGGAAACCTGGGGTCTTGTTGATCATGAGGGTCTTGGAAACAGAACAGGGAGGGAGAACATTCCTGATAAGGGAAGCAACATAAGTGAATGCCCATATTTGCAAATATGCATAGGTATTTGGAGACACATATTCAAGAAAAAAGTGTGCAGAAACTAAATCACTCTACCAGTCAACCTCAAAACCTTCACACTGATCTCTGGTATTATACTTTTTTGCCATTTAACTCTACTTAGTATGGTTTATTCTTTTTTTATACAGTTGACTCTATATAAATTGAGTGGTGTGTCAGTGCTTGTCTTACACTTTTTTGTTTATACTTCTAAATATAGTGGCTTGCAGATAATAGACACTCAGCAAATATGGTTGGATTCATGGTTGATGCCCAGACATTGGAAACTGGATCAACAGCTGCTCACTCATAGCGCTTTGCTAGTTTCACTCCATCTGTTCCATGTTCTCACCTGACTATTGATCTGAAAGCTGCACCACAAAACTTTAAATCATAGGTTTTCAGCCTTGGTTGCGCCGGCATCTCCTGAAATCCTGGAGCCTGTTACCCACCCCCAGATATTTTGATAACTGGGTAGGGCATGACTTGGGCATCAGGATTTCTAAAAGCTCCTAAAGTGATTCCAATGTGCTTTAGAAGCAGAAATGAAACAAGAACAGGAAGGACAATAGGGAAAAAATGAGTCCAGAAAGTTGTCTTAGCTATTTTAAAGTCATTTATCACAGTGTTATTGGTCATATTAAACTGGCAACATTTGAGTAAGCATATGAATAGAAATGTCTTTGCTTGAAGAACTAAGAGAAAACTATTAAGTAATTTTAGGTCATTACTATTATCAGGTATTATTAATAAGTACAACAAATTGTAACTTTTGGATTAGATGAAACACATATGATATACTTATAATTAAACTGTTTGAATATAGAGTACATTGTGTTAATAGCTTGAGCAATTTTAATGAAGTATATATGGAAATTTCAAAGCATGAACTCTGTATACATGTCACAAATATTTCAGGAAAGATGTCCATCACCATACCAACTAAGGCAAAATATCTATATATTATGCTTCACACTGAGTAACTTGTCTTAGGTTCCTAATAACTATAATAGCAATAGCTACCATTTATGGAAGCATGGTAATAAGCACTTTGGGGTTGATAATGTCAGCCTTATGACAACCTTTAATGCAGGCTTTGTTTTCTCCTTTTTATGAGGGAATTAATATGATGAAGCTAATACAGTCAGGGTGGTGAATTTGAACCAAAGACTATGGGACTCTAAAACCTATGTTCTTGTCTACCACACTAAATTTTGAACATAACATGCAAGTAAATTTGAATCAGTTCAAATTTTTGTATTTTAGTGTTTATTAACAAAACTACTCCGAATTTTAGAACATAATTTCAATTACAACCTAACTTTTTCAACTGGTTGTGCATAACCCCCTCCACTTTTCTTACCCTCTGTTCAAACTATATCAATCTTTCTTTCCTGAATAATTCAATGATATTTTTCTCTCCCATTGCCTTTGTCCATGCAGTTACTCTGCCTAAAACGCCCTTCCAAGTCTTGTGCATCTTACCATTTTTCTCATTCTTTCATGTCCATCTCAGAGGTCACCCCTTCTATATATCTTTCTTGATCCTTTGGTTTCAATCTGTCACTCCTTGAAACTTTCCTAGAACTATCTCGCTTTTAGCATCTGTATTGTACCTACTTGAATTACAATTATTTCTTTACTTATCTTATTCTCTCTAAATTATGAGCACTTGACCATAGAAACTCTTACTTTTTGTCTTCATATTTCCCTCATGGCCAAAAGAAGGGGTTCTCAACACGTGGAGTAGCATCACCTAGCAACTTATTAGAAATGCAAAATCTCACGCCACACTCCAGATCTACTGAATCAGAAACTGTGGGGCAGGGTTCGGCAGTCACGGGGTTTTTTTTTGGTTTTTTTTTTTTTAACCTTTTTACTTTGAAATAATTAAGGATTCACAGGAAAGTGCAAAGAAATGGACAGAGAGATTCAATTTGCCCTTCATCCAGCTTCCCCTCCATGTTAACATCTTGCATGAGTATATAAAGCAATTTCAAAACCAAGAAATTTACATTGGTACAATCCATAGAACTTATTCAGAGAGATGATCATTTGTGTGTGTGTGTATCACATGAGCAAATTTATCACAAGTGTAGATTCATGTAACCACCACCACAATCAATATGTTTAACTAGGCCACACACAGTGGCTCACACCTATAATCCCAGCATTTTGGGAGACCAAGGTGGGAGGATGACTAGAGCCCAGGAGTTTGAGACCAGCCTGGGCAACACGCAAAACTTTGTCTCAACACAAAATGCAAAAATTAGCCAGGTGTGGTGGTACATACCTGTGGCCCCAGGTACTCAAAAGGCTGAGGTGAGAAGATTCCTTGAGCCCGGGAGGTCAAAACTACAGTGAGCTGTGATCACGCCACTGCACT
>NW_012101321.1:3270262-3287235 GCF_000951045.1 Mandrillus leucophaeus | reverse complement strand
TTAACCATATCATCACCACAAGATCCCCTATGGCACCCCTTTATAGCTACACCCATCCTGAACTCCTGGAAATTACTAATATGTTCCCTATAATTATATTATTTCATGAGTGAAATCATGCAGTATATATACTTTTTCATGCAGTGTATATACTTCTTTTAACTTAGCATAAATTCCTTGAGGTTCATTCAAGTTGTGTGTACCAATAGTCCATTCATTTTTACTTTTAATAGTAGTCCATGGTGCTATGGTCTGAGTGTTTGTGTCCTCCCATAATTCATATCTTGAAACCTAATTCCCAATGCCACAGTATTAAGAGATGGGACCTATGAGAGTAATGGATTAGGTCATGAAGTTCCAACCTCATGAATGTGATTGGTGTCCTTTAAAGGCTTCTGGAGAGATCTAGTTCACACTTCCTACCTACTATCTGAGGATGGAGGTAGAAGGTATCGTTTATGAAGCAGAGAGCAAGCCCTCACCAGACACTGGATCTGCCAGCCCCTTGATCTTGGGTTTCCCAGCCTCCAGAGCTATAAGCAACACATTTCTGTTGTTTACAAATTACACAGTCTACGGTATTTTGTTACAGCAGACCAAAATAAGACACATGATATGGACATACAGCCGGTCATTTGACCATTCATCTATTGAAGGATAGTTTAGGTTGTTTCTAATTTGGAGTTCTTAAGAACAAAGCTGCTAAAAACATTCATGGAAAAGTCTGTGTACAAATAGGTTTTTATTTCTCTGGGGTATATTCCTGAGAATGTAATTGCTGAATCATTAAAAAGGAGTATGTCCATTTTTAACTGTAAAAGAAACTGCCAAACTATTTTCCAGAGTGGCTGTACCATTTTACATTCTGACCAGCAATACATGAGCGATCTAGTTTCTCCACATTCACATCAGCCAGTGGCATTTATCACTACTTTTTACTTTTAGCTTCTAGCTGTTCTGATAGGAGTGGAATGATATCTCATTGCGGTTTTAATTTGAATTTCTCTAATGCCTAATGATATTGAGCATCTTCTCAACTGCTTAGTTGCCATTTATATACCCTCTTCTGTGAAATGGCTGTGTATGTTATTAGCCCATTTTCTGGCTGGATTGTTTGCTTTTTTACTGTTGAACTTTAAAGATTTATTTATATATTCTACATACAAGACCTTTGTTAAATATGTGCCTTGAAAATATTTCCTCCCCATCTGTAATTTATGTTTGATCCTCTTAACAGGGTCTTAAGCAGAACATAAGTTTTTTAATTTTGATGAGATTCAATTTACCAGTTTTCCCATTTATGTATTGTGCTTTTGATGTCAAGATAAAACATGGGAGGAGTAATTCCTCCTACTTTACTATCCTTTTTCAAAATTATGTTTATTCTACAACCTTTCTCTTTCTAAATAGAATAAGCTTTTCTATGTCTACAAAAAAAACCTTGCTGAGATTTTATAAGAATTGCTTAAATCTAACAATCAACTTAGAAAGAATTCACATCTTTATATGTTGAGTCTTCTAATCCATGAACACATTATGTCTCTTCAAATATTTAGGACTTCTCTGATGTTTTTCAGAAGCATTTTATAACAGTCATCAAACCAATCCTGTACATGTTTTGTTAGATTTAACCTAAGTATTTCATTTTCTTTGGAGCAACTATAAATGGCATTTTTAATTTTGGTTTCCACTTATTTATTGTCGGTATTCAGAAAAACAATTATTTTTTCTATGCTGTTCTGGTATTCTGTGACCTTATTGAATTTGATTAATTCTAGGAGTTTTGTTTATTTTTGTAGATTACTTGAGATTTTCTATGTAGACAATCAAGTCATCTGAAAATAGAGACAGTTTTATTTCTTCTTTTCTAATCTGTATGCATTTTCTTTCTTTGTCTTGGCTTATTTCACTGACTAGAACTTCAGGCATGATGTTTAATAAAAGAGTAGTGAGGGCAGACATCCTTAACTTAGTGGCAAAAGTATGATGTTAACTGAGGTTTTGTGTTCATGCTCTTTATGAGTTTGAAGAAGTATTATATTACTAGTGTACTGAGTTTTCTCAAAAATAACAGCTGAATTTTGCCAAATACCTTTTCTGATATGATTACGTGATTTGTATTGTTTAGTCTGTGGATATGGTGGATTACATCGATTGAGTTTCAGATACTGAACCAGTCTTGTAACCTGGAATACATTCCATTTGGATGTGGTGTGTTATTCTTTTTATACATTGTTGGGTTTGATTTCCTAAGATTTTCTTGGGGAATTTTAGATCGAAGTTCACAAAAGATATTGGTTTGTTGTTTTCTTTTAGGGGCACTTGTCTAGTTTTAGTATCAGGGTAATATTGGCCCCATAAAATGAGTTGAAACATGCTCCCTTAATTTTCTAGAAGAGATTGTGTAAAATTTGTGTTAATTTTTTAAATATTTGGTTAAAAATCCTACAAAAAAAGGGCCTGGCTAAATTTCTAAATGACAGATTCAATTTATTTAGTTATTAAAGTGTTCTTCATGTTACCTACTTCATCGTGGCTGAATTTTAGTAGATTGTGGTTTTTGAGATATTAGTCCATTTTTTCTTTTTCTTTTTTTTTTTTTTTTTTTTTGAGATGGAGTTAGTCCATTTTTTCTAAGTTGTTTGAACTTATTAGTTTAAAGTTGTTCCTAGTAAGCCTGGACTATCCTTTTAATGGCTGCAGCATGTGTAATGGGATCTCTTGTCAACACAGATATTGATGATTTTTTTCTTAATTTTTTTTTTTTTTTTTTTTTGAGTCAAGGTCTTGCTCTGTCACCCACGCCGTAGTGAAGTTGTACAATCTCAGTTCACTGCAGACTCAATTTCCCAGGCCTAAGCAATCCCCCACCTCAGCCTCCCAAGTAGCTAGGACTACAAGTGCATGCCTCCATGCTTGGCTATTTTTTTAAATTATTTTTTGTAGAGACAGGGCCTCACTCTATTGCCCAGACTGATCTTGAACTCCTAGGCTGAAGTAATCCTCCTGCCTTGACCTCCCAAAGTACTAAAACTACAGGCAGGAGTCACCATGCCTGGCATTCTTCTGTATTTTTATCTTTGTCAGTCTTGCTAGAGGTTTATCCATTTCATTGATTTAAAAAAAGAGAGAGAGAGATTTGCTTCATTAATTTTTTTCTAATGTTTTCCTGTTTTAAATTCCACTGGTTGCTGCTATCTTGATATCTGCTGCCCATCTTTCTGATTGCTTTGGGTTTACTTTTACTCATTTTTCTAATTTCTTGAGGTAGAAACTTAAAGTGATGGGTAATTTTATGTGTAAACTTGATGGAGTCATGAGGTACCCAGAGGTTTGGTTAAACATTATTTCTAGGTGTGTCTGTGAGGGTTTCTTTGGAGGTTAGCATTTGAATCTGTAGGTTCTAAAGCAGAAGTGAAATAAAGAAGTTTGCCCTTCCCAGTGTGGGTAGGCCTCGTCTAATCCACTGAGGACTGAAAACCACAAAAAGGTGGAAGAGAGAATTCTCTCTGCATGACCGCTTGAGCTGAAACATCAGTCTTCTGCCCTTGGACTAAGACTTACACCATTGGCACTCCTGGTTCTCAGGCCTTCGGACTTGAACTAAAACTTCCACCACTGATTCTCTGGTTTATTTGGGCTCTTAGGCCTCCAGATCCAGACTAGAACTGGCTTTCCTGGGTCCTCAGCTTGCAAATGGCAGATTATGGGACAGCTCAGCCTCAATAATTGCATCAGAACCAATGATTCACAGTAAATCTCGTTCTAGATATACAGATATCTAGATAACTATATATACCCAGAGAGATCAATAGATAGATCTCCTATTTGTTCCGTTTCTCTGGAGAACCCTAATACACTTAGATTATTGATTTGAGATTGCTCTTCTCTAATGGAAGCAGTGAGCCCTCTCATCCCAGCTTTATCTGCATTTTGCAAATTTTGATATGTGTTTTTATTTTTATTCAGTTTTATGTATTTTTAAATTCCCTTTGAGATTTTAACTTTGACTCATAGATTATTTAGAGGTGTGTTGTTTAATTCCTAAGTGCTTAGAGATTTTCCAGTTGTCTTTCATGCAGTAATTTCTAGCTTCATTTCATTATAGTCAGAAAGCACACTCTATGTGATTTTAATTCTTTAAATTGCTTAATGTTTGTTTTATGACCCAGGACATAGTCTATCTCTATGAATGTTCTATGGTGCTTGAAAAGAATGTGTATTCCGTTTATGTCAGTTGAAATGTTCTATAAGTGGCCATTAGATCCTCTTGTTTGATGGTGTTGTTCAGTTGTGTATCCTTGCTAATATCTTTTCTAGTAGTTCTATCAGTTCCTGAGAAGGGGTGGTGTTGGTCCCAATCAAATACAATCAGAGTTTTAACAAGCTCTCCAGGTGATTCTAATGTGCACTAAATTTTGAGAGCCACTGGCCTAGAGTAGAATAACTCAGTTAAGTTTATTGAGTTGGATAAAACTTCACTTTCTTATAGACTGTAAATTAGAATGGCTTATTTAATAACTTGCTACTGTTTTTAGGCAGCACAAAAAATTATTCTGAGTTAGGAAGTTAGGAAGACAAGGAAAGTTCTCACCCTGTGTTCCCATATGTAACTAAAATAATTATCTTAATTTTTTGCCCCACAATTCCACCCATAGATACAGGTGTATCTCAAGCAGCAATGCATATGCATATAAGGGAACAACTCATATAAAACTCCAAAAACCTTCAGAGTTTTAACTAAACCCAAGTTGTAAATTTAAAGTCAATATTAAACTTAAATGAAGAACCACGTAATACCTTAGCCTACCATTTCTGAGACTGGTCAGTTTATTTATGTGTGCATTTGATTAATGCACAGTTATTTTCTCCTCTCATGATCTAAGAACGGTACCAGGTGCTAGAAATAGATCAGAGAATAAGTCATGGAGTTCACTATATATGCAAATATTTAGTGTCATTACAGCAAGTATTATCAAAAAGATGTACAGAGTGCTAAGATAGCACAGCAGTAGGCCTAGCCTGGTCCACAGGGATCAGGGAAGGTTTTCCTGATTAATTGACAGGTGATCTGAGGTTTAAAGAATGAGCCAGACTTGGCTTAATGAAGAGGAAGAAAATGAGATTAAAAATCAAACAAACCACATTTGCCAAGAGCTAAAAGAAATAGCTGGACCTCATACACTGAGAGGGGCAGTAAAGCTGCACCATCAAGAAAGTCCAGCATGATGGTGGAAACTAAAGGAAGTATCCATCTACCTGAAGTGTTCTGTATGAAGATGACGGCTTCCAGCCAACTCAAGCACATTTCACCAAGTCAGTGAGACTGAGCACCTGTGAAATCATAATAGGCTCCGCTTACCCAACCCAACTATGTTCTGGGAACAGTACCAGGATCCTTCCGAACATTCACTCCTGTAATTTCTTGAGTCTACATCAACACAGTTTGACCTCTACTGGAACAAAAGCCATGAAGGGGCCGTATTTAAAAAGCAAATGGGAAAACAGTTTGCATTTGGATTTCCAATTCTGCATTTGGATTTCCAATTCTGCATTTGGAAACCTTTTTCCATTAACCCTTGGGCATTGGAGGAGGATAAGAAAGTAACCCAGCGATAGGAAAGAAAATTAACAATTTTCAAGTGCTTACTAAGTGCCAGGCACTAGACTGAGAGTTTTACATATGCTATCTGTGTTTATCTTTTCTAATCTTCACAGGACCTCAGGAAATGGGCATTATTTTTCTCATTTTAAAACATGGAAAGAAAATACAGAAAAGTGAAGTAACTTTCTCAAGGGAGGAAGTAAATGGCCAAGACCAGAGCTGAACCCAGGGTCTGTATGGAAACAAGCTGGGCAGATTTCCACTTGGGGCTACTTCCCTGGGAGCTGTGTTCCATCCCAAGGACACAAGTCCCCCTTTCTCTCCCACCCCCATTGTTTCTTTTCCTTCTGCCCTCCTAGTCAGCCCCCCAGATTTACTCTAACTCTCCCCCTGATATCTGCCCCTCTCTGATTCTCCCTCGTACATGTACCAAAACTTCTTCTGCAATCACCAAAGCAGGATGTTCTCCCCAAGAACCTGAACATCTACCTTATAAATGCAATGTTGAGAATGTATAGTGCCAGCTGTACCGTGCTAAGAAAGTTCAAAACCACTATTTGCCTACTTCCTTTATTACAGTGTTATAGGCAGAATCTTTGGACTCAACAGTTTAAAGGAAACATTTTTAGCTCTGCCACTGATATATTACTCTGTTTCAAGATCTTATTGCTATTGTATTCATATGATTTTATTTGGATTCTAATATGACTTTGGGGGAATGTCAGACCTGTAAAACATATTTATGCAGCTGCAGTAAAAGAATTGAGATGGCTGTGAAGGGAACAAGAGAGAACAAAACACTGGAAGATGCCAGGAGTTTCCGTGGATACACTATTCCTGTTATCTGGTATGGAACTCATACAGGAACAATTTCCTAAAGTACACAGATAAAGATTGAAAAGCCAAAATATAATTTCAGTTGAGAAGAAGATTGTGTTAGTGGTTTTTTTTTTCCTATTCTAGACAAAGGACATATAAACTCCAGAAAATAATGTTTTCCAAGTTGTAGTGTACACATTTATAGTGAATTTAGATTTTTAATCAGTTGTAAAAAATACAATCACAATTTATCTAGGCTGCAATGGGAACTATCAAGTAGAATGAGTATGAAAACATGTGCATACAATTTTTAAGATGAGGTGATTTCATTTGATGGAAATAAAATGTTGAGAATCTATGAAGCTCATATATATTTTTTTCTCATCTCTGGAACCAAATAAAGCATTAGCTTAAAATGACCTGATTATGAATGTTATTTCAAACAAAATTTCTTTATTTTTTGTTCTCCAGGTGAACAAATATTGTTCAAATTTGGCACTAGGTTAGCATCACTGTCTAGGCAAGCAGAGAGTCATGGAGAGTTTAAACAATAAGAATAGAAAGCCAGCCTCACTTACTATAGTGGCTACCTGGCAATATTGGCAGAATCTTATACTGTTGAGAAGCAGAGTGAGGTATTTGGTTTCCTATGTGGCATTTCGTTTTGAACTCTCTACATTGTACTTAAGACCGTAGATTTACATCCTTAGAGGAAAAAAAAGCTGCCACTAGGAATTATTAGCCTGACTCTAGCTGCCTCGATTCAGATGCTCACTCAGTGCTGATGGACAGACTGGCAGATATTCTCTGGGTTAGGAAAGCTGCTTGGGAAAAGGTTGGTAGCTGCTCTTAGAAAAAAAACTCTAACATTTTACCTTTTTCTGGGATCACCAACTTCAGGCAGATATTTAAGTGGACTAAGACTAATAAATTGACTGAATTACTACCCTAGCCTCCTGAAGTGTGCATGTTAGTATGCACATATTGTGCACATGTATCTGTATTGATACTTAGGTGGGGGAGAAATCTTGTCACCCTTGATCAAATAGGAGACATGCTAGGAAGCCAGATCCTTGGTCATATCTATAAACATGTCTATACTCACCTCCCCACACCAACACCTTTCAGATGTATTTACCTTATAAAGGAACACAGTAACAACCACACACACATCCAATAAACATGTATCACATACAGCCAATGTGAGTCTGCAAATATGTATGGGCCACTTTTATGCTATGAGCATGCATGTCCTAGATATCAGCACTGGAGATCCGACTATGAATAGGACACAAGCTGTAACTTCAGGAGCTCACAATGAATCTAGAGCTTAAAATATTTCAGCAGTTGAGGAATAGAGAAGAAAACAAGGAAGATACTTCAGGTAAAGTAAAACACGTGACTCCAGAAGACAAAACTGGCAGGTAATAGTAAAGTTCATAGTAGTCAAGTTGGTCTTAATTTATTCATGAGAAACTAGGAGCCATTGAAAGGTTTTTGTGGCTTTTGTTGAGGCAAAAGAATGACAGTTCCAGAGCCATGTTTTAGAGACAAGACTCTGGCAGCACTGTGGAATAGCTGGTGTGCAGAAGGAAATGGAAAGCAGAGGGACAACTTAGGAGACAATTTTCACAGTGAAAACATAATACAACAGGGAAGTAAAGGTTGAAATTGGGTAATTTTTAAGAAATAGAATTTACAAAACTGACTAAAAGAGATAGAAAACCAAAAGAGAAATTAAAATAGAAAAAGAAAAAGTTGTCAAAGAGCTCACTACCTCATCACCCACCCCCGCCCCCTCAATGCACACACACACAACCATCTATAAAAAGACCTTGTCCAGATAGTTTTATAGGGGAAAAATCTACCAAACTTTTAAAGACAAGTAATTCCAATGCTATTTGAGTGATTTCACAGTATAGAAAGATTCAGCTCAGATTTGCCACCAACCCATTAGTGAGCACAGAATGAATGGCTATGTTTTGGCATGGCTTCTATATCATAGCAAATGACTTATCAGAGGGGAAAAGGCAAGCTCCAGACAAGGAGTGCCATTAACCCAAAGGCAAGAGCAGTAGATACACAGGCTGTGAGCACAGGGCTGTACACAGAGCCCTCATTGGCATCTCCATGGGGAGGCCTAGCAATCTGATGTTAGAAGCGAGGACTCATCGCTCTGAGTGCTATGCATACAGGAGATACTCGATAATACTAAATCAAAGCACATAAGCAAGTGCTGGGTAAATCGTACCTACTGGAATAAAGAGTAACATTCAGTTATTATTTTAGCTATTATTTTAAACATTACTTCCTACTTCAAAAGTATGCATGTATGAAATTGTATCTTATTTCTGTTTTTTAGAGCTTAAGAAAGATATTGGTTCTTAATTCCTGTTTATCTTCTGAACATCAAATGAATTTTTGAAATAAATGTTTTACCAGCAAAAAAAGGAATATATATTTCTTATCATAATATAAAACATACAACCCAATTCCAAAGCTAGCATCATACTTCGTAAGGAAGCACAGGAAGTATCTCATTAAAGCCAAAAACAATACAAGGTGAATGTGAGAGAGATGGCTGGAAAAAATATATATATAAGGGTGTCCATTACCACCACCACTATTCAACATTTTCCTGCATATATTAGCCAAGACAATTAGAGAAAAGAAAGACATAAAGTATGTAAATTAGGAAGAAAGGGGCTAACATATTTGCATATGGTAGTATCATATACCTGAAAAACCAAAAGAATCAACTAAAAAGTTGATAAACAACAACAAAATTCAGTAAAGTGAACAAATAAAATATCCAGAAATCAATAGCTCCTGTTTAGAAAAACAACAACCAGTTAAAAAATCTGCCTATTTTTACAATGGAAATACATTACAATAGAAATACACACTCACATGTGCAAAATCTACATGATTAAATGTTTTAAATCACATAAGACCTAAAAAATATTTGAACAACTAGAAAGTCATATGCTATTCTTTGAAAGACTCTATTTTATGAAGATGATGAACATGTAAATTTAACGTATTACCATTAAAAATGCCAAAACAACTTTTTTAACTAGACAAGTTGATTCTAAAGTTCAAATGGAAAAAATAATCCACAAAAATAAGCAGGATAATTCTTAAAAAGAAGAAGTAAAGGAGGAGACTAGCCCTAAAGATATTAAAATGTACACATATAATAATGTAACAATTAAAAGTGAGATGAGATATTGAAGCATGATTAAACAGACATGGCAACTGAACAGAAAAACAAATGTCAGAAAAAATTCCAAACTCATGCAAGGATCTGTCATATAATAAAGGCATTATTTCAAATTGGCATTGAAAAAACTGGGTACCATGTAGAAAACTATGATTTTGTAACTATACCCTGCATCATAAGTTCTATGTGGCTCAAAATTCTAATGCAAAAAACTGAAACAAAAAAAATATCTAAATGAAATATTTAAAAATCTTAAACTCTCAGCAATTTATTTTATGAATATCAACAAACTGATTATAAAGTTTATATGGAGAGGCAAAAGACCAACAATAGTAAAAACAATATAGAAGAAAAAGAAAAAAGTTGAAGGACTGACACCACCCAGATTTGACTTACTATAAAGTTACAATAATCGAGACAGTGTGGTATTGGTGAAAGAATAGACAAATAGATCAATGAAACAGAATGGAGCTCAGAATTGGACCCATATAGGCCGGGCATGGTGGCTCACATGGGTCAAGTGCTTTCTGTAATCCCAGCACTTCAGGAGGCTGATGCAGCAGGATTGCTTGAGCCTGGGAGTGGCATGTACCTGTAGTCCCAGCTACTCAGGTGGCTAAGATGGGAGGATTGATTGAGCCCAGGAGGTCGAGGCTGCAGTGAGCTGTGATTGTACCACTGCACTCCAACACGGGCAACAGAGCAACTCTCTGTCTCAAAACAAAATAAAACAAACAAAAAAAAAAGAAATAGACCCATATAAAAGTGGTCAACTGATCTTCAAAAAGGTGTAAAGGCAATTTGATGGAGCAAAGATGTTCCTTTCAAAAAATGGTGTTGGAACAACTAGATATCCACATTTTAAAAAGTGAATCTAGACACAGATCTTACACCTTTCACAAAAAATAACTCAAAATGGATTGTAGACCTAAATGCAAAACTATGAAACTCCTAGAACATAACATAGGGAAAAAAACTAGGTAATCTTAGATGTGGCAATGACTTCTTAGATACAATAAAAAAGGGACAGTCTATGAAAAAAATAATTGATAAACTAGACTTCATTAAAATTTAAAACTTCCGCTCTGTGAAAAACACCGTCAAAAGAATGAAAGACAAGGCACGAACTGGGAGACAATATTTACAAAGGACATATCTGATAAGAGACTATCATCCAAAATACACAGAGAATCCTTAAAACTCAAAAATAAGAAAATAAACAACATGATTTTAAAAATAGGCCAAGGACCTTCACAGACATCTCACCAAAGAAGACGTACAGATGGCAAATATGAAAAAATACTCAACATTATATGTCATTAGAGAATTGCAAGTTAAAACAATGATATACTACTGTACAGCTATTAGGATGGCCAAAATCTAAAACACTGAAAATGCCAAGTGTTGGAAAGGTTGTGGAACAACGTGGATTCTCAACCATTACTAGTGGGAATGGAAAATGGTACAGCCACTTCGGAAGACAGTTTGACAGTCTCATACAAAACCAAACATATTCTTCTAATATGATCCAGCAACCATGCTCCTCGGTATTTACCCAAATGAATTGAAAACTTATGTCCAGACAAAAGCATTTTCATGGTGTTTATAGCAGCTTTATTCATAATTGCCAAAAACTTGGAAGCAATTAAGATGTCCTTCAGTGGGTGAATAAATAAGTAGACTATGGCACATCAGACAACAGAATATTGGAATATTACTCAATGCTAAAATGAAACAAGCATTGAATTATATTGCTATCAAGCAATACAAAACACAGAGCAAACTTAGTATGAATATTATTAAGTGAAAGAAGCCAATCTGGAAGGGCTACAACTATGTGATTCCAACTATATGACGTTCTGGAAAAGGCAAAATAATGGAGACAGTAAAAAGATCAGTTGTTGTGAGGGGCTGAGAGAGCAGGAGGGGGGTGAATAGGCAAAACACAGAGGATTTTCAGGGTGGTTAAGCTATTGTGAAGGACATTGTCATGTTGGATACACATCATTGTACATTTGTCAAAATCTACAGAATGTATAACAACGCCAAGAGTAAATCCTAATGTAAATTATGGGATTTGGGTGATACTGATGTGACAATATAGGCACATCAATTGTAAAAAATGTATCACTCTGATGTGGGATATTGATAGTGAGGGAGGCTGTACATGTGTGGGGGCAAGGAGTACATGAGAAATCTCTGTAATTTCCACTCAATTTTGCTGTGAATCTAAGTCTGCTCTAAAAATAAATTCTATTACAAATAATCAAAAACTGCTGCTTGGTAAAAGCCACTGTAAACACGACGAAGGTAAAATATGTACAACAAACATCACATCACAGTCAAAGGGTGAATTTTCTTATGCAAATATCAACTACTAGGAAAAAAATGGGAAAAATAAACAGTGCAAAGAAAAGGAAATACAAATAGTTCTTAAATGTGAAACCTCATACACTATAATATTAAAAATTAAAATTACACTGGAGAGCTTCAAAATACATGAAGCAAAAACTGACAGACCTAAAAGAAGAAACAGGCAAATCCACAACTTATCATTGAAGACGTCAACACTCATTTCACCCAACAATTGGTAAAACAGTAAACAGAAGATTGGTAAAGATATAGACTTGAATGATATTTTCAACCAGCTTGACCTAATTGGTATTTGTAGACCACTACATGTAAAACCTACAGAATAGACACTCCTTTAAAGTGCACATAGAATACTCACAAAATAGACCATGTTAGGTCATAAAACAAGACTCAATAGATTTCAAAGGAAATTATGCCAAGCAAATTTTCTGAATACAAGTGAATCAAATTCTAAATAAAAAACAAAATGATATTTTTAAAAATCCCCAAATATTTGAACATTAAAGAACATAGTTGTAAATCACTAATGCACCAAAGAAGAAATTACGAGGGAAATTAGGAAACATACTTACCTGAATAAAACTGAAAACACAATATATCAAGATTTGTGATATGTAACTAAAGTAATACTTAAAGGGAAAGTTACAGCTTTAGATGCGTATACAGAATTAGAAAATAAAGAAAGTAGTAGGAAAGCCTAAAATTAAATCTCTGATTCCATCTTAAGACACTAGAAAAAGAGGAACAAATTAAGTGCAAAGTAAGCAGAAGAAAATAATGAAAATAACAGTAGAAATCGTCAAAACAGAAGAGTGAAAAGCAACTTTAAAAAGTAATGAAACCAAAAAGATGCCAGTTCTTTGAAACCAACCAATGAAAATTGATAAATTTCTAGCTAGACTGGTCAAGAAAACGAGAAAACACAAGTATTCAGTATCAGAAATGTTCTATAAATATTAAACAATTAGGGAATACTGCAAGCAATTTATGCCAACAATTCAACAACTTAGATGAGATAGGCAAATCTCTAAAAGATACAAACTGCCAAAGCTCACGTAACAATAAAGGGAAAATCTAAATTACCCCAACACCAAAATCAGACTAATACTTTGCAAATAAGTACATAAATTAATATCCTCATCAACATAGATGCAATTCATAGCAAAATATTAGCACAGATCTAGGGATATATAAAAATCATAACATATTTTAATAAAATAGAGTTTATCCCAGGGTTATAGGATCAATTTAACCTTCAAAAATCTATCAACCTAATTAGCTATTAATAGAATAAAGAAGAATCATCATAGGAATCATCCTTAGAATCTCCACTTTATTGGATGAAGAAAAAGCATTTGCACAAATATAACACCCATTCTTTATTTTTTAAAAAACAAACCTATCAAACTAGCGATAAATGGGACATTTCACAACTCAGTAAAAAAAAAGACCTGTGAAAATTCATGGCTAACATCATACTTACCGTGAAAGACAACGGTTTTTCCCTAAGATCAGGAACGTGGTAAGGATGTCCACTCTCACCACTTGTATTCAACATTGTAGTGGAAGTCTTATTTATTGAAATAAGTCAAGAAAAATAGAAAAATAAAAGGCATACAGGTTGGAAAGGAAGAAGTAAAACTGTCTTTATTTGCAGACCACATGATTTTGTATGTAGAAAATCCTAATACTTCTAGGACTTATAAGTGATTTTAGCAATGTCATATATTACAAAGCAAATACAAATAAATTGTATTCCTATATACTATCAAATGGCAATTACCAAAAACACCATATATAATAGCAAAAAAATATGACATAGGGTTAAATTAAACACATATGTGTAAGACCTGTACAATGAAAACTATAAAACCACTGCTGAAAGAATTGAAAGAAGACCTAAGTAAATGGAGAGATGCCATGTTCATAGATTAGAAGATTCAGCATTTTCTTGAGCCTTCCAAAATTGTCATACGTCAATAAAGAAGAAATTTCTATGAACATTTATGTAAAATGTTTTGTGGACACATGTTTTTACTTAACCTAGGGCAGAATTGCTGGGTTCTTTTTCAGATACACATTTTATGTGTATCCTCTCCCAATTTGTGGCTTGTCTCTTCATTTTTTAAAGAATATCTTTTGACAAAGGAATTTTTTAAGTTTTGATGAAGCATAATTTTCTTTTTTTTTTTCTTGTATGGTTCATATTTTTTTGTGGTCTGAGAAGTCTGCCTATCATAAAGTCATGAAAAATTTTTGCCAACATATATCTGACAAAGGGCTTCTATCCAGGATACATAGATAACTCCTATAACACAATAATAAAACAACCAACCCAGGGCAAGATTCAGATGGATACTGTATACTAGTAGATACATGAATAACCAATAAAAACATGACAAGGTACTCAACATCATTAGTCACCAGTGACATGCAATGAAATACCACTGCACATCCCTAGGATTACTAAAACTAAAAATACTAACCAGTTTTTGCAAGGTTATAGAGCAACTAGAACTCTCTTACACTGCTAGTAGAAGTAGTACACCAAGTAGGAAAAGAGTTTTCAGTTTCTTATACAGCAAAACATATATAACTTGACAATTCTACTCCAAGACAGATGAAAACATGTATCTGCAAAGACTTTTACATGAATGTTCATAGAAGCTTTCTTTATCCAAATATTCAGTGGTAGGTGAATGGATAAGTATATCCTTACAATGGAATACTATTTTGCAATAAAAAGTAATAAAGTACTGATACAACGATATGCATGAGTCTTATAAATGCTATGCCGCATGGAGGAAGCCAGACACAAAAGAGTGCATGAAGTATAATTCCATGTATATGAAACTCTAAAAAACATAAACATATTTATAGTGTCTGAAAGCAGATTAATTGTTGCCTAGCATGGAGTGGGAAGGGTTGACCACAATAAATCAGAAAGGAGCCTTTTGGGTGTTATAAAGATTCCATATTTTGGTCATGATGATGGTTACACAGGGATATAAATTTTTCAGAACTCTTCAAAATGTACAAGTAAAATGGGTATATTGTATGAGGGGACTTCAAAAGGTTCATGTAAAATGAAATTAAAAGATAAAAAAATACAAACTTTATTTCTCAACAAAAATTCTATCAAGTTCAAGACACCTTTGTAAGTGATGATAGCAGCCCTTTAGCCCATCCCTAAGGAACTGAGGGTTCTGGGAATTTAATCATGTAAATACAGTGTTTTTTCTATTATTAACTAGAGAAAAATTGGTGCTCTTTAAAGATTTTTTAAAATTAGAAAACAAAAAGAAGTATGAAGGAGCCAAATCAGGATGGCAAAGAAGATGCCTAATGATGTCCCATTAAAACTCTTGCAAAATTGCCCTTGTCTGATGAGAAAAATGAGCAGAAGCATTGTTGTGGTAGAGAAAGACTCTGGTGAAGCTTTCCTGGGTGATTTTCTGCTAAACCTTTGCCTAACTTTTTCAAAACACTTTCATAATTAAAAGATACTATTGTTATTTGGCCCTCCAGAAATTCAACAAGTGAAACACCTTAAGTATTTAAAAAAAAAAAAAAAAAAAAAAACAGTTGCCATGACCCTTGCTCTTGGCTGATCTGCTTTTGCTTTGACTGGACAATTGCACCTCTTGTAGCCATTGTTTTGATTGTGCTTTGTTTTCAGGACTGTACTGGTGAAACCATGGTTCATGTCCTGTTACAATTCTTTGAAGAAATCTTTGAGGATCTTGATCCCACTTGTTTAAAATTTCCATTGAGAGCTCTGTTCTTGTCTGCAGCTGATCTGAGCACAACAGTTTTGACACTCTTCAAGTAGAAAATCTGCTCAGCTTTAACTTCTTGATCAGAGTTGTGTAAGATGGACCAGTTGAGATGTCTATGGTGTCGCCTACTGTCTCTGCTGTTGTCAGTCCTCTTCAATTCCGGCACAAACCTGATGAATTTTTTCTTCACAATTTAATGGGGATGGTCTGCCACTGCAGGCTTCATCTTCAATATTGTCCCATCCTTTCGTAAAATGACCTATTCATTTACAAACTGTTGAATTCTTTGGGGGCATTGTTCCAATAAATTTTTTGTAAAGCATTTATGACTTTTCCATTCTTTTACCCAAGCTTCACCATAAATTTGAAGTTTGTTGTTGCTTCAATTTTAGCAGAATTCATGTTGCTCTGATAGGGGCTCTTTTCAAAAAATATCTTATCCTTCATAGTACCTCAAATGATATCCTGTTCAGGCATGTTTCAACAAGTTAGTACAAGGTTATTTTGGTGCAAAAAAAATTTCTGAAATCCATGCAGTTTTTTCATAGAATGTATATTCCATGAACTTTTTGAAGACCCCTCATATGGTATGTAAACCCTGCCTCAACAAAGTTGATTTTTAAAAATTATACTAGAATACTGTTTTTCACCTATAAGATTTGCAAAGAAATGCACCTGTGTGGGTGTAGGTATAGGAAACACTCCTTATCAGACATAGCCGGTAACAGTATAAATTTATACAATCTCTGTGGAAAGTATTTGCCAATATCTTTCAAAATTACAAATGCATGTGTGTTTTGACTTGGCAATTTCAATTCCAGGTATTTACCTTACAAGTATTTTTATACATATCTTAAATGACCTCCAAACACTGCTACTTATTGAAGTTTTATTTGTAAGTAAAAATATGTTGGAAACAATCTTAAAGTGTATCAGTAGGAGACAGATTAAAAAAAAGTAGTCAGCACTCACACAGTGGAATACAATGTAGCTTTTAAAAAAGAATTAAAATATATTTATAAAGATACTCAAGATACACTTTTAAATGTTGTAAAATAGTTTGCATAGTGTGTTTTTTAAAATACTTGCTTTTGGCCAGGCGCGGTGGCTCACGCCTGTAATCCTAGCACTTTGGGAGGCCGAGACGGGCAGATCACGAGGTCAGGCGATCAAG
>NW_012101321.1:3214292-3269501 GCF_000951045.1 Mandrillus leucophaeus | reverse complement strand
GTTGGTGGGAGTGAAGTTCAACCATTGTGGATGACAGTATGGCGATTCCTCAAGGATCTAGAACCAGAAATACAATTTGACCCAGCAATCCCATTACTGGGTATATACCCAAAGGATTATAAATCATTCTACTATAAAGGCACATGCACATGTGTGTTTACTGCAACACTATTTTTAATAGCAAAGACTCAGAACCAACCCAAATGCTCATCAATGATAGACTGGATAAAAAAATGTGGCATATATACAACATGGAATACTATGCAGCCATATAAAGGAATGAGCTCATGTCCTTTGCTGGGACATGGATGAAGCTGGAAGCCATCATTCTCAGGAAATTAACACAGGAACAGAAAACCAACCGCCACAAGTTCTCACTCATAAATGGGAGTTGAACAATGAGAAACCTGGACACAGGGAGGGGAACATCACACACCGGGGCCTGGTGGGGTGTAGGGGACAAGGGGAGGGAGAGCATTAGGACAAATACCTAATGTATGTGGAGTTTAAAACCTAGATGATGATTTGATAGGTGCAGCAAACCACCGTGGCACATATATACCTATGTAACAAACCTGCATGTTCTGAACATGTATCCCAGAACTTAAAATTTAAAAAACAGTCAAGGTTATGCAAGAAATTGTGACAGAGGTTATCTCAACTGAGCTAGACTGGATACGAAGGAGGCTTTTCCTTCTAATTTCACATCTTTCTATTTGGGAAAAAAAATTAGAAGATGGAAACAAAAAAAAATCAAGGTAGCAAAAATAGATGAATGATTGTAATTTTTATCACACTGCTTATTCAAGTGGGTTAGAAGTTGAGAAAAGAGAGACCACACAGAGAGAGACATACACTCACATTTGTAAATATATGAACTGCATGTTTTTGCTTTATTTAACCAAAGACACTAAACTTAAACTAAGCAGCAAGAATGGTTACTAAGAACAGGGCAGATGCAGCATATCTTCAATCTTTTCCTGGCCTCTTGCTTCCCTAACAGGAATCACAATCACAAGCTGATAATTCATTTCCCTAGCAGAGTTCTGCTGGGCCTCAGAAATGGTTAAATTCTTCCTAAGTGTCAGTTGTGGTTAAATTCTTCCTAAGTTGTGTTATACTCACATCACCATTCTTAAACAACTTATACAAATAATCATGTATTTCTCTTTTTAAAAGCTTAACAAATATTAGGATCTACTAGTTCTTGAACCCAATTCAATAAGGTCCTATCTTTATCCGGCAGAAGAATGTGGAGTCAGCACCAGATGTCACCAAATAGTAAGTCAGTCTCCAGCTTCCCAGTGTCTCAGAAAGTGGTTTTCTTATACTCTTATGAAAAGAACTGCTGAAAGTAAGCACAGAAAAAGTGACATCAGAAAGCAGAAAATATCAGCATTTATCCTCTGCTCATGTGCCTTCTCAGTTTGAAACCAAATGATTTTATAAGCGTACCTTATTTGAGACTCTGACCTAAGATGGCCAGCTCATCTTGGTTTGCCCAGGACTTTCCCTGTTTTAGCACCGAAAATCCCACATCCTGGGAAGCCCCCTCAGTCCCTGGAGAACCAGAACAGGGATTTCCGGACGTGAGCCTGAATTCTGTTGTGCTATACACCCAAACCTGATTCCCACCTCCCGGAGATATTTCTGCTGCTTTCATTTTGCTTCTTCCTTCACTCCCACAATGTTTCAATCAAAAGAGAAGATTGTCAAGAGGAAAATATCGGCATGAGAAAATCATTCTTATTTTTTTCTGCTCCTTGTTTTATAAACTTCAGCCCCTCCTGTTTTCAAGGGCCTATTAGTAAACATGAATTTAAAAAACAGTCTGACTGCAAAATAAAATATATATGGGAGATTCTTACATCACAGAACTTAGAATTAAAGTAATTGCTTTTCCATGAATTTGAGAATATTAACAGAAGGCATCAGGAAGAATATTTACGAAGTGACAAGGTAATTGCATTCAGTCCTGAAGACACAGTTGTAGTTACCGCTCACTTTCGCCAGATGGCAGACATGAGCGCTACTTCGCTTCTGCCTTACTAAGATTCTGAATTGAGTTAGATTTTTCTCGGTTCGAAGTCATAAATCAGAAATGTCCTCAGAGTGACCTATGGATGTAAATTACCAGAATTTATCATCTGCTGTTACATATGTGGGATCTTTCCTGATGTCCTGCCTCACAGAGTCATTTATTAAGTGTGTTCAAAAGGAACTTTTTCCTGTGAGGCCCCACAATGTGGTCACTGCAGTGGAAAACCTGTTTCCCATGCTTAATGACATACCCCTGTCTGGGCAAGGGACAAAGATGTGTAACACTTGCAGAAGTATTAGAAGGCACAAAAGGAAGGAGCTGGGTAATATATTCCATATCTTAACATCTGTAACAACCTCTAGAATAAATGTATAAATTGAAAGACACAAATACAGCATCTGAAGAAGTTCCAACCTTTCTTGACTGTCTAAATCATCAACATTGAGTACTATCGACCTGTATCTGTCCTTGAAGCAAATTTTTAAGGTTGTTTCTTCCACTTGTTCTATTGTATTATAAAATTGTAGTGGGCCACGATTTAGTCACACTACACTAGGATAGGCACAGAACATACAGTGTCTTTATTTTTCTCTTATCTAGGGATTCTCCTTGTGGATGGAGTAAAACTTTAAACCTGCTGAGAAATACCACCTAGTTACCTCTCATTAAGCAGTCTGCTTCCAGTTTGCTAAAGCTCTTTTCAGGTAAAACTCAGTCTTTCAGAATTTCCTTCCCTGCCCCTTCTCCTCCCCAAAGTGGCCTCTTGAGATGGGGGGAAGAAAACTTGGTCCTTCCTGGAGACCTTGGGGTGTTCCCCAGGTCCTTGCTCGCCTCAAGGGAAGGGTGTATATTATGCACCTGGTCGGACTTACCCTGCTGACATCCACAGCTGACATCCATTTTCTCTTCATCTCCTCAGAGTCCTGAGGTCCTTCCTACTGGTTTCACAACACCAGCCCCAGATTTTTCCTCAGCTGAACATTACCCCTGAGATCAGGCTTTGATTCCCAGTCCAAATGGTCCTCCCAGCACCCTTTGGTTTCAACATCATTTTACCCCCATTGCATCTGCAACCTTGGTAAGATTCCCAGCCTTCCTCACCCTGCCCCCACAGGGGACAAGCAGAGACGTCAAGATGCCTTTTGCCCCATGTCAAGGAGGTCAAGGAGTCTCCAAGGAGGGACCAAACTCAGGCTCTTCCTCTGTTTAACCAAGTTACACCCTGAATTTCACCATGGGGTGGCTGCTCTGCTCTTGCGGTGCCAAATGCGAAAAGAGACAAAAACCTCTTTGTGTTTGGCCTTCAGTTTTGATCTCTGTAGTGTACACACACACACATGCACACATACACACACACACAAAACCATCCTGGGATGTTTGCAGGGAAGCCGTGATATGCTTGGATCTGACCATTTCCCTGCCTCCTTCCTTCCCTCTCCTCCTAGTCTGACCATCATATATAAAGGCACAGGCTTTCTACTTCCTCTTCCTCCCTACCTTGCACTTCCTGGTATCATCTTCAGTTCTCCCAGAGGCATCACACTCACTGCTCAGATATTAGAGCCAATCATGACTTTAGGACTAGTTTATTCAACTAGACCTGACTCTTGATAGCAAAAGTTGGGTCTTTGGGATTTAGAAATTCCATCTCTCTCCAAAAAGCCCAACTTTCAAGACCCTCCCCCCACTCCACCTAAAACAGTGAGGAAATGTACTGTTACCCGTTTGTTCTGTATAGTATGACATTTTCTTACCTGGAACAGTAAGCCTCCTAGTTTAGCCTAGACTAGAAGTTAAAGGTTAAAACGGACTCAGATTTAAGGGACAAATGAATACAATCATTTTCAGGTATTTAAAGTATTATTTATTATAGAAACTAAGAACTCCATATGCAAAGTGTTTAAAATAGGAATGGGCACATAAGCACAGCTGTAATCATTATCAATATTTTTACTGAATGTAAAGCAAAGGCAGGCCTGTGTGTCAGAGATAAGGAGGGAAATAATATATTGCCATGTTGGCACTGATTATTCTGAAAACTTTCTAATATGAAATAAATACTACCTTTTGAATTTCCATTTGCAAAAATGTTGGGGATATGAAAGTGTGAGAAAAAGTTAAAAATGAAATCAGAATACACTTTGCATTGGGTTTACGAGAGAAGGTCAGCTGCCCGATTCAACATCTGAAACCTATAACCTGTTTTTCATATCTCGATTTTGACAGGTTCTAGCTTTCCCCAAAAATCAATGTAAACTAAATCAGTTGCCTCATCACCCCAGAAAATATGCGACAACATGGGACATAAGGGATGTTAAAGTAACTACAACTCGCAGCTAAAACAAGATCATTGTAAAAGAAAATTATTGACAGAAAATCATTAACTCATGGTAGAGACCATTTTGGTAGAAAGGACAAAGAGAAGCTACAATACTAATCACAGTTACCAGAAAGTTGCTTCAGCTATAAGTTTTATGACCAAAACATTCAAGTTAAAACGTACATGTTGTTTCTGCTTTCTCTCAATGTGACAGTTGCTAACCCTGGTCCATTAAGCAGGCAGGCCTGTGTGTGAATCTGCTGGGTGAGGCAGTATTAACCTCTTTCACATTAGTTTTCCTAACCCAGTGGCTCCTGTTTCTTCAGTTAATGTGGATTTGGTGTTAATATTTCCAACCTTCCAAAGGACATGATTATAAGTGCCACCCAACCTTTGAGTACGATTATACTCTTTGCTACAAAGTACCCAGTGTCCTAGAAAATCAATAAGTCAGTCCCAATGGATAAGGTTAAAGACAAAAAAAAATCAATATATCAGAAGGAAAAAGTATAGTCTCCAGCCATCTAGATATTTCAAATGTTATATTATTTTTAAGTGACATCACCATTCGGGGGCATTTTTTCATAAAAACCCTAATGGTTTAACTGTTGTGACATCTTTAGTCATTGCTTAACGAACCTGAATCCCTCAGAGGGCTTCTTGGGGCCATAAAGTGGATAACAGAACAGAACAGCAGTGACCAGTACTTCATTACTCAAGGACTGTCCCAGAGGCCTGGCCGGATCCCCTTGGTAGGCCAAATACAGGGGGTGCTATGCCCTATAGCCTTCTACCCTTCACAGAGGAAGATTCTGGCCAGGTCTGAAAGCTTTCTCCTGCAATGCCTGAAGTTCTCCTACAGTGCCTCAGCGGCCTTGTGAGGACCCAGAGGATGGAGGAATATCCAGAATCTCACTTCCAGTGATTCTCAAGAGAGGGCTTTTCTGTTTTGAAACACTTCTAAAGCCGCTATCCTAATCCTGGACTGTATAATCACGATAGAAGGAGGGAAGAACAAGCACCTTCTATTCTCACAGTTACTCCCACTTCCGAGCTAATGTGAACCAGGAGCACATGTTTTGAACTCCTGACTAATTATTAGAGTGTAAAAACAACTAGAACCGATTGCATGTAAAATATCTTAATACAGTTCATTTTTAAAATAACAATTGAAATACAAGAAATATGCACAGGGTGCTGGGTGCAGTTATGCGCAGTCCTGGCCACACATTGAAATGACTGGGGAACTTAAAGTCAGGAATCTGACTGAAAAGGTTCCACTTGAATTTGTGATGGAATGGAGTTGAAGAATCAGTGTTCTTTAAGTTTCCCATGTGATTCTATTGTACAAAAGCAACTGATTAAAACCACAGTATTACAAATACACAGAGAAAGATTCTATCTACCCAAAGAGCAGAAGCGCAGAAACAGGATCCCAAAGCTTCCAGAGACCAGAATGGTCTCCTAGCAACTGCTTCACCTGAAGGCCACTGAAGTAGCAGCTGTTACGACTAAAAGTTAATGGGAGCAGTTTTCATCCTTGTGTCTCAGCCTGATTACATTACCGTTGGCTTTGGTACAGTATTTCCAAAACTCATAATCGTTAACAGTCACCAGAGAAGCTTGCTCAAACTAGAGATTCCAGGTTTTTCCTTCCTAGTTCTACTCAATAGGTCTATATACTACAGCCTAGGAAGTCATACGTTCAATAAGCACCTCAGGTGGTGCTTATGACTTGGCAAGTTGGAGAAACTCTGCTCTAGAATCCAAATTGTTAAAACGGCCTCTCAGTTCCAGTCTTCCGATTTCACCCAGCTTCAATTCATCACATACATTATTTCTAGAACACTCTTCCCACTTCCTATATCCATTATGCCACTCTCTGCTGGCTAGCACAGCCTGGCTACGTGTTCTCAGGTTGTATCATTTGTGTACTATTCTTGTTTGAATTCCCTTCCCCTCTGGAAGTGCAGGAACTGGGACTGGACATAAAGGAGATCGTTATGGTCTTGAGACCACAGGACACGGAGGTTAGGAAAATCCAAAAACAATAACAAAAAGTAATAATAAAAAGTGAAACAATATTTGAAAGTCAAGCAGACAATGCAGCTAAACAGCCTATCTGAAGCACCCTAGCCTACAAGGCCTACCTGTATACTCGTTGGGAAGAAGAGATGTCAACCCCCATAGCAATAACGGCTGACACTTTCGCACTTACTGCTAAGTGCTTTTCATACGTCATCTCATTTCATCTACGTAGTATATGAGGCATATACTACTCTTGTCCCAGTTTACATAGGAGGACGCATAGGTGTTTAAGTAAGTTGCCCAGTGACACACAATATAGAGCCAGGAAGCAAGCCCAGGTCAGGCAGGCTTTGAACCACTGAGCAATACTGTCCCCCACTTACAGAGAACAGAACAAATAAGTAGGTCCAGGAAACAGCCTCAGTTTCCTCATCTTATGCCCTGGAAACAAGTGAGCTGTAAAAACTCCTAAGCTTAGATTGGAGTCTAGTTTTTCAGGGAGGCACCCCAGATATCATGTCATGCTTCTTTCTTAACCTGCTTCTTGGGAATTTTTGTTTAATATTGTTTAATGTGCTTTTTTAAATTGTTAAAAAAAAAAATGTTGATTGAAAGCAATTTACTTAAAAGTGACTTTATTCCGAGCCATGTTTGTTAGCATCATCTTCGTTGGCTGACAATTCAAGACAAAAATGGTGATACCTAACTTAGGTTCTATATTCTGTTTCATATTCATTTTTAATTATGTTTCTGAGAAATAAGGCCATTCCTTTGAATGTGTTTCTTGTAGTAACAGGTTCAAGGAAAATGATAATGAAAAAAAAAATCTGATGTCTCTACTTTTCTGAGAAATGTGGAAGGAAATCCTTTAAGAAATTGATTATAATATATGCTATAGTGGAAAACGAATAAACTTAGTGTCAAACAAGCCAAGGTTTGCCTCACTGTAAGCTGTGTTACCTGGATTAATTACTTCCCTTCTCTGAGCAATGATGATTAATCTTAAAGTAAGGATAGTATTACCTAAAACAAAGCTGACAAACTATGACCATGAGCCAAATACGGCCTGGCCAGACTGTTCTTTAAAACCCTCCCTCCAGAGAAGAATAATTTTCACATTTTTTAAGAGTTGCAAAAAAAAAAAAGAAAAAGAAAAAGAATATTCAATAGAATTCCTTTGAGGCCCGCAAAGTCTAAAATATTTATTAATACTATCTGGCCCTTTTTAGAAAAAATATTTACCAACCCCTAACCTGAAGGCAAGACCCGCCTAGGTTATCATAGAAAGCAAAGCCAAGATGAGATACAGAATCTATATTTTAAAGTAGGTTCTCTCACTAGGTCCCAAGAAGGCTCCCAGTACTTGAAATTCAAATTGTGTTTCAGCAAAATTTCAAATGACCACAGGCCTCCTAACAAAGGAGAGAAGCATCAAAACAAAGACTCATTCTGTGAAAGGCAAGGATCTGCTACCTGAATTATTGCTAAGCTTGGTGTAGCATAAAGGTTTTCAAACAGGGAAGGAGACATGACTTGGAATCTACTGTCCTTTAAAATGTCACGCAGAAGCATAAACAAACAAAACAAGTAACCTCTGGCGTTGTTCTGAAGGGGAGGGAATAAGAATGAGTGGACTGGACCTTCATTTGACCTCTCCTGTCCCTCCTGAGCAGGCAGCCTCAAGAGATCCTTGGAGGCACAAAGACTATTCTGTGTGTGTGTGCACATATATATGTTTGCATGTATTTCAAAATTGGAACAAAATGAAATTCATTTACAATAAAATGATTTTTAAAAGCCATGATAGAAATGCTATATAAAGAGGTAACTACATTATGAAAGTCTGAAAGTTCCCTCATCATTGGAGTTAGAGAAAGTTAAGTGTCTCTGCCAGGACCTGGAAAGCATTGCATTCTGTCCCCGACCTCGGCCACTCACTGTTTCTGGTTAAGGAATTCATACCAGTCACAAGGAAATTTGGCTTCCATTCAAAAGGAGGGGGAAGAAAACAAAAACAACTCCACTGTAAAACAGAAAGGAAAATGAGTCTGACAGATTTATTCCTTTCTGCATTTCCTGTTGCTGCTTCCCAAGGGTGGCTTTCAAAAGCAAGACTTTGTCCCATGGGAATAACTGCTATAGCGTGGCGGCCCTCTCTGAGAAAGATTAGCCTCTCCATTTTCATTTCTTGATTTTTTTTTTTAATTCCGGAGCCCCAGAACAAGCCCCAGGTGGCCTCTGTGTCCAATACAAACATGTAATGTTCTCTTTCCTTTGTTTTTATAAGACTTTAGAAAAGAAGAAGATGGGGATTGTTATCAAAGTCCCAAGGACAGAGAAGGTGAACCCAGGCGTGGTCCCAGAGGGAGGAAGAAGCCATGTGATATTTGCAGAACAAACAGAAATAATGACAAACTAACACTTTCAAAAAACTAGAACCATTCTCATTCATGTGTCTGCTTAAAAATGTATGTTTTGTAAGTACATGTAAGTGATACCCCAAAGACAGATTCAGGAGATTGGAGATAGGCATGCACGTAAGTGCAGACTCAAGCAAAGGATAAAATGATTCCATGGGGGCAGAATGGTGAACTAATGTATATTACATGTCAAAGCGTCTGCCAATTGGGTATGTTCTTATAAAGAATTAATGTTTCACTCACATTCAATACAGTTGACTTGCTCCAGCTGAAATGGACCTAGATAGCTATTTATTATCTGAATAGCTTTAACACAGTATTCTCCACCCCACAGCTGAAGTTATTGAGTCTAACATGTGGTATTCATTAGTAGAAATCCTGGAGTGTAATTGTCTAGATTTTAGGCATAAAGCTTTGCAATAAAATTTTGCATTAAAGAAAAGATTTATATGCAGTCTCCTGAGTTCTGCCACCAACATAGTAGAAACAACAACAGTTTTCTTTTCCTTTGGCCTAAAACACATTTCACTGGCTTTTTAAAGAGAAATTACATTCAGAAAAATCAGAGCTCCTTTTGCAACAAATTTTTTAAAATATTTAAGATATCCTTTCTGGAAAATCATTTAGGAAAAATAACTCAATCGTTCTTGAAAGGATAGGGAATAGTGATTTCTGTATGCAAGGCATTTAATTCCTTCCCACTTTCTTCCTCCTCCGTTTTCCCAGTTCTTCCTCCCACCCACTTATTTGAGAATTATAATTATATAGAGAAAAAAGTATTAATAATTTGTAAAATCACTTGTTAGGTTTTATTAATTAGCAAATAATATTTTATTCCCATTTCATATAATTTAAAGTATTTTTTTAAGAGTCAGAGTCTCACTCGATTGCCCAGGCTGGAGTGCAGTGGCATCATCATGGCTCACTGCAGCCTCAAACTCCTGAGCTCAAGCAATCCTACCACCTCAGCCTCCTGAGTAGCTAAGACTATGTGTGTGCACCCTTGTACCTAGTTAAGTTTTTAAATTGTGTGTGCATATGTGGAGACAGGGTCTCGCTATGTTGCTCAGGCTGATCTTGAACTCCTGGCCTCAAGCCATCCTCCCACTTCAGCCTCCCTATGTGCTGGGATTACAGGTGTGAACCACCATGCCCAGCTAAAGTAAATTTTATAATCTATTTTTGTTCATTTGTTTATTTTCACAGTGATGAAATTATCATATCAAAGGCCTAAAAAATTCAGAAACATTATGAGAGTAAGGTGTAGGGAGCAGTTTGGGATTTTTTTAAAGAGCCTTTATACCCACAATGGAAAAGTTTTAGATCCTCATTTTTTAAATGTTGAATAAGATATTTAAGATAAGGTCATCAGACATTGAGCACTTTACTTAAAGCTTTACTACCACCAGCTCCACAATAATCTAAGGACTATGAAACAGGAAGTCACATAAAATGAGCTGGAGTTTCAAATCCTAGCACATTTGTGTACACACCAAAAACACTTATATTTCTTTCCTTTTTAAAATGTGTGATTTTTCATTTCTATCAAAGTAACATATATACATATTTTAAAAAGTCAAATAGTACCTGTAAAAGAATGAAGTTGGACCCTTACCTTATACCGCATACAAAAATTAACTTAAAATTCATCTAAGACCTAAACGTAAGACCTAAAACTACAAAACTCTTAGAAGGAAACATAGGGTGGTCTACATGACATTGTATTTAGCAATGGTTTCTTGGATATGACACCAAAAACACAGACAAAAGAAAAATAGACAAGTTGAACACATCAAAATGAAAAGCTTCTGTGCATCAAAGAACACAATAAACAGAGTAAAATGGCAATCTCCAAAACGGGAGAAAATATTTGCAAATCATATATCTGATAAGATGTTAATATCGAGAATATGTAAAGAACTTCTACAACTCAACAACAATAAGAAATAAATAATTCAATTTAAAAATAGGCAAAGAAGTTGAATTGACATTTCTTCAAATAAAATATGAAAAGATGTTCAACATCACTAATCATTAAAACAATGTAAATACAAACCACGATGAGATATCATCTCACATTCATTAGGATATCTACTAAAAAGAAGATAACAGGTGTTAGGGAAAATCTGGAGAAATTGGAACCTTGTGTACTATTGATGGGAATATAAAATAGTACAGCACTTTGGCAAATCGTGTGCCAAATTTTCAAAAACTTAAAACTAGGATTACCATATGATCTAACGATTCCACTTCTGGGCATACATTTAAAGAAATGAAAGCAAGGGCTCAAAGAGATATTTGTATACCCATGCTCATAGCATTATTCACAAAAGCTAAATGATGGAAACAATGCAAATGTTCATGAACAGATGGGTACATAAACAGAATGTGGTATGTACATATAGTGAAATATTATTCAGCCCTTAAGAAGGAAATTCTGACACCTATTACAACATGGATGAATCTTGAAGACATTATATTAAGTGAAATAAGCCAGTCACAAAATAATACTGTATTGGGCCGGGCGCAGTGGCTTATGCCTGTAATCCCAGCACTTTGGGAGGCCAAGGCAGGCAGATTTCCTGAGGTCAGGAGATCGAGACCAGCCTGGCCAACATGGCGAAATCCCATCTCTACTGAAAAAAAAAAAAAACTACAAAAATTAGCCAGGCATGGTGGCAGATGCCTATAAGCCCAGCTACACAGGAGGCTGAGGCAGGAGAATTGCGTGAACCCAGGAGGTGGAGGTTGCAGTGAGCCAAGATCATGTCATTGCACTCCAGTCTGGGTAACAAGAGTGAAACTCCGTCTCAAAAAAAAAAAAAAAACAAAACAAAAAGAAAAACTGTATTACTCCACTTATATGAAGCATCTAGAGTAGTCAAATTCATAGAAACAGGAATTAGAATGATGGTTGTCAGGGCTGGAGGGGGAAAAGAAGAGTAGTTTAATAGATCTAGAGTTTCAGTTTTGCAAAATGAAAAGGTTCTAGAGATTGATTAGATAACTGTGAAAATACTTAGCACTACTGACCTATATGCTTAAAAATAGTCAAGATGGTGTCTGTCTTAGTCTGCTTGTGCTGGTATAACAAAATAACTGAGAGTGGGTAACCTATAAGAACAGAAATTTATTTCTCACAGTTCTAGAAGCTGAGAAGGCCAAGTTCAAGGCACCAGCAGATTTTGTGTCTAGTGAGGACCCGGTGTCTACTTCCAAGATGGCACCTTGAATGCTGCTTCCTCCAGAAGGGACAAAGGCTATATCCTCACATGGTGAAAGAACAAAAAAGGGCAAACTCACTCCCTCGAGCCATTTTATGAAAGCTCTAATCCCATCCATGGGGGCTGTACCCTCATGACTTAATCACCTACTAAAAGCCCCCCACCTTGTAATACTATCACATTGGTGATTACATTTCAATATGAATTTTAGAGGAGACACAAATATTCAAACCAAACCATTAGGTAAATTTTATGTTTTGTGAATTTCATGACAATTAAAATATTTTTAATTTAAAAATAATTTTCTAAAAGTCAGGTAGTGGGGTTGGGGGCAGGTTTAAAAGGAATTAAAATGAGAAAAAAGAAAACTCAAATAGTGACTGCTAACGACTACAAGGTCTACTTGTAAGATAATGAAAATGTCCTAAAATTAGACTGAGGTGATATTTGCACAACTCTATGACTAAACTAAAAGTCATTATATTTTATACTTTAAATTGGTGAATAATGTGATTTGTGCATTATATCTCAATGAAGAGAACAAAAAAGACTGAATGAGAGAGAAGTCCTCCTGCTTAAGTGCCTGAGCTGGAACTTTGATGTTTTCTTGCCTTCAGACCCAAGCTGACCTTGGCTCTTCTTGTGTCTCCAGCTTGCCATCACTAGGACTGGAACTTATACCATAAGCTCTCCTGGTTCTCAGGACTTTGAACTCAGACTGGAACTATATCATCGACTCTCCTGAGTCTCCAGCCTAGTAACTGCAGATTTGGGGACTTTTCAGCCTCCATAATTGTGTGAGCCAATTCCTTTAAATCAGTCTCTTTATACACACACACATACACACACACACACACACACCCCCTATTGGTTCTTTCTCTGGAGAACCTTAAAATACCCCCATATCTCCAAATAATATGTTCAACTTATTTCTTGATATTATCTTCCTTCTACAGAAAATAAGAATCTAGATCTCCTCCCTAATTAAGTTATATTATATTGCAATGTTGATGGAATATCACTACATTGTATTCTATAAGACTCTGTCTTAGCTAACTTGAAAGGGAGATTATCCTTGGTGGCTTGATAAAGTGAGCAGCTGCACTGAAGAAGCTCATTTAGCAAGCAACAGTAAGTGATCTCTAGGTAGTGCAGGCGGCCTCTAGGACCTGAAGGCAGCCTGCAGCTGACAGCCAGCGAAAAAGATGGGGCCCACGGCCATACAACGATAAGGGAATCGTTTTGCCAACAACTTAAATGTGCTTGGAATCAGCTCTTTCCCAAGTTCAGTCTCTGATGATGAGATTGCAGCCCCATTTGGAAACTGAATTGTGGCCTTGGGTGACCTGAAAGCTGAGAGCCTTGCTGAGCTGTGCCTGAACTTTTATAACACAGAAACTAAGATAAAATGTCATGCACATGCCTGTTGTCCCAGCTACTTGGGAGTCTGAGGCTAGAGGATCACCTGAGCCCAGGAAGGTCAAGGCTACTGTGAGCCATGATTGCACCACTGCTCTCTAGTCTGAGTGACAGAGTGAGACCCTGTCACAAAAAAAAAAAAAAAAGATAAAAAGATTAAAATGTGTGTTGTTTAGGCCAGTAGACTTGTGGCAATTTTTTATCCAGCAACAGGAAAAAAATAATACAATGGATTTTTTCAACTTTACTAGCAAATTTGTTATTAAAGGTTTAAAATTTGTATTATATTAATTTCTGATTATTACTCTTGTTCTTTGAATACTTTTTCAACTATCAATTGTGTCCAGGTCTAATTATGAAGGAAGGGAAGAAAAAATAATCTGAGGACTTGCTTCCAATTGATAACAAAAATATTAATACTTCTCTCCTCCCTGTATCCATACCCTTTGCAATATGATTTTGTAACTCCTTTCATGAAGATATAGAGTTATTTCCCCAACCCTTGAATCTGAGCTGGTCTTATGACTTGCTTTGACCACTAGAATGTGGGAGAAAAATGACTGAGTTAGATACCAGTTAGAGTCTAGCCATCAAGAAGTAGTTGAAGCTTCCACCCATTCTCTTGGGACCTTGCCTCTGCCTAATGAATGAGCCTGTCTGTGGAGACAGAGACCACACAGACCAGAGCTGTGTCAGCCTAAATGCACCAGTCAAAGCCCCAAAGATGTGAGAAAGCTAAGCCACAATCAACAAGGCCACTCACCCAATCTGGCAGATGACCTCACATCCCATCCTGCCCACTGGTGACCAGAATATTTGTGAGCTAGAGAAGTGCTTGTTATTTTAAGATACTACATTTTAAGGTGGTTTGTTATATAGTAATAGCCAAATAACACACAGCTCTTTATACATATGTTTAGCCCATCCTTTCATTTCAGCCTCACTCTCACCTTTCTTCGGAGATATCTGCTGCCTCCAGTTTCTGGGAATGTGCAGTGTTAGTCATTCTTTTTCTTGTTAACTTCTCCCTTTGCGTGGCATCAAGTTTCATCTTCCTATGTCCTGCTAAGCCAGCAGAGCATATGAAGAGTTCCAGAGCCAGCCAGAGTTCTGTCTTTCAAATTTTCATTGCCAATTTTCTTTCTTTTCTTCTTTCTTTCTTTTCTTTCTTTCTTTCTTTTTCTTTCTTTCTTTCTTTTTCTTTCCTTCCTTTCTTCTTTCTTTTTTTCTTCTTTCTTGTTTCTTTCTTTCTTCTTTCTTGTTTTTTTTTTTGAGACAGAGTCTTGCTCTGTCGTCCAGGCTGCAGTACAGTGGCATGATCTTGGTTCACTGCAGCCTCTGCCTCCCAGGTTCAAGCAACTCTCCTGCCTCAGCCTCCTGAATAGCTGGGACTACAGGCACGTACGACCACGCCCGGCTAATTTTTGTATTTTTAGTAGAGATGGGGTTTCACCATGTTGGCCAGGATGGTCTCGATCTCCTGACCTCGTGATCTGCCCACCACAGCCTCCCAAAGTGCTGGCATTATAGGCATGAGCCACTGCACCTGGCCTTGCTGCCAAGTGTCATTTGGTGTTATAGCCTCTTTCATTCTTTTTGATATTCTTTATTCCTTTACTGTCATTTAATGGGATTTCAGGAAAGAGTGGACATAAGCATGACACTCAAACGTATCATTATAACCAGGTATTCAATACAATCCTCAGCTGCATAAGCAATATTTCAGCCTCCAAATGCAATGCCATTTGTATAAAAAGAGATATAATGTGCTCACTCTCCATCACTTGCCACTTTTTTCTTCATGATTTATTTTTGGCATAGTTGTCCATAGCAACTCTCATTACCTGCCAGCACAATCTACCCACCTTATCTTGGTGTATTCTTCATCACTTATCAAAGTTTCTTCACTGGGGCTCTACAGAATCCCAGGAGTCTATAACATGTTGCCAGGGATTCTACAAGAGACATAAATGAGAAAAGTAAACATTGATTTTTAAATTTTGCATACCATGGTATTCTAACACTCATAGTAACGGATGATGACCAAGTAGCCCTGTTAGAAGTTTTCTTAGAAGTCTTCCAGCCCGTCTGGCAGTATAGAGTAAGACCATTTCATTTGATTGGGTTCTCTTTTAATTTTCTAAGTGAATTACAGGTGGCCATTAATAATTATTAAGCACAGAGTTGCACATAGCAGAAGTTCTTCAGAATTACATTCAACAACCCCTTACACATACCAAGTGACCTAGTGAAGAAAAAAATAACTCCACTAGTGCAAAATAAAATCAGAGGGAAGTTTTTATTCTGAAGAAGGACTTTCTATGCACCATAACTCAGCTTGCTAATTTGCGGTTATTGTAAATGTTGCAAGGATTGTGTAGGTAAATGGCATTGGATGTTTTTGTAGTCTTGGCTCCTTTCTTTCTTATTTATTTATTTGTTTGTTTGTTTGTTTATTATGATCTTATGTTTTCTATTTTATTAGCCCTTTTTTTGTAAACATGACTGATAATCCACTGTGGTGATGTTTGAAAATGAGAGATAGAAGATGTCAATTCTAGACCTAACTACAGGGAGAGGTTGCATAAGGTTAACAACAAAGAATTATGGTATTCTGAGTCATTTCACTTTCTGGTTGAAATAAGTGACACAATAGGAAAAAAAGAAGGAAAGAAAGAAAAGGGAGGAAGGAAGGAAGGAGGGAAGGAAGGAAGGAAGGAAGGAAAAAGAAAAGAAAAGAAAAGAAGGAAGGAAGGAAGGAGGGAAGGAAGGAAGGAAGGAAGGAAGGAAGGAAGGAAGGAAGGAAGGAGGGAAAAAGAAAAAAGAAAAAGAGCAAAAAAGGAAAGAAGAAGAAAAAAGAGAAAGGAAAAAAAGGAAGGAAGGAAGAAAGAAAAGAGAGAGGGAGGAGGCAGAGGGAAGAGGAAGGGAGGGAAGGAGGGAGGAAGGGAGGAGAGAGGGGGAGGAGGGAGGGAGAGAAGGAGGGAGGAAGAGAGGAGAGAAGGAGGGAGGAAGAGAGGAGAGAGGGGGTGGAGGGAGGGAGGGAGGAAGGCAGGCCCAGACCGGCAGGTAGGCAAGAGAGAGGGAAGGAGGGTGGGAGGAAGGAAGGGAAGAAGGGAGAGAATGAAAAAAAGTGACATGGTTTGGATGTCTGTTCTCCCCACATCTCGTGTGGAAATGTAATCCCCAATGTTGGAGTTGAGGCCTGGTGAGCAGTCTCATGGGAGTGGATCACTCGCGAATGGCTCAGTGCTGTCTTTACCGCAGTGAATGAGTTCTCCTGAAATCTGGTTGTTTAAAAGTGTGTGACTCCTCCCCCCTCTCTCTTTTGCTCCTGCCCTGGCCGTGTGAGATTTCTGCTTCCCCTTTGCCCTCTTTCATGTTTGGAAGCTTCCTGGGGCCCTCACCAGAAGTAGATGCTGGAGCCATGCTTGTACAGCCTGCACAACTGTGAGACAATTAAACCTCTTTTCTTTATAAATTACCCAACCTCAGGTATTTCTTTACAGTAATGCAAAAGCAGACTAATACAAAAAGAAAACAAATGTCAAGAGCAAGGATAGAAATAATCTCATTTCATTCAAAAATGAAATGTGTATGCTTATCTCAACAGTGAATTGATTATGCAGCAAAAAACTCAAGCATAAGTATCACATTTTAACAAGTATCATATTAAAGGGGTACATATCATTCTTTGCTTTTGCTTTCAAAAATAATGCTTTGTGCATATATAGACCTATAAAAGAAACCACAAAATCAACATGTGTATAATCATTTTGTAACTCTATACGTTTGTAATAATTTTGTAACTATATTTAAGCCTGATCATGTCAATCAGTAACAAATCATTTCTTCAATATCCTGACTAAAACTGTCCTAGACTATATTTTATTCATATTGTTTGGGTTATGGCATTAGGAGCTTTACTATTCACCATCATCAATTTTCAAGTTGAAAACATTAATTAAAATTAATTTACAGCTTGTATTTAAATTAAGTCTATACAGTCTACCTTTAGGAAATTAAATCCCATTTTGGCTTAAGACAGTTATTTAGCAGAAATTTATTATGTTTGTCTCATGAGCTTTAAAAATTTATGAAAGGAAATTAATTAATTTTAAGTAAAGTAATCTAAGCTTAACTGCCTATATTTTTCAAGAAAGGTTTGGCCAGGCACGGTGGCTCACCTGTAGTCCCAGCACTTTGGGAGGCCGAGGTGGGTAGATGATTTGAGGTCAGGAGTTCAAGACGAGCCTGGGCAACATGGTGAAACCCCATCTCTACTAAAAATACAAAAATTAGCCAGGCGGTGGTGGCACGTGCCTTTAATCCCCACTACTCCAGAAGCTGAGGCAGGAGAATCTCTTGAGTTTGGGAGGCAGAGGTTGCAGTGAGCCTAGATCGTGCCTCTGCACTCCAGTCTGGGCGGCAGACTGAGACCCTGTCTCAAAAAAAAAAAAAAGGAAAAAGTTTTGCTGAAAAGTCACTTTTTCTCTAGATAAGAAGAAACTGCAAATGACACAGATGAGCAACATACCATATCAGTTTTTTGTCCCATAAAAATTTGTGATAAAACTTTTAGGCTGTGGCAAGCTGAATAATGGCCCCCAAAGTTGTCCACATCTTAATGCCTGGAATCTATTAATATGTTATCTCACATGGCAAAAGAGAGTTAACAGATTGATTCGAATTTAGGGTCTTAAAAATAGAAGGAGTAGCTCAGATTATCCAGGTGAGCGTAATGTAATCACAAGGGTTGTTATAGGAAGGAGCAGGATAGCTGAGGTTGGAGGAGGGGGAGAGAGAATGATTTGAAGATGTTAAGATTCGAGATTGAAGATGGAGAGAGAGGCCACTGCCAAGGAATGCAGGCAGCCTCTAGAAGCTGGGAAAGGCAAGGAAATGGATTCTTCTCTGCAGCCTCTAGAAGAATGCAGCCCTACTAATCCATTTTGATTTTCTAGTCTCCAGAATAGCACAGTAATAAATTAGGGTTGTTTTAAGTTAAGTTTGTGGCAATTTGTTATAGCAGCAATTGGAAACAAACACATAGGCCTAACTGGGTAAGGTGAAAGCACACACATATACACACGCACACACACACAATCAAATAGGTAATTGTTTTGTTTTTTGTTTTGTTTTGTTTTTTTGAGACAGAGTCTCGCTCTGTCATCCAGGCTGGAGTGCAGTGGCGTGATCTCTGCTCACTGCAAGCTCCGCCTCCCGGGTTCATGCCATTCTCCTGCCTCAGCCTCCCGATTAGCCAGGACTCAGGCACCTGCCACCACGCCCAGTTAATTTTTTGTATTTTTAGTAGAGACGGGGTTTCACTGTGTTAGCCAGGATGGTCTCCATTTCCTGACCTTGTGGTCAGCCCGCCTCGGCCTCACAAAGTGCTGGGATTACAGGTGTGTCATCCACCTACAACTACTGGTTTGCTTTATGGGGTTTATATGCTTGGTGGAGAGAGGGAACAAAGAAAATGAGTAGGTTAATAGGTTGACCAGAATAAATGGATCCCCAGGAAAACTGCATTCTCTATTCAAAAGACCATTGACAATCATTCCTGGATTATCATACCTACAAATTACTGACCCTGCTAAAGCACCACGAGCTGCAGATATGAAAATTTTTGTGCAAAGGTTCCCTGAGACGTGAAAATTATTTGAAGGGTTCATCCAGATAAAATGATTTGAAGTGGCTATATTGCACATTCACTTGTTCATGTGTTCACTGTCTACGCCCACACTCCACACAGGAGACAGAGCACAGTGGCAGTGTCTCCAAGAACATGAGGCTGACCCTAGAGACCAACAACAAGGAGGCCTTCTATTCCTCACTCCTACAGAGGTGTGAGGGTTTCATCTTATTTGAACGCTAGCTCTCTGTTAGCACTTTGCTTGTTGCTGACTCATCAGGCACCACCTTCCATGCTTGCTCATCTGTGTCATTTGCAGTTTTGAATCCAGCGGTATCTTAGTCTTTGCTCACTTACTCTCTCACACTGCAGTCTTGTAGCTACTGAATCATTGTTCCTGAAAGTCCTACTACCCTCTACTTCCATGCCAGGTTCTGTAGGTCTGTATTTCTTTCAGGAGCAAGTCTTCTGTTTGTCCCTGTAAGAGGAGTTCGCCATTCTGAAGCTGCATACTCAGTGCTCTGTGCCAGGAGTTGGCAATTACAGCCCAAGGCCAAATCCAGCCCACTACCTGTTTTTGTAAAGTTTTATTGGAACACAGCCATCCTCACTTGTTTACAAGTTGTCTATGGCTGCTTTCAAACCACAACTTCAGAGTTGAGTAGTTGTGATAGGGGTCTTATGGCCTGCAAACTCTGAAATATTTACTATGTGAAATATTAAGAAAAAAATTGGTTGCTTTTGCTGTATGATTTTATGGCTATCAAAAGAGGGTTCTGACCCCTATTCCATTGGAAGAGACAATTCCTTTCTGTTTAGAGTAAAACTTGAAAGTTGTTCTGGCTGGCATGGTGGCTCACATCTGTAATCCCAGCACTTTGGGAGGCCGAGGCAGGCAGATTACTTGAAGCCAGGAGTAGTTCAAAACCAGCCTGGCCAATATGGTGAAACCCCATCTCTACAAAAAATACAAAAATTAACAGGGCTTGGTGGTGCACGCCTGTAATCCCAGCTACTTAGGAGGCTGAGCCACAAGAATCCCTTGAGCCTGGGAGGCAGAGATTGCAGTGAGCTAGGAATATGCCACTGCACTCCAACCCAGGCAACACAGTGAGACTCTGTCTCAAAAAAAATAAATAAATAAATAAATAAGAAAATTGTTCCTTCATGCTTGCAACACAAAATCGCCTGCTGCATAACAGTGTTACTTACCACTATCCAACGCCATTCGTGTCTTGAGATATTACTGTTTATTCACATTATGTATAATAGCATACAGATTATTAAAAAGTGCTATACAAAAAGAAGATATTGTCTTACCGGAGAGAAGCAGCACTGCAGGTTTTCTGATTACCCATGAATATATATTTTAAAAATCAGTTTGATTTTTATGATAGGCAAAATGTTTTGTTGATTTGCAGAACTTCTGATCAAATATTTTCAGAACCTGGGTTCCAACTGTTTCCTCCACAATAGCTATTCTTGATAACGTCAATGAGAATTCTATACACAAAGCTGCTTTTCTGTAGCAAGTACCTGTGCATATTTTTTCATAATAATTGGGGCATTTTAGTAATGATTTTCAAACCTATACACAATGACTTTGAATCAGTAAGACAAAAGTCCTAAATCTTCTCTCTTCTCTAAGAAAACTCCCCATATTTCAAATGCTGAAAATAGGGATTTTGTTTACTCCAGTCAGCATTATTTATAGATTGCCCAAAATTCACATTTTTGAATGGGAATTTATAGACCTCCCATTATTTTAGCATTTTAAAAATTATCTGATAAATTCTACAGCATAAAGAACTGTTTGAGTACCAAATCCAGATTCTCATAATGGAAATTATCTGAGCATGTTTCTCTGCCTGGCAGAAGGTGGCACTAGAGTTATGCTTGCAAAACCAGTGCAAAATGTCTGCAGAGGCTGTTTAATTGGCCAGCCTTCAAACGGCGGCCTAGCATGCATGGATCAGAATCAAGGCCACGTTAACCAAACTTCTTAGAATCCTCCTCCAAATCCTTCAAACAAGTACCACTAAATAATCATTCTATAGACATTTATTGAGTCCCTAATACTGCATAAAATACCCTCTCTATATATTAGTAATACCCAGTAAACAACACAGATATTGAAAGGTATCTCTTAGTGAAAGAGACAAATATAAACGAGTCATAGGCAATTAGCTATTTACTGACAATTGTCCTGAGTATCAAAGCAGAGACAGGTTGCTATGACAGGGTTTTAAAAGAGAACTTGACGCAGTTGTGGCAGCAGGGAGAGAGGTCTTCCTTGAGTCTTTCTTTCTGAAAGTGCTTATTCTTCATTTCTCATATGTCATTCTTTCTAGGCCCTATTTCTATTTCCATTCTTAAATACCACTCAATAATTAATTGCGCTATTACACTTCTGCTCCTTATTCCATTAACTCATCTAGCACTATGTAATTTCCCTTGGTTTTGCAGTGCTAGTTTCTTTTGAGTATTCAATAGAGCAGTAGTTCTCACTTGGAGCAGGACCACCCTGGTGGCAATTTAGAAATTTGTGGAGGTCATTTTATGAATTTCACAATGATTTGGAAGGTGTTCCTGGCATTAATGGGTGAGGGCCAAGAATCCTGGGCATCCGACCAGGTATGGAACCATCCTGCCCTGGGAAACTGACTCTTCATCCCTCACATCTTTGCAATGTCCCATTGGTCATTCATCTACATGAACAGCCTGCTTATACTTATCTCATGTTTTACATACAAACACAAAGTCTTTTGCATGATTTTCATGTAAACTGAATTTTACAGAAATTAAACAGTAGCATAAATAGAAGTAGAACTACTTTATTTAGTTTGAAACTTTCCCAAAAATTGTTAACCAATTTGGAAAGTCCTTTCACCTGTATTTGAGTCACTGATACTACACACCTATCCCATTCTGCTTTTCCAGCTGACACATTTATGAAGATTCTGCAGATGAGCGTAGCATCTGACCACTTCATGATGTTTTCTAGTGTCATCAAGTCAAAGTATTTACTTATTGAAAACCACATTACTTCATAAAAAAATACCTGCCTTGAATTTCTCCTTTATATTAAAGTCAGGGACTTTTTTTTTTAATTGGGGAGTGTTATATTTTCTGTGAATTTCATGTCAGAGTAGTAAAGAAGACATTACGTGATACTTTTTTTAAAAAGACATTGATTCTGATGGGAAGAATCACAGTAGTAGTGCCTACTAGTCAAGGAAGCCTGCAGAAAGCCACTTCTGGCTTAAATACCTGCCCCCACATGTTGTCTGTGTGACCATGGACAAGTTCTTAAACTCATTCCACTGTCTTCATTTGTATAATGAGACACCAAGAGGACCTATCTCAAGGAAATGTTAAGGAAACAGGAGGATATGAGAGCTAGGGTGATGCCATTTTAAAATAACTTCATCCTTGCCAGTCACAACTCATGGTCATAAGATGTTTAGAGTTGAGGAAATGGTATAAAGATACCTGCAAGGACATACTCCCATAACAACAGATAGTCTGGGTGTCCTGATGTCCATAACAATATATACTTTCAAGATAATTATAGTTATGCTTTGATGTACTTACACAATAAAATGCCAAGGATAGTGTATTAGTCCATTCTCACGCTGCTATGAAGAAATACCCAAGACTGGGCTATTTATAGAGAAAAGAGGTTTAATTGATTCACAGTTTCTCATGGCTGGGGAGGCCTCAGGAGACTTACAGTCATGGCAGAAGGCACCTCTTCACAGGGCAGTAGGAGAGAGAATGAGTACCGAGCCCCTTATAAAACCATCAGATCTCAGGAGAACTCACTCACTAGCATGAGAACAGCATGGGGGAAACTGCCCCCATGATTCAATGATCTCCACCTGCTCCCACCCTTGACATGTGAGAATTATTACAATTCAAGGTGAGATTTGGGTGGGGACACAGAGCCAAACCATATCATATAGTTTTCTTTAAATCAGCAAAATAATAAATTTCATCATGCAGTCAGCCCACCCACACATAGACATAGCGGAGCTTTTATATAGATTATACCCCTATATAAGAAAACCTTAAAGATGAGGTATTCCTCCTCTTGTTTTTTGAGAATGCCCTACGCTGTATCTCAGTAGCTTTCAATAAACCATCCCTTCTCACTGCACTCTGTGACTCACCTTGAATTCCTTCCTGCATGAGATCTAAGAACCTTCTCTTGGGGTCTAAATCAGGACTCCTTTTCCAGCAACAGAACCACTGTCATTTCTGCAATGATTAACTGAGATAACATTCAGGAAATGTAAGGCACAATACCAAGAGCATCATAAAAACTCATTAAATGTAATTTTATTATTTTTTCAGTTAAAGTGGCAACTGATCGTGGTTTAGCGAAGATTTTCCTACTTAGGTGAAGTGTACTTTGCAGTATCTATCTTTTGAATGTTAAACTCACATAGTATGATTGAGAGTATGTATGGTATGTGCACTTTAAAAAACAGTTTTTGATTACTGTTGTTTTAGTATTTTATCCTTCAGTACAAAAGCCATCTTGCTTCTACTCCCTGAATCCAGCTATATCCTGCTCCATCATCTAAATGTACATTCTTGCTGCATCAACCTACAATCAGGGAGAATAAGAAAATGTATTTAGTGACCTGAACTGATAAGTGAAAGTGAAGACCTTACCTTGGATAGGTAAATATTCTTAGCCCCACTTCCTCTATAACCACCGGACCACATTGATCAGAACCAGGTAGGTTGCTAGCCTAATGAAATAGTTTCCTAAATCAGGTTGAGAAAAAGATTTATATTATCTCTGAATAAACTATTAAGCATTTTATGATTCTGAATAGTTCATCTATTCAACAAATATTTATTTGGCTCATATTTTGAACAAAGAGATGTGCTGGGAGCTGGAGTGAATAATGAACTATAGAAGGATAAGTTAGTATTCACTGATTCGTCTCTTCAACAAATATGTATTGTCATGATAGGCTCTGGGCCAAGTGCTTGTGGTACAGAGGAATAAGATACGGACAGGACCTCAAAAATCTGAATCCATATTAAATAAGCCAGCAGAATTTAAAATGTAAACTCTCCTATTATATCTCAAGGAAAGTTTGTAAGATGAGATGTAAATTAATTATTGAATACCCCTCATGTCTAGAGTGCTATAGTATACTACATTGTCATATAAACCAACTTTCATTTTCCTTTCATCCTTATACCCACCCTGTAAGATAGGCATTATATTCATTTATTTGTTCATAAGGAAATCAACTTAGTAAGATTATGTAAGCTTTTCAAACTAGGAATAACAACAGCTAGCTTTTATTGATAAAAATACTGTGCATTACATTTTTTTTAATCTTCATAAAAATCCTAGATTGTATTGTTATTGTTCATATTCTATAATGTGGAAACAGAGGGTGAGGGAGGTTAAGTGAATGTTGCAATTTCCCACAACTAGCTCTGGAACAAACATAGAGCCCCAGTCATCTGCCAACGAGAGTTAGGACCCCCAGCCACTGCATGACAACTCTTTATAGTCCTGGCAGACTGAGTAGGAGAGTCAGAATGAGAACCCCAGCCTGACTGCAGCGTTCCAGGCTCTTCCTTCTAGATTCTGCTTCCTCTAGCTCTGGTCCACGACGAGTGACCATGGATGAGCTGTAGACTTTTTGAACCCTAATGAGATGAAACTGAAAAACAATTACATGGATAGACTATTTTCAGGCAGGCCAATGTTCCTACAACCAGAAAGCTGATAAAATACAACACTCACATTTTTTTAAGCATCCAAGATTTGCAGAGGTAAAGGGGAATTAATTCAAGGATTAAAGTTCTAGAGAGGAGAGAGCCTCTCAGAGGTGAGCTGAAGTTCTGAGCCTCTTTTTCCAGGGTTTTTACCAATTCCAGATAGATAGCACTGGAGACAGAAACGGGGTTAAACTATGCTATGGGGCAGAGAAAATGGCAAACTATTGGCAGTTGCTACAGGGTTGGAACGATAAGACCGGAAACTTTGGGGACCTCAAACACATGGCCAGTTTACCATCCAAGACTTCACTAATCCTGAAGTTGCACGAGGCAAGAACTTAAAAACCTAAGTCTAAAGTCTCTGATCAGCAGAGCTGACATTCTTATTGTCTCTCTCTGAGTGGAGGAAACAAAAACTTACCACACTCTGAATTAAAGCCCAGGTGGGCCATGTCCTAGGAAAAGGAGCAATCAGAAGCAGAGTGAGTCTCATCAGAATGCAACCCAGCCTCCGCAGACCTAAATTTGGAGAAATAAACTAAATAGGACTTCCTAACAATTTTAAGCTAAAAATTGTAGCCCATATTTGTATAAATTTAGACTCTAAGTATGAACTATCTAAAAAAAATAGTATTTTTTTCTCTTTGCTGAACCTACTGCTTCAAGTTATAGAGCCTCCAAATGAAACATAAACAATCAGAAATGAGCAATAAACTTTCGTAACAACTGATTTTTTTACAGCATTCTTCCAAATGCCAACACTTAACGCAGGTTAGTTAGTTCTTTCTGCAGAGCTAGGTGTTTGTTCATTTTCAGACTTCTGGAAGTGGCATTTCTGACATCATTTAATGGTTTACTGAAAACACTTACTAGGAGTATGAGTTTCATCAGACACCTTTTTGCGGTCTTACGCCTTCATTTGTTCTTAAAAATATGTCAATGTCTTAATAATAGAATTTAAGTGAAAAAATTTAAGTGAAAACTTAAACGTTATAGCCAACAGAGGTTCTTAACTGATTGTAAAGTTGTATTGAAGTCAGGGGTGTTTCTCTTCCTAATTTGGAGTCAGCCAAGTTCAGACTCCAGACACAGGGAAAATGCAGAACAGGACTATCAGTCTTCTTTGTTCAAAACAGATGACTCTGTAAGTATTTGCCTAGTTAAAAATAACAGCATTCCTTCCCCAAGTCATCAGCTGGACAGTCTAGCCTGCTCATATTTTTTTAACCCAGTCAGGGGAATAAAGGTCAAAAGGCTATGTACTCTGAATTAAATTTTTTTCACAACAGGTTACACCAAAAAATTTGTCTATCTTTGATATTTTTCTTTAATGATTTTCCTTACTTCTCATTGTGGAAAATGTAACAAATTTACCTTAAATGGTTACCGAACTACATCTCTTTTACAAATTTTTCATGTTGTTAACAGAAAAGCTAACTAGTTTTCACCAAATTGTTGTTCAACTTTCTTTATGATAGTTTCTACTGATTTCAATAACAACAATCTTGTTTAAAGAATTCAATCTTTTCGTGGCTGTTTGCAATACTGTTTGTTAATTAACAATTATTGTGTTGTTTCATTTACATAATACCCATTGTAAAATGGGCGTGTCCTTTTATTTGATTCAGATAGAAATGTATCACATTCTCACTTTTTTTCATTCTCTCCTGCCTACTCTTTATTCCATCTCAAGAATTTCATTTGAGTAAATAAATATATTTGGCATTTTAGGATAATGTATCAGTGGAATATCCCAGACTCCTACCTCCGTCCCATTAATCCATGCTCCCCTATAAGCACCAAAAACAAAAGAGAGAGAAACCAAAAAAGTTACATGAATTTGTAAAATAAATGTCAAAGCTCTTTCTTTTAAAAGTCAAATATAATTCATTACTATTATAAAAGACTTATGGTGAAAGCATAGTTGGTAGCATGATTTTGGCTATTAAAGCATTGTTAGTATGCAGAAGATATTTATATTGTAGCTGAGTAGTTTTCAGAGTCATCAAGAAGCCTGCATGGGGTGTTTTTTATTTTAATAATTCATTAGATATTCTGATTTAATCAGATGTTAGGCTTACCCAACAGTACTTTACAGATCTCTGGAAAAAGAATATGTTGCTATACAATCCATAGCCCTATGGGGTTCCTGTTACTTTCCATCTTAATGCTCAGGAGCTGTGATTCAAAAGGCAGCACTAGATGATATATGTCGATGTGGTTCCTGATCCCACAGATAAAGATCATGTGGTTGGTGCTGCATGTAAATAATCAGCACTGTTGATTGTGATCTTGACAATTTTGCACAGTTTGGGTCCTGGCTACCTGAGATCATCTTTCTCCCCCGGGTGCTTCACAATAGCCACAAAGGGCAATGGGAGGCTATAAACTTGGTCAAAGACACATGGAGCCACAGGGTGCTTTGAGGGTCACTGAAGGGCAAGTATGCTTTGTGCACCATTTGGACCCCCTCCTCTGTGATCACTGGTGGTGAACTGGGGCAAACTTCCTCTAATGATTCCCCAAAGGAGGATTTTTTTCCATCAAGTTCATGCCCTTGACCTTCAGATCAGGCAATGAAATTAGAAATGTTCAATAGCAACAAGGCTAGGAACATTTATGCTGCTCTAAATAGCCACAACATAGCATCCGTTGTATGATTTCTGAGCTTATATTGCTAATATAGAATTTTTAAATTAATTTATTCACTCACTAAATTTTTAATTAGGACATAAAGGTGCGATGACCCTCCATCCAAGCAAGAACACAAGTCAGGCTTTCAACTTCAATAGAAAGTTAAACTGGCCTAGTGCATTCTGATATCAGAACCATGTGAGTCTGCTTTCAAGCAATAATGCCAGATATTTGCACTCTAGGATTCTTGCCAGAATTTAATTTGAACAGACTGCTCCATGGATTCTGTCAAAATACAACAGGGAGAAGCGATTTTTGAGCAAGATGGCTTATCCATTCCTCTCTTTAGGTATTCTAAACTGTCTTCTTTATCAAAATAGATCTCCAGAGAGCTATGTACTTGGACTACATAGACTTAAGCCACTGAAAACCTATCTTCACTGAATTTACATTCTATTGTTATGCATTTAGCAATTCCTTTAAGAAATACCTACGTGAAAAACACTCCTGCAACCTTATATGGTAGAAAGAGGAACTGAAGGTATTAGAAATTAAAGGGAGTTCAGAGACCTTTTATTTCGGAGTCAGCAATATCCTCATGCTGCCTGGGTGATATCTTTAAAATTCAGCTCTCAGTTTCATAAGAGAACAAAATACCTACATTAAGTAATGATTAAAGTAAATGAGATAACATAGAGGTCTGACACAAAGTAGATGCTTAAAAGAGTTGAATCTACATTTTGTATAAAATCTGTTGCTACTATGTTATTCTCAGTTCTTCAAATAAGAAACCAACACCAAGAAAATATTTGTTTTTTTTAAGAATCATTATACTTCTTTCTTAAAAATAAAGAGAAGTGTCCACATTATGTATTTTTAGACTTGGCTGACAGGGTATAGCTATTTTTTTTTTTTTTTTAAGACGGAATCTTACTTCTTCTCCCAGGCTGGAGTGCAGTGGTGTGATCTTGGCTCACTGCAACCTCCGCCTCCCAGGTTCAAGCAATTCTCCTGCCTCAGCCCCCCCAGTAGCTGGGATTACAGGCATGTGCCACCACACCCAGCTAATTTTTGTACTTTTAGTAAAGACGGGTTCCACCTTGTTGACCAGGCTGGTCTTGAACTCCTGACCTCAGGTAATCCACTCACCTCAGCCTCCCAAAGTGCTGGGATTACAGGCGTGAGCCACCGTGCCCAACCGGTACAGCTAAATTTCATACTTTAACAATAATATTTACCTGGTTGCTTTCCATTGTTTCACATGGTCTTTTAAATTTCTGTTTCTTATTTCATCACCCTATCATGGCTTTAAAGACTCAGGAAATATTCAGCTGGATTTAAATCCACTCCCTCTGTCTTTTCCACAGTGGCTTTTCTGTACCTTCATCATTGTCTTCAAGCCAACACTATGCTCCATGCCACTCGAAGAAATGGTCATAAATCTGTACTCGATTCTTAGGGCTGCTATAACAAGGTAGCTTAAACTGGATGACTTAAAACAACAGAACTTTATTCTCTCGTGGTTCTAGAGGCTGGAAGTCTGAGAATAAGATGGCCACAGGCATGCTCCCTGGGAGACTCTGTGTGGAATCCTGTCTTACCTCTTCCTCGCTCCTGGTGGTGGCCGGAAATCTTTGGCATTCCTTGGCTTCCAGCTGCATGACTCCAGTCCCTGCCTCTGTCATCACATGGCATTTTCCTCTTTTTATAAGGGCATTGGTTGTATTGGATTAGATCTCATCTAATCCAAGCTAAACTAGGAGCCGTAACTTAGTTACACCTATGAAGACCCTATGTCTAAATTAGGTCACATTCATAGTTACCAGAGTTTTAGACTTTTAACAAATCATTTTGGGGATCACAATTCAATCCATAACAGCTTCCCACTTCTAAGAGAAAACTGAGCCCAAATATTAATTGCTTCCAAATGTCTTCATAATATGTTCAGTTATCCATTGTGACCCTAATTCTTATGCACTTCCCTAAGCATCAGGAGGCAGCTCTCTCCCCCTTCCCACAGCTGGACCTTCCAGCTGACCTCTACATTCCCTCCCTTCCCCGCTTCTCCAGTTACCCCTCGCTTCGTCTCTCTCAGAACGTCACTTCTCTTCCTTTTGAATTCCTTTACTCTGGAATAGATTCAAGTCTTCCCTATCTGAAAAAAACAAAACAACAACAACAAAACCTTTATTTTGAATTTATTTGCTATTTTGAATCTACTTTTGCTGTTATTAAGTTGTTCTCCTTCCCTTTGGAATCCAAACTTATAGAAAACTGATGGGACCAAAATGTATGGAACTCTCCATTTCTGCATTCTTACTATGCATCCATTCCACAAGGAATCATTGAGTGAAAAGGCACTGCTTGACCCTGGTACTGGAGCCACAGAGGTGAGTTGGGTGACATAGCTCCTGATTTCAAGAAGAGAAAACAGATGCTAGACAATACCTTCGCTTCTCAGTAGAAAAGAACTCCAGAGCTGTGATAGTGCATAAGAAGACAAAGCTAGACTGGGAAATTGGAGGATTCCCTGCAGACGGTGTGGCAGAAACTAACAGGCAAAGAGTTCCAAAGTATTAACTACATAAAGGGGAAGTGGGGGAAATGTTCCAAGCTAAATGATTAATGGATGGGAAGTCCCTGAAGTAGAAGGAAATGTGTTTTCAAGGAACTGGAAGAGGGCTGGTGTGACTTTACTGTAGAGACTCAGGGGAAAATGGTACAAAATGATGTTAGTGGGACACCCAGTGAGCCAAATTGAGGATTTGTTCTTTATTTTTAGGATAGTAGGAAAAGGGCTTTAAGCAGGGATAGGACTTGATCGCACTGCTTTTAAAAGGATCTCTTGGCTGGGCGCAGTGGCTCATGCCTGTAATCCCAACACTTGAGGAGGCTGAGGTGGGTGGATCACTTGAGGTCAGGAGTTTGAGACCAGCCTGGTCAACATGGTGAAACCCTGTCTCTACTAAAAATACAAAATTAGCCAGGCATGGTGGCATGTGCCTGTAATCTCAGCTATTTGGGAGGCTGAGGCAGAAAAATCACTTGAATTCAGGAGGCGGAGGTTGCAGTGAGCCAAGATTGTGCCATTGCACTCCAGGCTGGGTGACAAGAGCAAAACTCCATTTGGAAAAAAAAAAAAAAGGATCTCTCTGGCTATAAGTAGAAAATAAATTAGGAGAGAGGAGGACAGATGGGAAAGAACAATTAAGACACTGGTATAGGAGTCCAGCAGAGAGACTCTATAACTGCATTCTAGGGATGACAGTGGAAATAGAGTCCTGGGCATGTTGAAGACATATTAAGGAAATAGAATTAATGTGACTTAGTAATTGATCAGTTATCTGGGGTGAAGGATAACCACATGTCCAGTCTGACCCCCAGGTTTCTGGCTTGACAGTTGGATAAATGACAGTGTCATCCCTAAGAAAGGAAACACTGATTTCAGTGGTGGGGTGTCAGAATCAGAAAAGCAATGAGTTCCAATTAGAATATGTTGACTTGAGGTAGCCATGAGATCAAGTGGAATTGCTAAGCAGGCAATCCTCAACTTTAGCAAAACTGCTTAATCCTGCCAATAACTGGCCAATTGCTGAGTGTAATAAATCCATTTCCATATTCAGCTCATTTGAACTCTGCAGCATTTGACACTATTAGTCATTCCTTTCTTGAAGCAAGAGCTCTTAATCTTTGATTTCTATTTAAAACAGTGTTCTCCTCCAGTTCTCTTCCTTCTCTGGCTTGTCTTCCTCTGCCTAACCTTAAAAGATCTGACTTTCAAACAGGGCCTTAAATGAATAAACCTCAATTCTCCAGTCTCAACATCCCTCAAGACATGCATATGAGATTCCTCTACTTAGATTTTCCACAGGTAGCTCATATTCAATAAGCCCAACCAAATTAATGTCTACCTCTCCTATCTCACCAAATTATTTCTTCTCCCAAATATGCTTCCTCATTTTATAGCATCACAAGACAAAGGAGGAGGATGAGGAGTCATCAGGCACTCCCTCACCACCAAAATTCAATCTAAGTTCTTATATTAAATAATTGTACCCAGGAAAGTCCCTGCACCACTCCTTCACTACCTGTTCTTTCGCTTCTCAGATGGGCTATGGCAATCCTGGTCTAACTGAAGGACTGGTGACCTTTTTCTGTAAAGGACCAGAGAGCAAACATTTTAGGTTTTGAGAGCCATTTTGTTCCTGTGATTATTCAACTCCCTGGCTGCAGAGCTAAAGCAGCAATGGACAGGGAATGCGTATGGCTGTAATCCAACAACAAGACTTAATATATGGACATAGAGATTGAACTTCATATAATTTTTACATGGCATGAAATAGTTTTCTTCTTTTTTAATCCCCCCACTTAAAAATGCAAGCGCCATTCTTAGTTCACAGCTGTACCACAACAGGCAGCAGGCAAGGTTTGTGCCGCAGGTCATCGTTTACTAACCTCTGGTCTAACTGAGCTCTCTCCCACCACATGGCAGCCAGAGAGCAAGTCTGAAGTATGGAACTCACCTTCTAAAAATCCTGACTCCTTGCTTTGTGAATACTCTTATTAGACTGAAACACACATCTCTTCCACCAGGTGGCCCCAAACTTATTTTCTAAATTGATTTCGTACTACCTTTCTCCCTGCACACAACGTTCCCAGACTCCAAGCATCCTAAACTGCTGGCTGTTCCCTGAGAGCTCGTGTTCTGTGCATTTTAGTTGGCTCCAAGCTCATTCACATTAGACCCAGGCTAACCTAGTCTGGTGCTTTTTGGTAGCTAATGATAGCCCCAGAAAACATTTGAAGTAGGTGAGAGTTACCTACTACCCCACAACCTGGCTTCTTGGTTATAATTAAAGTAAGTCTCATGCCAAATTCTTCCACAACAGACATTAATTAGCAAGCAGACACAGGAGTGAAACAACATATTTAACTTGAACTTCAGTGCAGTTTGAGCTTTTTGTCCATAATACCTCACCGGAGGCAAATGAGACAACATTCTGGTAGCAGGATTCAGCTAACTGACTATACTGTGCATACTAAATATACTGTATTTACTCCAATTCTGGCAACCAAGAATCAGAGAATAAGCGCTTACACACAGAACTGATTGAGGGTTACATCTGATATGCCATTCTTAAGAGTAGAGATAGAGACCTTGCTAAATTTCTATACTTAATCATGCAATATAGGAGTGTCTCAAAAATATATTCACCAAACTACATACCTTGAGCACCACTAAAATAACTACTGAAAGCCCATTTCTAATATCTTGAATAGCTAATTAGTGACTAATTACCTAGCCACTACTTTCACCAATGAAAGTTGGTATTACTAGCATGAAACTAATATTATAATACGTATGTATTTTAAGCCTATAGTAATGAAGAGAGACAAAAATAGCTAAAGCTTTTTCTCTATACCCTTCGAGTATAGCCTTGTGACTAAATGGCAGTGTGCATGCCCCTTAGGTGTGCGTAATCCAAATTGGGGTCATCAGCTGACCCCTAAAGTACAGATTTTTTGTTTTTGTTTTTGTTTTGAGATGGAGTCCACTCTGTCACCCAGGCTGGAGTGCAGTGGCACCATCTCGGCTCACTGCAACCTCCGCCTCCCGGGTTCAAGCAATTCTCCTGCCTCAGCCTCCCGAGTAGCTGGGATTACAGGTGCACGCCACTGTGCCTGGCTAATTTTTGTATTTTTGGTAGAGACGGCATTTTGCCATGTTGGCCAGACTGGTCTTGAGCTTCTGACCTCAGGTAATCCACCTGCCTCGGCCTCCCAAAGTGCCGGGATTACAGCCTTGAGCCACCATGTCAAGCCTATAGTTTTAAATATTATACTCTCCTCTTACATAACATGTGACATTTCCTCCACCTGAATGTTCTTCTCCTTCTTCTTTACCTAGAGAAAGCCTGTCACCTTTGTGTGTGTGTGTGTTTACATGTGTGTGTATTAGTACATTTTTTAAAATTTTATCATCTTTTAAGACCCAGTTAAAAAGTTGCCTATTATTTTAATAAATTCCCAACAACTTTTGTACATTACTTGCGGCCTAAGAGTAATAAACCTATTTTTAACCGTTTCATAGATGAAGAAACTGAGGCTCAGGAAGTTTAAGTGGTTGCCCCAGCTTAGGTGACAGAGTCAGAATTTAAACCCAGGATGGTCATACTAGATCCTATTAGTGAACTTATGGGGAAATGCTGAACAAAACAAAAAAGACCTAATAAGTTCAATTTAAGACCTACTTTAAGAATCCATGCTATGCGTTTATGACTATTTGCTTGAGGATGATTAAACTGAGATAAAATATAAAGAATAAGAAACAAAATATCTGACCTGCCTACCTCAAAGCTATTCAGTTTTATTTCATAGGTTTGAGATGAAACTAGCAGTATTTTATGTATTTTTAATTAGGAATATATCAAAATTCAGTAAAGCCCTTTCCCTGCAACAATCAAAAGGCTTTGGTCTGTTACTACTTAAAATTAATACATTGATGACTTATATTAAGTATCCTGGCATATACTGTGTACTCGATAAATATTTATTAAATAGATAAGCTACATTGGTTTACCATCCATTTTAAAATCTGACTCAAAGCCAGGCTATCAGATGTAGATTCTAGCCAATGCTCTCATGGAAATAATGTCTTGATATACATCTTATGATATGCTAAGGTAATGTGAAGATCCCCTCTTAGAAACACTTAGTCAACAGTTATTGAACCCTCATAGGCACTGAGAAACAATGTAATTTTCCCACACAAGGCATCTATTTGGGGCAGATAACTTATACATTCGGTTATTTAGATTTTTCAGGCACCCCATCCATATTCATTGTAAGGTAGAGATGATCTGAAAAACCTACCGTCATCTATTTAGTCATCTGTACAAAGTGAGTCAGGGCAGTTATAAAATGTCAGAATTCCCAGCCAGTGTAGTAAAGCACAATCCAAGTTCACTTATGGCAAAAGGATTAGGACATCAGTATTTAAAGTAATTCTCTCCTGCTCATAAACAAGCTCAAGTACGTATGTACTTAACAAAAGACTCCAGAGCTCCTTACACAGTGACCTAATGTAGGGCATGGGATTATCCTTATAAAAGGATCACTAAAGAGGCATGTGATCAATACAAAATTAAAAGCGTGAATACAGAAGTGATTGTAGAACTTCTTGGCCCTGCTGATAACGGCAAGGATTTCTTTGTTGGCTTTCTGCTCTATGGATGATACTGGTTTTGATTCGGAAGCAATTGAGAACTCAATGAGTCTCATATTTTGTGCCTTAGTGCTTCTCTATCTCTGCTGGGAGAGCAGCAGTAATAAGAAACAGGTTCATGCTCATCATAATGTACCATTTCTGACTCAGAAATCAATACTAACTTGAGATTATGAACAATGCCCTTCTACTGGAAGCCCAACACCACAGAGTGTCTTTCTAGAACGTGTGACAAAAATGACACATTTTGAAGAAGAAGAAGAAGAAAATGTTAGAAACCAAATAATCCTAGAAGCTTGGAAGCTTTTCTTTTTTTATAAAGAACATCATGGGTTTTCCACGTTCTATCTTCAGCAGGATGATGACCAGGGTCATTTTTATAGTTGCCTAAGAAATGTATTTTTCCTTTATCACTGTATTGAAATAAAAACTTTCTGTAAGTTCACTTTCTGCTGTTACCATGTTAATATCACAAGCAACATTAGATATAATTCTTGGAATTCTAGAAACTGTAATCTGGTTTTTTAACAAATAGGATATTCCAGGTACTATGGAAATTTCTGATACTTGACTCCAAAAGCTCCTTGATAAACAGCTTGTTAAATTCAGTGTCAATGTTGAGGGGAAACTGTTGATTAGCTATTAAGGTTATGTTTTGCAAGGGCTTCCACCTTAAGAGAGAAAAAAATCAGAATTTCATTGAGAGTGGCCTCTATGCAGAGGTACTACTTAAGTGCCTTATTCAATTACAGTCTCACTTCATGTGACTTTGGTACGAGCACAGTTGATATAGCACCCCCAGGCTTGTGAAACTGAATTGAAAACATATGTCTAGATGTTGGGGATATTATCTTGTACATGATACTTAACTTTTCTGTACCTCAGCTTCTTTAACTATAAAAACAGGGGTAATAATAACACTACAACTTAGAGCTAGTGTGAGAAATAAATTCACCGATCCCTGCAAAGCTTGGAAGAGTTCCTGGCACGTAATAAATGTGCCGCTTTTTAAAGTATTTTTTTTTTCTGACTTTCAAGTGAAGTCCCTCTAATTCTTGAGAGAAACTGCTTTTAAGTTTCTCATTCTTAGAAAACATGCTGACAACTTCATGTCATTAAAGATATCCTCAAAACTGAAATACATAATGTATTAGTCGGTGTTCACACTGCTACAAAGAACTGCCTGAAACTGGGTAATTTATAAAGAAAAGAGGCTTAATTGACTCACAATTCCCCTGGGCTGGGGAGGCCTCAGGAAACTTACAATCATGGCAGAAGGGGAAGGGGAAGCGAAGACCTTCTTCACATTGTGACAGGAAAGAGAGAGTTAGCAAGAGCAGGGAAAACTGCCTTATAAAACCGTCAGATCTCTTGAGAACTCAATCACTATCATGAGAACAGCATGGGAGAAACCGCTTCCATGATCCAATCACCTCCCACCAGGTCTCTCCCTCAACATCTGGGGATTACAATTCAAGATGAGATTTGAGTGGGGACACAGCCAAACCATATCATTCCATCCCTGGCCCCTCCCAAATCTCATATCCTTTATACATTTCAAAACACAATCATGCCTTCCCAGCAGTCCCCCCAAAGTCTTAACTCATTCCATCATTAACCCAAAAGTTCGAGTCCAAAGTTGCATCTGAGACAAAGCAAGTCCCTCCCACCTAGGAGCCTGTAATATCAAAAGTAAATTAGTTACTTCCAAGATACAATGGGGTTTGCAGGCATTGGATAAATGTGCTCATTCCAAATGGGAGAAATTGGCCAAAACAAAGGGGCTACAGGCCCCATGCAAGTCCAAAATCCAGCAGGGCAGTCATTAAATCTTAGAGCTCCAAAATAATCTCCTTTGACTCCATGTCTCACATCAAGGGCACACTGATGCAAAGGGCTGGCTTCCACAGCCTTGGGCAGCTCCACCCCTGTGGCTTTGAAGGTAACAGCCCCACACCCCTTCCCTGGCCACTTTCACAGCTGGCATGTTTCTGTGGCTTTTCCAGGCACACAGTGCAAGCTGTCAGTGGATCTACCATTCTGGGGTATGGAAGACGGTGACCCTTTTCTCACAGCTTCACTAGGCAGTGCCCAGTAGAAACTCTGTGTGAGGGCTCCAACCCCACATTTTCCCTTCGGCCCTGCCCTAGCAGAGGTTCTCCATGAGGGCCCTGCCCCTGCAGTAGACCTCTGCCTGGACATCCGGGCATTTCCATACATCCTTTGAAATCTAGGTGGAGGTTCCCAAACCTCAGGTCTTCTCTTCTGCACACCCACAGGCACAACACCACGTGGAAGCTGACGAGGGTTGGGGCTTGCACCCTCTGAAGTAATGGCCTAAGCTGTACATTGGCCCCTTTTAGCCACAGCCGAGATGCCAGGCACCAAGTCTCAAGACTGCACAAAGCAGCAAGTCCCTGGGCCAAGCCCACAAAAACCATTTTTTCCTCATAGGCCTTCAGACTTATGATGGGAGAGGCAACCATGAAGACCTCTGACATGCCCTGGAGATATTTTCCCCATTGTCTTGGTGATTAACATTTGGCTCCTCATTACTTATGCAAATTTCTGCAGCTGGCTTGAATTTCTTCCCTGAAAATGAGTTTTTCTTTTCTACCACATTGTCAAGCTGCAAATTTTCCAAACTTTTATTCTCTGCTTCCATTTTAAACATAAGTTTCAATTTCAGATCATCTCTCTCAAGTTCAAAGTTCCACAGACCTCTAGGGCAGGGGCAAAATGCCACCAATCTCTTTGCTAAGGCATATGATGAGTGACCTTTGCTCCAGTTCCCAATAAGTCCCTCATCTCCATCTGAGACCACCTCAGCCTGGACTTCATTATCCATATCACTATCAACATTTTGGTCAAAGCCATTCAGCAAGTCTTTAGGAAGTTCCAAACTTTCCTACATCTTCCTGTCTTCTTCTGAGAACTCCAAACTGTTCTAGTCTGTACCTGTTACTCAGTTTCAAAGTCAGTTCCACATTTTTGGGTATCTTTATAGCAGTACCCCACTCTCTGCTGTACCAATTATTGTATTAATCTGTTTTTACATTGCTATAAAGAACTGCTGCAGCCTGGGTAATTTATAAAGGAAAGAGGTTTAACTCACTCACAGTTCCTCATGGCTGGGGAGGCCTCAGGAAACTTACAATCATGGCAGATGGTGAAGGGGAAGCAAAGACATTCTTCACATGGCACAGGAAAGAGAGAACTAGCACGAGCAGGATGTATTAGTCCCTTTTCATGCTGCTGACAAAGATATACCTGAATCTGGGCAATTTACAAAATAAAGAGGTTTATTTGGACTTATAGTTCCATGTGGCTGGGGAAGCCTCACAATCATGGCAGAAGGCAAGGAGGAGCAAATCCTGTCTTACGTGGATGGCAGCAGGCAAAGAAAGAATGAGGAAGATGCAAAAGCAGAAACCCCTGATAAAACCACCAGATCTCATAAGTCTTATTCCTTACCACAAGAACAGTATGGAGGAAGCCAACCCTGTGACTGAATTCTCTCTCGCCAGGTCCCTCCCACAACACGTGAGAATTATGGGAGTACAATTCAAGATGAGATTTGGGTGGGGACACAGAGCCAAACAGTATCACAGGGAAAACTGCCTTATAAAACCATCAGATCTCCTGAGAACTCACTTACTATCACAGGAACAGCATGGGGGAAACCTAACCCATGATTCAAACAGCTCGCACCAGGTCCCTCCCTCAACAGGTGGGGATTATAGAGATTACAATTCAGCATGAGATTTGGGTGGAGACACAGCCAAACCATGTCACACAAAAAGATAACGCAATTTTCCAAAATAAAATGATACATTTATCAGTTTGAGTATTCCATTTGTGAAATTTAAATCTTTGAAGAATGACTGGAGGTGTTGTAAGAGCCACCCATAAATTATCTCACAAAGTGATTTCTACAGTTCTGTTCTACATATTTTAAGCAAAGTTAGAGTAGTGATGGACCTTATTAGCCTTGAGATTTGCACACAAACAGTGCCAATGGCATAGCAGATATCTGTCCTTTGTTCTCTATGTGGTTTATTTTGGGGGGAAAAATGAAAGTTTTCATTCTACCAACCACAGGAGATAGCTGATCAACATTAAAATCTGTAATATGCTCCCAAGACAATCATTTATGTTTTTCACATAAGTAGCATGTGTTCAGTATGGAAATTTTAAAAATATTTCCCATATCAATGTAAAATGTAATTGTCTTAAGCCAAAACACACAGAGAAGTTCACTGTTAATATTTTGATGTATATAATTCGAGTCTTCAAACCTGCCATGTGTATATACATACATGCACATGCATGCACACACACACAAACAAAAATTGAGATTATACAATGCAAACTGTTTGTTAATATACTCTCTTTACTTAATCTATCCTGAGTCTTTTCCCACTCAGAGCGGGTGTCATAGACAGATCTTCAGAGAAAGTAATAAGTGATGATCATGTCAAACAAGTCATAGGTTACGGGGACTCTCTCAAGGGACTGGCAGGAATGGTCAGAGGAAGGCAGGACCTTGGGCAGGATGAGCAGAGATACGGGACAAGATTGCAAGATAGAGCGAGAATCAGACATTGGGAAATAAGACAGGGACCCAATAACCAAAAATGAAACACCAAATAGAGACTTGGCAAATCAAAACAAAGAATAAATACACAAACCAAAAAAAAGAGTTCAGTTATTAATTAGACTTGAGACTAGTAACAAGACTGTCCTGATGTTTAGAGTCACAGATGCTCCTGTGGTGGTGAGCCAGCAAGGCCAGACTCACAGATGTGAGGATTTGGAGTTGGATTCCACACTTCAGAGCTGAATTACTTTTGGAGTGGAAGCAATTACGGCAGCAGCAGCAGCATCTTTTTAACCTCTAGATTAAAGTTATGGTGATGAGAAGTTGACCTCAAGAGTTCAGTGGTAGCCCCAGCTTCTACTCTTCCAGCCTCTCCCAAAAACCTGTAAGTATCTAATCCCTTGTATTAATTTGCTTTCTGCAAAACTTCTGGTTTCCAGTCTGACAAGTAAATAGCTTAGACCTTGTCACTCCTGTCCTTACAACAGGGAAAAACCTAAACAAACTTAAAATCAATGACCCTACTTAGATGCATCAGGAAATTGACGTCACAGGGCAAACTGCTGCCCCCAAACTTTCAGAGACACGCAGAAGAATCAGAAAGGCACAGCTTACTAGGAGCTGAAGCCAATATTGGTAGGAACAGTTAACACTGTAAATTGAGGAATTACTAGAGGCTCAGCATAGACTAGCTTGAAGAGTTAAAAACTTCCAGGGTGTACAGTCTTAAAGGGGCTCCCACTTTTATAAGTTTTATCTTTAGAAGCCCCAGCAGGCTCTCACTGTGAAGATCGCACAACAATCCCTTTGTGCTTTCTGCAGAAGGAAGGAAAAGTAATCATTTGGAAATATGCCTGGAGATTTATATTTTCCTTAACAAAGCCTGCCTTTAAGGGAAACTATAGATGGTCCCCAACTTATGATGGTGTGACTTACAATTTTTTAACTTTATGATGGTGTAAAACTATTGCAATTTCTACACAACCTATAGTATTCAATAAATTACATGAAATATTCAACACTTTATTATAAAATAGACCTTGTATTAGATGCTTTTGCCCAACTATAGGCTAATGTAAGCATTTTAAGCACATTTAAGATAGACTAGGGTAAGCTATGCTGTTCAGTAGGTTAGGTATATTAATTGCATTTTCAACGTGTGATATTTTCAACCTGCAATGGGTTTATCAGAGCATAACCCAATCATAAGTCAAGGAGCATCTGTATTTTACAAGACCCTAATGGACTAGAGTTTTACCAAAGCCAAATTGATCTTGGGGAAAGGAAATACCCAACTCCAGTCTCCTGTGCCTTTCCTGTCTCGTCTAAGGCAGGGAAGCAGAAACTGAGGAGTAAGTGAGAAGGTCACGGCCCAGGGACTCAGCTTGCTAGGAAGCAGACCTAATCATAGGACTATAGAATGTTTTCCCTCTGCCTAAACCTCACCAATATCAATAGGGCTCCTCTATAAAAGCAGGGGATTACAACTGAAAGAACTGCAAGCCTCACACCTTATTTCAGGAGTCTCTAGGAAAATGTAAATATGAGAAGAGAAACAAAAACAAGAACACTAATGAAAATATTACCCTCTACCACCTGTCGCTACAGCAAATAGTAAATCCAGCCCAATTTCTGGGCAAATCAACATAACACCTCATACTAAAGGCATATTTACCTCCATTCATTTTACCTGTTACATCACGTCCAATGTTCAGGAATAATTACAAGGCATGTTAAAAAGCAAAAAATACAGTCTATAGAGCCAAAACAAGCATCAGAACTAGACTCAGATATGGCAGACGTTTTGGAATTATCAGACCAGGATTTAAATAAACTATGATTAATATGCTAAGGCATCTAATGGAAAAAGCAAACAACATGCAAGAACAGATGGTAATAAGAGCAAAGAGATAGAAACTCTAAGAAAGACCTTAAAGGACATGCTAGAAATAAAAAACACTGTAACAGAAATATAGATTGCCTTTAATGGGCTCATCAATAGAATAGACACAGCTGAGGAAAAAAATCAGCAAGCTTGAAGAAATGTCTGTAGACACTTCTAAAACTGAATCCATTGAGAAAAAAGAATGAAAAAGACCAAACAAAATATCCAAGAACTGTGACACATTTACAAAAGATTAACATACATATAATGGGAATGCCAGAAGGACAAGAAAAAGAAAAAGGAACAAAAGAAATAATAATGGCTGAGAACTTTTTTAAACTAATGACAAGACACCAAACCACAAATTCAGGAACTTCAGAAAATGCTGAGCAGGATAAATACCAAAAGATCTACACCTAAGTATCTCATATTCAAAATGCAGAAAATCAAATCCTTTTCTGCTTGAAACCACCAAAGTTGTTTCTTTTTTCTGTACTGACCACCAGTGTGACATTTCCACTTAACTTCCTAAGTCTCGGTTTCTCACATAAAACAAGAGTAGTAATATCTGACTCAGAGAGATGTTATGGGAACTTTTTAACTTTTTTAACCTTTTTGTTCTTTTGTAATAACACTTAGCTTAAAACACAAACATGTCCAGATGTACAAAAATATTTCCTTTCCTTATATCCTAATTTATAGGCTTTTTCTATTTTAGAACTTTAAAAAATATTTTCTTACTTTTTAAACTTTTTTGTTGAAAACTAAGACACAAAGACACACATTAGCCTCAGCCTACACAGGATCAGAATCATCAACAGCACTGCCTTCCACCTTCACATCTTGTCCCACTGGAAGGTCTTCAGGGGCAATAACATGCATGGAGCGATCATCTCCTATGATAACAACGCCTTCTTCTGGACACCTCCTGAAGGATCTTTCTGAGGCTGTTTTACAGGTAACTTTTTAAAAAAATAAGTAGTAAAGAGGCTGGGCACAGTGGCTTAGGCTTCACAGCACTTCGGGAGGCCAAGGCGGGCAGGTCACTTGAAGTCAGGAGTTCGAGACCAGCCTGGCTAACATGGTGAAACCCCATCTCTACTAAAAATACAAAAATTAGCCAGACGTCATGGTGGGTGCCTGTAATCCCAGTTCCTCGGGAGGCTGAGGCATAAGAATCACTTGAACCCAGGAGGTGGAGGTTGTAGTGAGCAAGATTGCGCCACTGTACTCCAGCCTGGGCAACAGAGCAAGACTCAGTGTCTTAAAAAAAAAAAAAAAGTAGAAAAGGTACACTCTAAAATAATATTGAAAGTATAGTGTAGTAAATACATAAACCTGTAACACAGTCATTTATTATTATTATCAAGTATGTACTGTACATAATTGTATATGTTATACTTTTATATAGCTGGTAGTACAATAGGTTTGTTTACACCAGCATCGCCACAAACGTGTGAGTAATGTGTTGCGCTATGACATTAGGATGGCTATGATATCATTAAGCAACAGGAATTTTTCAACTCCATTATAAATTTATGGGACCACCATCATGTATGCAATCCATCATTGACCAAAAGGTTATTGTGCAGCACGTAGTTTTGCTCAACATATATTAGCTACAATTATGTTATTCCAGATCATGAGGCACCAGTTAAGGAATTCTTTCATTTTTCTGATGGCAAATTACTAGCTCTGGTCTGACTCAAACCTCATAAGGAGCTACATGGCTCCATGCATGAGGGAGAACAGGTATCAGGGCAGGAAGCCAGACAGAGCATTCTGTTAACCTCATTGATCTCAGGGACATGCTTTTCCACTTAACTCGCCAGGGCACTATCACTTCTTTGCCAACTTCCTGCACCATATGGCCCCATCCTATACCATGTGGCTTCTGCTCTTCCTATATGCTTGGACATTTTACTATCTTCTAATATCAGTTTTTTAACATTTTTGCAATTCTTATATTTTCAATTCGCAGGAGCTAATCCAGTTACGATTACAGTTTCCCACAGGTATAGCATGGTATTTGGGACATAGGTAATTTCGTTAACCCAAAAGACTTCTCATGGCCTTTGATTAGGATACTCAGAGTTGGTATTGTACACTGTCAGTGCATAGCTATAACCCAAATAATTCTTGGGGTCCCATGTGGCTCCTCTCTGCTGGAAGTTACATGTAAAGATATACAGTCCAATTGCCAAGAGAAATTAAAGAGGACTCCATTCTTTATTTGTGCTCTTGAAAAGCATTAGGAAGGGTTGAGATTCATAATACAAAGCAACATTTCCCACATCCTTTCCCGTCTCTAATCTTCTCACTTGCCACAGCTATTCCTAAGCTTCTCATTCACCAACAGCCTCCAATAAACTTCTCCAGGCTATCAAGTTTCAGTTTCGTCATCTTTATTCTCTATCCTATAGCAAATCTCTTTACCATGTTGGTTGAATTAACCTCTGAGTCTACATCCTGTCCATTTTCTTCTAGCCTTCCTAAGCAAGTATTTTCCCCCAATCCATTTCTCCTGATTCTGTAAACAAAACAAAACAGAATTGTTCTTGGATAAAACAAAACAAAACAAAACAACAATAACAAAAAAACCTAAACAAGTGGAGATTAAAAAAAGAGTTCACATATATGTAAATCTTGATCCCATCTCAAAGTATAGGGGTTCCTTCCTGCTACTGCAGACTGAGTACCCTGTCCAGTCATCTCCCACCTTTGATGCTGGGAGGCTTCTACCTTGGGTCTCTGCCAGCTTGTGAGAAGCCAAGTAAGGCTCCATGGCAGGAGGTCACCCCCACCTCCTCCAGCCCTAAAGCCCAGGGCCTATCTGTCTCTGGTTCCTCTGGACCCTATGCTGACCCTTTCTGGCTTTAGAAAAATAAAAACATCTTGCAAACAGGAAAAATGAAGCTCCTGGCTGCATATCTCCAATGTCCCTAAAATCAGAGAAAATGTTTATGATTTTTTCCCTCCTCCCCTAGAAGTGTAATTTTCTTTGGGAAATAAAAGGGGCAGAGGAGGACTTTGGTGTCATCTAACTCTAACCCTCTTCATGTCTCCATCCAGAATGCAACTGTGATGAACCAGCCAACGTCCCACTTCCCTGAGAGACTGAGTCGTCTTCTACCTCCCCAGCCTCTCCTACTGACTCTGGGTGTGACAGAAGGGTCAGTCCTGGACTCTTTATAAAAGCTCGTGGTAAGAAGGCTGTTCCTAATTGTGTATGTAGAATGTGGGATATTTGACACCTTTTGTCCTTAGTTCTTGATCTTAGTAACAATATGGGGACTAAAAGAAATATACCAGATATCTTCACACAAAACCAATTATTGGAACTGGAAAAGAGTTAATCCCAGTGTGCAATAAAAAACAAGGGGAAAATTTTCAAATGCTTCTACTTCCATTTCATGTTAACATTCTCTATCCCAGTGTACAATACCAATCCAGTGTTTTAAAACAAGGCTGAGAACCATAGGTGGGATGTAAAATCAATTCATTCAAGCAATTGAGTGGTTCTTGGCCAGCATCATTTTAAATGACTAGAAGAGATGAGTGTATCTTGTGAAATTTTGTTTTGGGGAGGGACTGCTCTAACTGATTGGGCAGAGAAAGAAAATGGAAAAGTATGCATACATGGTAGGAAATCTGCCATACTGAGAATTACACAGAAGAATCCTAAGGGAAAAAGGCCGATTTTTCCTCTAACCTAATGAGTGTCACCTCCAGATAACACAGAGAATATATAAAATACAAAGAAAGTCATGTTTCGGCATTTGAAATTTTTTTAAAGATGGAATACACTATTTCCTCAAATTAATTTATGTCCTACCCAAGTCTGTAGACTTCCTGGAATTTTTATTAGAAATCTCAAATATAAGTTTCCAAGTATCCCTACTTCCACTAATAAGTACTACCTATTCCCAACTAATTCTGCTACAGAAGCTGCTCAACTAGATTCTGAAACAGAAAGAAGTTTATCTTCTCAAGGTTAAAAACTATAATTATAAAAGGACATTTTGGAAATTGTTTCTGTGGGGTAGAATTGTATCCAATTTAGCAAATACATATTCAGATAGAACAAAAAATTAAATGTTTGGCCTTTGTCCCCAGTTCCTGGCACACAGCTCCTATAACCCTTGGAATTTCCAGAATGATGTCTTTTGTATGCTAATGAGATGACTGGGGGCTGGGGGACCCTAGATAGCTTCAGGAAAGCAGCAGGGAACCAGATAGCCCAAGGCAGGATTAGAGGGTTGGAACTCTCAGCTTCACCCCCACTCCCCAACTCCCACTCCCCACTCCTGCCTCTTGCGACCTGGGGAGGTAGTGGGGTGGCTGGAGATTAAGCTAATCACCAATGACCAATGATATAATCAATTGTGCCCATGGAACGAGATTTCCATAAAAATCCCTAAACAATAGGATTCAGAGACCTTCCAGGTTGGGGAACACATCCATGTTTTGAGAGAGTGGCACACCCCCAACTTTATAGGGACAGAAGCTCCTGTGATTGGGACCCTTCCAGACTTTGGCCTATGCACCCCTTCATCTAGCCGTTCATTTGCATCCTTTCTAATAAACTGGTAAACATAAACCAAATGTTTCCCTGAGTTTTGTGAGCCATTCTAGCAAATTATCAAGCCTGAAAAGGAGGTTGTGGGAAATACCAGCTTTGTAGCCACATCAGACCGAAGCGTGGATAACCTGGGGAGAAATTGGGCTCAATTCCAAATAAAGCATGGGCAAGTGGGAATTTATAGCCAAGGAGCAGGGAGGGAGTCAGTGGATAGAAAATTGGTAAGTGGAAACATCAGGAGTAAGGGGGATTCTGCCTAAAACCATCCAGAAGTATTCCTGCAGCAGGCAGGCCAGGGTGATCAGACATCACCTGGACGCTGGTAGAGAAGGAAGAATTCGATCACCATCAAGGGTGATCTAGATATCGAAGGTGAGGGATTCTGGCTAAACTGATTAAGAATCTTGCCAAAACTGGGCTCTTGAGGATGTGCCCAAGGATGGAGGCTAGTTGAAAAGGAGCCTAGTTGAAAAAGAGCCCAGAAGAGCCTGACTAAGGTTTGGACAGGGGGATAATCTGCCACTTACTGAGTGCAGTGTTTTGTACCTGGGGATATACCTGGTAAATTCATTTAGGCTCATTTTGAATAGCCTAGAAATTCAAATAGGAAAGCACCTAGAGATTGGGCTATCTCTAGCATTTCATTTTCTCATAAAGTTTGGCAGTTCATGGAGGCCATCCTAGGTCGTACCATCAGAGAATCAATGTGACAGACTTAAACTGCCAGCTTTTGGCTTAAGGGGAAATTAACCTGAATGACCAAAACAAAACAAGTAAAATTCTATTATTAAATACCCCAGATGGTGACTAAACTAAAGTGAAGGGAAGAAGAAAAGGTCCACTCCCTGCCTTGCAGGCAATAGGCATTAATTAAATATTTGTTGAATTATTTGAATGTGATTCAATTTCCGCCTCAGGTTGCCTGAGTTTAATTCCAGCCCCACTAGTTACTAGTTTTATTATTCCTGGGCACTACTTTCTTAACTTCTCTAAGTCATAATTCCACATCTGTAAGATCTCGCTGTGAAGAATAACTGAGATAACTTATGGAAAGGTCTTAGCACAATGTTTAACATACTTCAAGTGCTTTATTAAGGTTATTCTATATAATAATAATTATTATTAATCCATTTCCTGAAAGTTCTTTCTAGTCAGATACTATCTGATTTCTCAAAGTAATACAACACTTTTTAGAATTATCTCTATATAGGCAAGGATTGATGAGAGAAAAAAATAATAAATAAATAAAAATAAACAAAAAAATTATTTCTGTATAGGTGATATGGTTTGGCTCTGTGTTCCCACTCAAATCTCATCTTGAATTGTAATCCCCATAATCACCACATGTTGAGGGAGGAACATGGTAGGAGGTGATTGGATCATGGGGACAGTTTCTCCCATGCTGTTCTTGTGATAGTGAGTGAGTTCTATGAGATCTGGTAATTTTTTAAGGCACTTTTCCTTGTTCTTGCTCCTTCTCTTTCTCCTGCTGAAAAGGTCCTTTCTTCACCTTCACCTTTCATCGTGATTGTGCTTCCTGAGGCCTCCCTTGCCATGTGGAACTGTGAGTCAATTAAACCTCCTTTGTTTATGAATTACTCAGTCTTGGACAGTTATCTTTATAGCAGTGTGAAAACAGACCAATACAGTAAATTGATACCTCAGAGAGTGGGGTACTGTTTTAAAGATACTTGAAAATGCGGACGTGACTTTGGAACTGGTCATGGGTAGAGATTGGAACAGTTAGGAGAACTCAGAAGAGGACAGGAAGATGTGGGAAAGTTTGGAAACTCATAGAGACTTATTGAATGGCTTTGACCAAAATGTTGATAGTGATATGGACAGTGAAGTCCAGGCTGAGGTGGTCTCAAATGGAGATGAGGAATTTCTTTGGAACTGAAGCAAAGGTCACTCTTGTTATGCTTTAGGAAAGAGACTGGTGGCATTTTGCCCCTGCCCTAGAGATCTGTGGAACTTTGAACTTGAGAGAGATGATCTGAAATTGGAACTTAGGTTTAAAAGGGAAGCAGAGCATAAAAGTTTGGAAAATTTGCAGCCTAATGATGCAGTAGAAAAGAAAAACTCATTTTCAGGGGAGAAATTCAAACCAGCTGCAGAAATTTGCATAAGTAACAAGGAGCCAAATGTTAATCACCAAGACATTGGGGAAAATACCTCCAGGGCATGTTAGAAGTCTTCACAGCAGCTCCTCCCATCACAATTCTGGAGACCTAGGAGGGAAAAATGGTTTCCTGGACCTGGTCCAGGGCACTCCTGCTGTGCACAGGCTCGGGTCGGTGCCCTGCATCCCAGCTGCATCGGCTGTGGCTAAAGGGGGCCAAGATATAGCTCAGGCCATTGTTTCAGAGGGGCAAGCCCGAAGCCTTGGCAGCTTTCATGTGGTGTTGGACCTGCATGTATACAGAAGTCAAGAATTGAGATTTGGAAACCTCTCCCTAGATTTCAGAGGATGTATTGAAATACCTGGATGTCCAGGTAGAAGTTTGCTGAGAGGTGAAGCCCTCATGGAGAACCTTTGCCAGGGCAATGCAGAAAGAAAATGTGGGGTTGGAGCCCCCACACAGAGTGCCACTGGGGCATGCCTAATAGAGCTGTGAGAAGAGAGCCACCATACTCCAGACCCCAGAATGGTATATTCACTGACAGCTTGCACCATGCATCTGGAAAAGTCACACTCAACACCAGCCAGTGAAAGCAGCCAGGAGAGGGACTGTATCCTGCAAAACCACAGGGACACAGCTGCCCAAGGCTGTGGGAGCCCACTTCTTACATCAGCATGACCTGGATGTGAGACATGGAGTCAAAGGAGATTACTTAGGAGCTTTAAGATATACTGACCGCTTTGCTGGATTTCACACTTGTATGGAGCCTGTAGCCCCTTTGTTTTAACAAATTTTTCCCACTTGGAATGGGAGCATTTATCCAATGCCTGTAATCCCATTGTATCTTGGAAGTAACTAACTTGATTTGATTTAACAGGCTCATAGGCAGAAGTGCTCTGCCTTGTCTCAGAGGAGACTTTGGACTTGTACTTTTGGATTAACGCTGGAATGAGTTAAGACTTTGGCGGACTGTTGAGAAGGCATGATTCGTTTTGAAGTGTATAAGGGACATGATATTTGGATGGTACCAGGGGCAGAATGATATGGTTTGGCTCTGTGTCCCTACCCAAATCTCATCTTGAATTGTAGTTCCCATAATCACTACATGTTGAGGGGGAAACCCTGTGGAAAGTAGTGACCAGATCATGGGGGCAGTTTCCCCCATGCTGATCTCGTGATAGTGAGTGAGTTCTCATGAGATCTGATGGTTTTATAAAGCAGTATTCCCTGCTCTTCCTCCTTCTCTTTCACTCCTGTCACAATGTGAAGAAGGTCCTTGCTTCTCCTTTGCTGTCTGTCATCACTGTAAGTTTCCTGAGGCCTTCCCAACCACATGGAACTGTGAGTCAATTAAACCTCCTTTGTTTATAAATATATATACACACACATATATATATATCTCAGAACATCTCCTTTGGTTTACATATATATACACACACACTCATATCACATATATATAGGTGTATATGCGTGTGTGTATATATATATATCTGAGATACAATATAATCTTGATTTGAAACCAGGTAAGAGTATTTAGAAAAAAAAGACAATTCTAAGTCCATTTCACCTATCTAGCATATTTTTTTGAAGATTATTATTTTTGTGTGTTTTAAATTTTTATATTTTAAATTAATATTAGTTTTTAATTGATAAATCATAACAGTATACATTAATGGATTAATGGCATACAAGGAGATGTTCTGATATATATACACACATATGAGATAAATATGTATACATATATGCACATATATGAGATATATATATACATATATATCACATATAGGAGATATATGTGTATATATCTCAGAACATCTCCCTGTATGCCATTATTCCATTAAAGTATACAGTTATGATTTATCAATTAAAATTAATATCAATTTAAAATATAAAATTTAAACATAAAAATTAATTCATATATATCATATATAACCAGTTCCATATGGTTGGGAAGGCCTCAGGAAACTTACAGTGATGACAGATGGCAAAGGAGAAGCAAGGACCTTCTTCACATTGTGACAGGAGAGAAAGAGAAGGAGGAAGAGCAGGGAATACTGCTTTATAAAACCATCAGATCTCATGAGAACTCACTCACTATCACGAGATCAGCATGGGAGAAACTGCCCCGGTGATCCGGTCACTGCTTTCCACAGGGTTTCCCCCTCAACATGTAGTGATTATGGGAACTACAATTCAAAATGAGATTTGGGTAGGGACACAGAGCCAAACCATATATATGATTTATATATGTGTATAAATCATAATTGTATACTTTAATGGATTAATCACATACAAGGAGATGTTCTGATATATATATATATACACAAACACGAGATATATGTGTATACATATATGCACATATATGAGATATGTGTATACATATATATCACATATAGGAGATATATGTGTATATATCTCAGAACATCTCCTTGTATGCCATTAATCCATTAAAGTATACAGTTATGATTTATCAATTAAAACTAATATCAATTTAAAATATAAAATTTAAATATAAAAATTAATTTAAAATATAAAATTTAAAATATAAAAATTTAAAAACACAAAAATAAAAATCTTTTTAAAAATATGCCTAGATAGGTAAAATGGAACTAGAATTGTCTTTTTTTCTAAATATTCTTACCTGGTTAAGATTACATTAACCTGACAAAATGAGCTGGGCAGATTTCATATCCCTTTTCTACTTTTTTAAAGACCATGTATAACATACTAGTCAACTGTTCCTTAAAAGTTGAATAGAACTCAAGCTGGGCATGGTGGCACTTTCCTGGAATCTCAGCCACTTGGGAGACTGAGGTGAGAGGATCACTTGAGGCCAGGAGTTTAAGATCAGCCTGAGCAATATAGTGAGAACCTGTCTTTAAAAAAAAAAGAGATAAGTTTATTAGAACTCAGTTGTAAACCCTCTGAGGTGATGATGATTTTTAGGAAAGAAAGACCTTTGACTATTATTTCAATTTCTATAAAACGTCTTTTTTCTGGCATCCATTCTGTAATTTTATATTTTTATAAATTTATTCATTTGATCAACAATGTATTTTTCTCTTTCTATTTTTATTATAAATTTTAAAATATTCATTATCTCTCATTTTTAATTTGTGTTTTGTTATTGGCACCTTATCTTGGTTTTATTAATCTTTTTCAATAAATAGATTTTGACTTTTTGTATGGTTTGGCTGTGTCCCCACCCACATCTCATCTTGAATTGTAGCTCCCATAATTCCCACATGTTGTGGGAGGGACCCAGTGGGAAGTAATTGAATCATGGAGGCGATTTCCCCAGTACTGTTTTCATGGTCGTGAATAAGTCTCATGAGAGCTGATGGTTTTATAAGGGGTTTCCCCTTTTGCTTGGCTCTCATTTCTCTCTCGTCTGCCACCATGTAAGATGTGCCTTTCACCTTCTGCCACGATTGTGAGGCCTCCACAGACATGTGGAAGTATGAGTCCATTAAACGTCTTTTTCTTTGTAACTTACTCAGTATTGGGTAGGTCTTTATCAGCAGCGTGAAAATAGACTAATACAGCTTTAAAATAAACAAAGTGTTTCTATAGCCTGGGGAAAGAGGAAATGTCCTACGATTTTAAAGTATTTTAAAATGTTGATTTGTTATTTCTTTTGTTTATGCCTAGTACTCAGAATGGCTTTATTTTATTTTATTTTATTTTATATTTTAGCAATGGGGTCTCTCTATGTTGCCCAGAATAGAGTACAGTGGCTATTCACAGGTAGGATCAGAGCATACTAGAGCCTGAAACTCCTGGGCTCAAGCAGTCCTCCTGTCTCAGCCTCCCAGTAGCTAAGACTACAGGAGCCAGGTCACTGTGCCTGGCTCAGGATGACACAATTTTAGAAGGAAGTGAACTTAACATTTATTTTCTTATTTTCTCCATTTTTCCCCAGCTCTGTAACACTTATTTTCATCATAATTAGGATGATTTGTTCTGTCCTTTCTGTAGGCAGAAATTTAAATCTAAATGAGATTCTGAAGTGGGAAATAACATTCACAAGCAAGTACTGTCAAAGCTTATGCCAGATGCTACTCTGTTAATTTTCAGTGCATTAATTTCAGCACTGTTATATCCTAATATTAGCTGACACCACAAAGACTCAAATGTATCAAGGCTCTTTTTGCTGTTCACTCCTGGTTCCTCCCTGTATCGTTTCTTCAGTTCCAAGACCCACTGCCTGTTATGACTAGGCTCACCAATTTGTCTGCTTGCCTTTCTGCATCTAGTACTAATTCTCTTCTGAGACAGAAAATGACTAGGTAGTCATTTGTTCAGTATCAGACCTTAGTTTCCTCATCTGTAAAGCAAAGATACTAATAGTAACTTCTTAGTACAGAGCCTGGCACATCAGAAAGAGCTTAATCATTACTATTAACTATCATGACTTTTATTATCATTGTTATTATTATTATTATTATTATTTTTGAGACAGAGTCTTGCTCTGTCACCCAAACTGGAGTGCAGTGGCCAATCTTGGCTCACTGAAACCTCCGTCTCCCGGTTTCAAGCAATTCTCATGTCTCAGTCTCCTAAGCAGCTGGGATTACAAGTGCGCACCACAATGCCCAGCTAATTTTTGTATTTTTTAGTAGAGATGGGGTTTCACCATGTTGATCAGGCTGGTCTCAAACTCCTGACCTCAAGTGATCCTCCTGCCTCAGCCTCACAAAGTGCTGGGATTACAGGCATGAGCCACCACACACGGCCCTATTACCATTATTTTTAACAAGCTCCAGTCTTATGCTTGATGTATTTTTCTCCAAAGACCATAATTATACCTTGGCTTTTTATTTTCCCTTGTAGATCTTCCCTAAAATTGCCCATCTAGACAGCCGTCCACAAATCTATGTCTACAGATTGGACCAAATTATTCCTCTAAAGGACTAATGTCTTCTTTTCTTTTTTACTCACTACAAACGCTAGCAAAAATGTTAGCAAAGCTTTTAAAATAATTTCATTTTATTTAAATTGCATCAAAAGCCGCAGAACAATTTTTCAGAAGTTGTTTTTTCCTTTCTTGTGTGAATCTTTTAAAAGCATGCTAGAATAATGTAGACTCTGTCTCCACTGGAAATTTTTTTTAAATGGGAGAGTGAAAATCAGAGTCAGCTAAAGAATAAATGCAAAAGTGCTTGGCCCTAGCTTAAGGACATCTGTAAAGCAGGGAGGAGGGTACTTAAAACAGAAGGGCTTCCAAGAAATGATTTCCTTTGTGCTCATTGATTCTGGAAACACTATAATTGTTATTTGGAAGTGATTCAGGACTTTAAAATTTGTTTTGAAAGTGTATAGCAAACAAAAATCAACAATTTATGTTTCCAAGTTTGAATGAAATAAATTTGAATTCATAACAATATTTATTCAAAATCTATGACATAGAGAAAATATTTGCTTTAATAATGCAGCTGTTCATTTATAGTGTGTGATAGATGCCAACTTATTTTAAAATTTTGCATCCTGTCAAAACCACTTAGAACCACAGGTCTAGAGTAATAAATTTTGAGGGAAGATCCTACTATTAAATGGCCACAAACTTGTGAAACCCCTGTCAGGGAGTTCAATAGGACCAGTTCAGGAGAAGCAGCACAGCCATCCCAGTAAAGGCCAGCTCTTCACCCTTCACACCCCAGACTCCTGCTAGCAGACCCTGTGTTGCCATCTCTGCAGGGCAGGCTTGCACTTCTGCAAAGTCAAACAAACCAATAAGTTTTTGGCAATATTGGTGGCTAAGACATTAGGCCTCGATCTAGATGCTGTCTCAGTTATCTGCTAGATACTATCTCAGTTATCTACTATCTACTATGACTTTAGACAAGTTACCTTTCGGTACATTTCACATACTCATTCATTTATTCATTAATTCAGTAAATATTTTTGAGCACCTGCATTGTGCCAGCAACCATGTTGTACATTGAGGATATAATCAGTGGTTTATAGAAACAAGCATCATCTTTGTGGCAGACACCATAGGTTAACTGACTAATGCCCATTATACACCCCCTTTGCCACTACTATTCCACAACTAGCTGCTTGACATGACTTAACTTCCCTGAGTTGTGTTTCTCAACTGTAGAATGGCTGGGTTAGGCTCTATTTACTCTATGGTCTCATCCAGCTCTGTGATGATGTCTGCCTGAATTCTGAGAGTTGTTAAGATCTTACCTTGTGCAAGCACTAAATATAACTGAGCTAGTGGGGGTGCGGGTGGAAACGCGGCGGTGGCCGGGGGTGGAATATAAAGCATGAAAGCAGACTAAGGCCTACCAAAGGTACAGGAGGAGTAGGCATTGTCTACATAGCATGTCAACAGGAGAACCACAAATTGTCTCGACCCCAAATATCTCTCCTACCAAAACTTCTGTCAATGGAGGGGGCACAGAACCTGGGAAATCACATCATGTTCTTCCCAACCACCAAAAATTTTACACCCATAAAGCTAGGCTAAAATAAACATCAAGGGCAGAAAGAGATCACAAATGAGGGAGAATGTCATCTGTCCTGAGGAAGGAGGGAGAGAAGGTTGATACAATTTGCCTTGGTAATGAACTGCACATAATACCGACAGCATGTTATATAATTTGCTCTGGTAATGGACTGCACGTAATACTGACAGCATGTGGTAAAGAAAATTTGCTATGGAATGTGTAGATTTTGCTATTTGACTGTGGTGGTTTTTGCATTACTTTGGTTATCCTGTCGAATTCTCTAACAGCTAATTCACACCCATCTCCCTCTGAAAGGCCGCCTGAACTCCTGACATCATGCAGGAAAGAAGACAGAGCTTTAGGAGGACTTAGGGACCACAGGAACAGGCCTTAAGCAGTTAGGAAGGGACATTCAAGCCAGCTCTCTCGTCCTCCTTTTCTTGTCCTACACTTTGATAAATCAATGTAGCTAATAAAGATCCTCCCAAGTAGAGGAGAATAAAGATAATCTTTGAAATGGGATTTTGGGAAGGAGGTTGTGCGGGGAGGATTGGAGTTAGGAAAAAAAAGCTGCATACATTATCTGGATTCATGTTGCTCTAGTGTTAGTTTCCTTCTGTTATTCTTCATTTGGGGTAAAATTTTGCTGAACTAAATAGTTAAGCAAATGTCAGCTTATTTCAGCTGAACTATAGGGTGTGAAGAGAAAGTTCATATATCAGTTAAGGCTCCTTCAGAGGAACAAAACAATTAGGAGGAGATATATATATCTTTTTTACTCACTACAAACGCTAGCAAAAATGTTAGCAAAGCTTTTAAAATAATTTCATTTTATTTAAATTGCATCAAAAGCCGCAGAACAAT
>NW_012101321.1:3176461-3214242 GCF_000951045.1 Mandrillus leucophaeus | reverse complement strand
AATAGTTAAGCAAATGTCAGCTTATTTCAGCTGAACTATAGGGTGTGAAGAGAAAGTTCATATATCAGTTAAGGCTCCTTCAGAGGAACAAAACAATTAGGAGGAGATATATATACACACACACACACACACATATATGTGTATATATACATATATATATATAGAGAGAGAGAGAGCTTTATCATAAGCATTTGACCATAGGCAATTGTGGGGTCTGATTAACCAGTCTATGTGAAGCTGTTGGCTTTGCATTTGGTGCTAGATCCTGAAGTAAGCAGGACAGAAAGTTGGATGGGGAAGATGGATGTGAAGTGAAGGAGAACAAAGACAAGCTGAAACTCACACACAGAGACTGACCAGCACTGTGTTGGTTCCTCACTGCCTCCAAGCCTTCCGTTTTGATGATGCAGTATCCTACAGAAGTTGGTGTCCTTTATCACAGAGTTCAATATGCACGTGGTCCAGGAGTCAGAGAAACTGCATGAGGATCCAGCAGGACAGGAACTAAAGGAGCTGCAGGCTTGGCTGTATGCCCAGCCAAGAAAATGAGCCAGAAGATAAATAATAATATGGATGAGCAGGAGAGAACCTGGTGCCTCTGGATTGGCCTTCCAGACAAAAAGAATATGGCTACTTCCTCAGTTTTCAAATCTCATGGGCCCCTAACTCAGAAGTATGCAAGAAAGTGACTTCTGGGAAATACAATTCCAGCTTAGCTAGACTGACACAATACAAATCCACCACAAATCATTTTCTCCACACTTGTACTTATTAAGCGAGGAAGTACTGCTCTAGGACCATCACAGTGACAGCAATAATCATTATGTGATTCCAAGGGGATAATAATACAAGACCTGGGGCAGCGTAGTCTTGCTGTCCCTCCCCTCCAGAAAATTCCACTTACAGTGCCAACTCATTTAGTTGTAACATGGATGGAAATATTTCCTTAAATATATGCACAACTATGGGTATTCTTCAGTATGAGCTAACAGAACCATCCCTTTAACTTTTTTTTTTCCCATCTCCTGCCTCCCTGCTTCATTACTCAGATGCCTGAAAAGTCCTGGGTGAAGGACTATCTTCCCAGTTCACTATACCTGAAGAATAGCTGTAACTACCAATCTAACAATGTACACATTTATCATTTCTACCAATAAAGTTAAGCCACTTCCAAAAATATTACAGTGCTTAATTATTTTTAAAAAATGTTTTCAATAGTAAGATGCTAAAATTAAAAATTAATATACTTCTGCTTCTTGTTAGGGTATAGAAAGTCTCAAATGACTACTGTTTTCATACTAACAAGAACAAGCTGAGTAAGCTAAAATATCAAAATAAATCATAGTTTTTATGAATCATCAAAGAAGTGAGAAGTGAACTTGAGCTTATATGGAACTAAATTCCAAAAAGGAACCAGTCTTTTTAAGAAAAGGGAGATCCCTGAATGCTTATATCCCTGTTAGGAAAACAACAGTAAATCTGCCACTGATAAGGGCATGGAAAAAATCAACCTAGCTTTTAACAAATTTTGAATGGTTATATATGGGCTGGCATTACAGATGAGGAGACCAGAAAGCCCCAGTAATACAGTAACTTTGCACTCACTTGCCAATTGTTTCCTACAAAGCTTTTACACAGGGTACAACATGGAAAGCTAGGAACAGAACAAGAGAGCTAGCAGAAATACCTGTGAGGTATACCGAGTATTATCCTAGAGGAAGGGAACAACCAGTGAACAAGGGGAACGAGATCAGAAAGCTCAGAGGTCCCCCCAAGGAAAACTGAGCCTTCTCTCAGTACATGGCAAGCAGAAGGTATACAATGGCCAATGAGTACATGAAAAGGTACTCAATATCATTAGTCATCTGGGAAACACAAATTGAAAACACAGTGACATATCATACTCACTAAATGGCTACTATCAGAATGACTGGCAATAAATGAAAATTAACAAAGATGTGGAGCAACTGTTGCAACCATTTTGAGAAAATCAACAGTTTCTTTGTTTGTTTGTTTGTTTGTTTGTTTGTTTTTGAGATGGAGTTTTGCTCTTGTTGCCCAGGCTGGAATACAGTGGCACGATCTCAGCTCACTGCAACCTCCACCTCCCGGGTTCAAGTGATTCTCCTGCCTCAACCTCCCGAGGAGCTGGGATTACAGGCACCCACCAACATGGTCGGCTAATTTTTGTATTTTTAGTAGAGAGGGGGTTTCACCATCTTAGCCAGCTGGTCTTGAACTCCTCACCTCAGGTGATCTGCCCACCTCAGTCTCCCAAAGTGCTGGCTTTACAGGTGTGGGCCACTGAGCATTTCTGACAAAACTGCACATACTCCTACTCTATATCCAATTAATTCCACTCGTACGTATTTATCCAAAGGAAATTAAAACTATGTACACAAAAATAAAGACCTTTACTAGAAATTTCACAGCAGCCTTATTCTCAACTTGAAACAATTCAAATGTCCATCAACAGAATGACATATTTACTATTCATTAACAAAAAGGAACAAACTATTGATGCACCTCATATGGATGCACCTCAGAAAATCATATTGCATGAATGAAGCCAGACATAAGAGTAAATACTATATGACTTCAGTTTTACAAAGTCTAAGAACCATGGTGACCACTATAGCTATAGTAATAAAAATCAGAAAGTGGTTGCCCAAAGCAGAGAGGATCTGCGGGAAATGACATCTTTGTACCTGCAAAATCAAGCACAGAATGAAGTGATTTTCTGGGTAATAGAAATATTCTAGATCTCAATTTGGGTGTTGCTTACATAATTGTATACAGTTTTCAAAACTCATAAAACTATGCATTTAACATCTTTGCATTTTATTATACATAAGTTAGCTCAAGAAAAAAATCTAAAATTAAAAAATACATATTGAAACTATATGTTCTTGTTGGAATAATTTTACCACGAGCCATTCTAATCAACCTGTACAATAGTCAGAAAACATTCAGTTTTGAGCTTCCTGTAAACTAAGGTTAAGGGCATGTCCATATTTTACTTAAGAGAAAAGATCTTTGACATATAAAAGTTTGTTAACACATGAACAAGGGTAACTATATCAGATTAGTTACCTATCACCTTACAGCTAGCTTTTTCTTCATCTTTATTACTAATTTTTAGCTTTATCTATTACCAATCACCTCGCAAATATGCACTCTGCCTCTACACATCCTTCTCCAACCATTTCTTAACTTATAATCAGAGATCTATGAAAAATGTAAATATGACAATGATTCCCTCTTGGCTACAAATAAAATCCAGACTTCATAGTGTGGCAAATAAAATACTACATAACCTCACCTATATACACCTCTTGAGCAAGGAGCCAAGGAGCCTCCTACCACTCCTAGCATTGTACCTTCAAGTCTTGTAAAAACCCGTTGTTAAAATGTCCTTGCAAACACCGTTGTTTAAAATCTCCATGCCTTGCTCGTACTCTTCCCTTTGCCTAGAAAGCCTGTTCTGCCTATCTTATCCTGAATAACTTATTCATCCTTACCAGACTTAGCTCAGGTGTCATCTTTTCAGGACATGATTCTTGAACCATCTCATTCCCACAGCACCCACTACAGACTTAACTTTGAGCATATCATTACTTCACCTATAAATACTTATTGAGTGTCTACTATGTGCCAAGTACAGTTTCAGTCCTTAAAATACATCAATTAGCTGAAACAAACCATCTTCTTAACCTCATGTAAATTTGACAGTTTGCCTTTTCAAGCTAAACCACAAATTCCGTGAAGTTAAGTCGTGGATTTTCATCTCTGTATTTGCAGGACCAAGCACTGTGCCTGGCACATAATAGCTGCTCAGCACAAATTCTTGTGATTTGAAATGAACCAAAGGATGGAATAGGACATGTGATGGATACATGTTGATTAGTAGGGACTGAGGTGAGAAGATTAATTCAGAACTGCCTGTGGCGCACAAGCCAACGAAGAAGACTCTCAGCTGTGGGAAACAACAGAAGAGCTCTGGAAACCACGGAGAGATGAAATACAGAAACCAGGCTTCACTTATCGCACAATCTTGCCTAGAGCTGCCCTACGTGAAACAGCCAGAAATAATTTCAAGACCACATACGTGCTGAGTTTTTAGTGGTGGCAGATCCCTGCTGACATCCCACCCGAGGATATTTGATTGCTCTGCCGTATTCCAAACCAGATGTCTTTGGATGGCAATCTACTTTCTCTCACCTTGGGGTGGCCAGAGGGGAAGTGGATTAGAGGTAGGTGGGCCATAGGGTGAGGGTTTTAAAAATTATATTCCATGACTGATTGCCTGAGATTATGTATGAGGTGTGATTATAAAGTAATGAGAACCATTTTCATGTGTGACTTGTCTTATGTTTTAGTTACACCTCATATGTGGAATGTGTGTCATTTTATACAATCTTCAAAAATTACCACAAGCTAGGGTATTTGGCAGGAAATGTTAAAATTGTTATTGAGTGCTCCTTTGCAAGGTAATGATACTCTGGTCTGAAGGGTCTTTTCTTATGAGAATATGAGAATAAGGGTCTTTTCTTTTGAGAATATGCAATTCCAGACATATTCACCTAAGAAAGGAAGAGAGAAATATTTATAAAGTTGTGATCATCTACACACTCTGCAGGCTTTTGACAGTTCTTATAAATTACTTGGCAATAATGATAAATTAAACTTTTTTTTTTTTTTTTTTTTGAGACGGAGTCTTGCTCTGTAGCCCGGGCTGGAGTGCAGTGGCCGGATCTCAGCTCACTGCAAGCTCCACCTCCCGGGTTTACGCCATTCTCCTGCCTCAGCCTCCGGAGTAGCTGGGACTACAGGCGCCCGCCACCTCGCCCGGCTAGTTTTTTTTTTTTTTTTTTTTTTGTATTTTTAGTAGAGACGGGGTTTCACCATGTTAGCCAGGATGGTCTTGATCTCCTGACCTCGTGATCCGCCCGTCTCGGCCTCCCAAAGTGCTGGGATTACAGGCTTGAGCCACCGCGCCCGGCCAACAAATTAAACTTTTGATGAATATATCTTGGACATATATTTAGGATTAAGGAGAGAATTAAAATTATGAAAATGGGAATAGTAAAGTATTTGTATACTGAATAATCATCATACTTCTTGCAAACATTTGCCATTGTTATCCAAATGTTATTTAACTGAATCTAGGCAGGGACTGGACAGACATTATAATACTAAGCAGAGGGTCATATGGACTTTTGTGAAAGACTGCCTAGTGTATCTACAAGAATCCTATTTTCTGAATAAGCAAGAGAATAACCCCATTTTAAGACCCCAAGATTAGAAGTTAAAGATGTCAAATGTGGAAGAAATAACAAAAATAAAAACAGTCCATTATGAGGTTTATAATAACTGGATTCTGTCTGTGGGCACAGGGAGCTAAATTTCTTCACTGTCAATATTAGACCTTGAGGGACAAACATAGCCAAACGAGCATGAGAAGCATAAATGCAGCAGAAGCCAGAGTTGCACCCAGCAGACTATGAAAAGAGGAATTCAGACAGCCATTTTACCTGGAGTGTGTAATTTCAAAATGACATAGAGTAGTAGTTGTCAAACTTTATGGTTCACAGAAATCACCTGGGGTGTTTGTTAGAAGTGTCAATTCCCCATTAAGGGTGGAATAAGATCTGCTTTGATTCTAATGCAGGTGGCCTTCTAACCATATTTTTTAAGGAGCACATAGAAAGGAGGGATTCTTACATAGTTACGATTTGTTGTTACAACTGTACTACATAACCTAATGGTGATAAGACTGAGATAAAGAAAGATTCAGCAAAATTTTCATTTCGGGAATAAATCTATTTTAAAATGTTTTATTTGGAGTTTAATTATTTGAGGGGGTCTATATCCTTTAGGGTATATAAAAAAATGCAGTGAGAACTTAATTTTCTCTGGACTATGATTAATGACCTGAAAGTCATGAAGAAATAGGGGAAATAACATAATATAAAATTTAAGGTTACATTTTCAAAGCCAAAGGTTATAATAAATAATCAAGATGGATAGGTCAGTGTTGCCAGAGGGTGATGATTTGACATGGAAACCAGGTCAGAGGCATTCATATTTGTACTGATCTAATTTTAGTATGCATATAGAGACTCCTTGCTGAGAACTGATTTTGCAAATTTTGCCCAGAATTGCAAATGTGAGCTCAGAAAGTACTACTCCCACAGCCTCCAAAGGGTCCATGGCCGAGCTTGTCCCATCTGCCAGGGGATTCTACCATTTGTGTAAAAGTAGCAGCTGCCACTTCTTTATGTTGATGTGAAACTCTTAAGCAAAATAAAAGATTGGCATCTGGGCTTAATTCTACTTTGATGGACACTTTTTCATGCTATATTTGTAATGATTCCAGGGGGGATTTTTGAAATAATTAATGAGAAGAATGCATTTCTCAAAATTCCCATTTGAGTTTGATGTAGGGCAGGTTCTTGGCTTTGCTCAGGAAAGAATTCAAGAGTGAGCCAGTGGTAGAAGAAAGCAGTTTTATTGAGGCAGCAGCAGTGTTACAGCTCTGGGATTGCTCCTGCAGAGCAGGGTTACCCCAGAGGAAGTGCGTCGAGAGTAGCAGCATATGGACAGTTTGCAGTCACATTTATACCTACTTTTAATGACATGCTAATTATGGGGTGGGTTATTAAGGAATAGAAAATGGGCAGTAACTTCCTTGTGTTGCCATGGCATTAGTAAACTGGCATGGCACTGGTGGGAGTGTCTTATGGTGATGAGCAGCAGGAGGTACGTTCAGCACCACTTCCCTGTTTCAGCCAGTCTTCAATCTGGTCTGGAGATGAGTTCCACCTGCCTCCTACCTCAAGTTCTCGTACATGTTTTATTACAAATAAGTCTGTCAGAGAGAAACAGGATCTTATTACTTATGCTAGTACAAATAGGATTGATAAGGTGCTATATAAGCAAATACAGGAAAAAACTAACTTTTACCTAGTTTAAGTGTGGTACTTCTACATAACAGTAGCTACGCGTGTGAGGTTTTAAGATCATTGAAAATATGTTTATGAAAATGACATGAGGAAAACAACTTCCTTTTCAATGCCATTAGGAACATGGGGAAGAGAGAAACACATGTAAAAAAAGGCACAGTTGCTATGATTCAAGTATATACAGATTGAAAAGGGGGTAAAAAGGACAGAGTGAGTAATTTTACCTGGACTTGACTAAAAATCCATCCTAGCAGAGATGGACTGAGTCTTTTTTAAAAATGGCTAGACAAGGTGGAAAAGTGCATTGCATACAAGGGGAATATCATGGATATTGAAGGAACCACGAGGAGTTTGATAGGCTACAAGGTAGGCAAGATAAATGTGAAAACTAGAGATTTAGCTAGAAACAGGGAGTGACAGGAGTGACAGTTCAAGAGGCTGGTCTGATTGGGAATAAAATGAGAATCACCGGGGGTAAGGCTCCTGCATCAGGACTTTTAAATAGCTCTAAAGGTGATTATTATGTATTGCCCAGATTGATAACTACTGCCCTACTGCATCCTTTCCAATTTAGCATGCATATTATATATGAATAGTCAACATTTGATGTGGGGCTTATATATACATAATACCATAACTCAAGCAATGTTTCTTTATCATTACTCCTGCACACAACCAAACTATTATTGTCATTGAAGTTAGGATAGCCTGTGTGGAAAAGACATGAGAAAGGGGATGGAGGTTTCAGTAGAAGACTTCTCCAATAGTCCTGGTAATCAGCCCCCATGAAGACAGGCAGTATCTCAGGGGATGAATAGAAGGGGATGGATATAAGGTAATGGTAAGGAGGCAGAAGTGGCAAGACTTGATCACAGATGCAAGAAGGAGAAGGAGAAATCAACAGGGGCTCAGAGGTAGTTTGAGTGATTCTGTGGATGAACCTAGCATAAATTTTCCCACCTAAAAATATTCAGGTTTTACCCACCTGTGATGGTTAATTTTAGATGTCAAATTCGTTGGGCCAAGAGATGATCAAACATTATTTCTGGGTGTGTCTGTGAGGGTGTGTATTAGTTTGGTTGGGCTTCTATGCTGAAATACCATAGACTGGTCAACTTATAAACAATGGAAATTTATTTTTCACAATCTGGAGGCTGGGAAGTTCAAGATCAAGATGCTGGCAGATTTGGCACTTGGTAAGGATCCACTTTCTCTTAGGTGATACCTTCTTGCTCTGTCCTCCCATGGTAGAAGCGGTGAATGAGCTCTCTGCAACCTCTTTTACAAGTGCACTAATCCCATTCATGATGGCAGAGCCTTCATAACTCAATTACCTCCCAAAAGACTCCATATCTTCATACCATCACCTTGTGGGTTAGATTTCCACATATGAATTTGTGGGTGGGGAGGACACAAACATTCAGTCCTCAGCAGGATGTTTCCAGATTAGATTCACATTTAAATTGCTGAACTCAGTAGGCTGCTGTCCCCAATGTGAGCAGGCATTATATTTGAGGTTCTGAAAAGGGAGACAAAGGAGAAATTAGCCCTTTTTGCTTCCTGCCAGCTGCATGAGCTGGGACATCAATCTTCTCCTGCCCTTGTACTGGAATGTACACCATTGACTCCCTTGGTTCCCAAGGCTTCCCAACTGGAACTGGAATCATACCACTGGCTTTCCTCACACTCCAGCTTGCAGACTGCAAACCATGGGGCTTCTCAGCCTCCATAATCAGATGAGTCAATGCCTCATAATAAATATCTTCCTGTTTACAGACATATCCTATGGATTCTGTTTATCTGGAAAACCTACTACTCTATCCTACCAAAACCAGCAGAAACACCACTTTTTCCATGCAATCCCTGCTATTCCCAATAGATAGTGATCTCTTCTGACCATCCATAGAAACTTACCTTTATTTCTCTGTAGCATTTAATATTTCTAGCCATTTACTGAAATAATGCACATGTGAATCTATATGGTAGGTAATCCATTAAAATCTCTTTCCTATCTAAGGACTTAAAATTCTGTTTGGTGAATAAATGAAAGTTTAGCTATGATGCCTCCTGGAAGTTCCTACACTGAGATATTGGTTCAAAGCCAGTGTTCTTAATCCTTTTTGTGTGTCTGGATCATGTTGGCAATCTGGTAAAGCTTACAGATCCCATTTAGAACAATGTTTTTAAATGTATAAAATAAAATTCACAGATTTATTTTAAAAAATCATTTATACTGAAATATAGTTATCAAAGTAGTTTTGAAAAACAAACTTGCAATAGAATAACATTTGATTCTATATCAATGTATCAAATAAATTATATTTAAAATACAGACAAATTAAAAACAAATTTATTTTTTAAAGACTTGGGAGGATGTTGTTTTTATTCTTAATAAGAATATTAAACTGTGGAGAAGTCTTTGAAAAAGCTATAGGCATGTCACGTTGGATAAAAAACTGATTTTGGCCAGCTGTGGTGGTTCACGCCTGTAATCCCAACACTTTGGGAGGCCAAGGCGGGAGGATCACGAGGTCAGGAGATCGAGACCATCCTGGCCAACATGGTGAAACCCCATCTCTACTAAAAATACAAAAATTAGCTGGGCGTGGTGGTGTACACCTATAGTCCCAGCTACTCAGGAGGCTGAGGCAGGAAGATCGCTTAAACTAGGGAGTTGGAGGTTGCAGTGAGCCGCCAAGATCTCACCACTACCCTCCAGCATGGCAACAGAGTGAGACTCTATCTCAAAAAAAAAAACCAAAAACCAAAAAACAAAAAAAACAAAAACAAAACCCTCATTTTAATTTTTTTGTCATTATGTGTTACAGGTATGAAAAATCTTGATTGGCAAAGATAAGTTACTACAAATGGATTAAAACTTTCATAGCTACTTTACAAGACAGAGATAGCTTTTTTCAAGAAACGCATGAATTCTCCATGATTTTTTTTTAGTTAAATCCCAGTTGTAGTTCAGTTTTTCAACTGAAGACTAATAAATTCCTCTTTGGATAGATTATCAACTTAATATGCTTTATATCAAAGAGAAAAAAGAGAAGATGGTCCATAGTTCAACTTTGATACCATCAAAATAAAATTACTTGTAAAGCTTTCTGGAATGTTTCCAAATTTCTTTTAAAGAAATTGGCAAAGAATTCTGCATCTCATGTTCAGAGGGTAAAGCATCACCTCCAGTGTTGACAGTTGGCAAGGATGTCCATATCAGCAGTTTAGGCAAGAAAGTTTGTATATTTCCAAGGGTATCCATTATGGTGACATTAAGACCCATGCACTGTGTTCAAAGGCTCTTGTCTTATACACCATTAAGAATTCCTATTTAAACGAGTTTTGAAAAAAATTTTAAAGCAATAACAATTACTCATTTCTTCCTCATATTGATCAACAAATAATTGTAGATACCAAATATCGTAAAGTAGTATGAATGCACAGGCCACCACTGTGAGAATACATGACTTCATGTTTGGGGATGGTAGAGTTGATCAATAGCTGGCCAACAACATTGCACACTATAGTCATAAAGATTATGATTTCATGTGATCTTTCTAATTTAGAAGTAATAACGAATATATTTTTGCAATATCCACAACAACTGTGATGTGATATGAAAATGTCTGAGTTTTTTTTGGTAATAAACTCACAGGCATACTTACACTGTTGTGGTTTATTATTAATAACTAGGCTCATAATTGAAGGGCAGTTAGAGTTAGTGATCACAAATGCGTATCTTTTTCTATCCAAGTTCATGAGCCCCCAAAATTCTGACTTCTTTTCACAGAAGCCCTATGCTAAAGGTAACTGAGACTATAAGTTTACTTCTGAAATTCCAAAGAAAAAGTATCAGATGTAATACCCATACATTTTCATTGTACAAACCACCTTTGGAAGCAAAAACAGACATATTAATATACCTTCAGTATATTAATAATTACACCAGAACAACATTCTCCAAATTATCATTCTGGGCAAACTGAGATGTTTGGGCATGCTACCCGAGGTAGAAAGACTAAAATGGAAAAAATATATACTACAGAAGTCAAGGATGGGTTTATTTTGACAGAGATTCAGTTCACCCCTTTAACAAAGAATCACAGAATCTGAGAGAATAAGTAATTTCAATTCAAATTAATAGTTAGAATTGTTTGCTTGTATCTTAGCAAGTGTAATAAGCCACAGTCATCAATAAAGTATTTTTCTCATATGTGAAAATAACTTAAAGGGTTTTTTTTGGGCACAATGCAAAATTTGCATTTATCCAATATTCACTTTCTATTAAAAAATTTATCCTGGTTTGGGCAAATTATCTTGACATGCAAGTCTAAATTATTAAAATATTTAAAAGATGATCTTTTTGATCAATGACTGTATCATTTCCTGTTGTCATCCATGATTCTATGGTGGGTGCTTTATGAGTTCCTTATGCAAGAAAAGTAGGACAGGCATCAAAATGGTTGACCATAGGCCTATAAATTGGTATTCAAGAGCTTGAGCATGCAAGGTAGGTAGAGATTTGCTGAGCCTGACATTTTTCCCTGCAAACTCACCAGACCATAGTGTCCCAGTCCTCCTGGAGACACAGGTGCAGGGAAGAGGTAAACTGCTGCAGTATCTGTAATTCTTCTCAAGAGCCAAAGGAATCTCAGAAGGCCTGGTAAGGTCACAGGCTCTCCTTGATGGAGATGGAAAATTAAGTGAAAGAAAGAGACTGGGTCAGAAAGAAGAAAGACTACTTTTTTAGAGGTATACTATATACCAAATATTTAGCATATTACCTCATTTAAAAACAAACCTGTAAAATGCTGTTATTTCCACTTTGTTATTGAGGACATTTAGGATCAAAAGAATTAATTTGCTGAAGGTTACAAAGCCAGAAAGTGCCACAGTCAAGTTTTGAACCCTGATCTTTCAGTCTCCTGCACTCTGCTCCACACTGACGTCTCAACCCAGTTTAAGACATCAAGAAGGAAATGGTGTTTCCTGTGCCTACCTCTTGCCCCAGGAATAATGCCTTCACTTCCTTCCGAATCAAAAGATGGTAAGGAATGGAAGCACAAAGGCTTGAGTTTCTGAGAGAAAAAACTCAGGTCCTTAGGAGTATCAATCAGGAATATTAAGGTTAAGTAGCCGCTGCTACAAATGTCGTTGGGCTATAAGAACAGAAAGTCAAGGTTTTTCCACAGCCCAATACTATTCTCATTATGATACAATACACTCATCAGGTTTTCAACCAAGTCAATTATGATTTGTATTCATTGTAACGCCAATACAGATTCATCACAATGTATGTAGAAAACATGACTTGAAATATTGTTTCATCAATTCTTTCCCATGCTCCTATTCCATCCCACATTTTTTAGGCCTGAGCTATGTAAACGGAGCTGTTTCTGATTAGCAAAATCAGCTTCCCTCCCTTGTGGGTTAACATGTAACACAAAAGCCTTAACTTGAAGATAAGACTGATTGCCCTTTTTGAGTAAAAAGCTTTCAACAGAAATCACAGTTAATTGGAAAAGTTTCCCTTGTGATATAAACCAAAGGGGGGAAAAAAACAGGCACTACAATAAAAAATTATCAGAAATTTAATTTTTATCCTAAAAGGCAACATAAATTTAATAGCAATGGTAATTATACAGTTTATCTATTATAATTTTCTGTCAAGGTACTCCATAAATGTAAATAAGATTACAGTATTTTAAAAAACAACTGAAGAGGGAGGCTTCATTAATTCTTTCATTGATTAATCCATTTATTTAGCATCAACAATTTTTTACATATCAGCAATGTGCTTGGCACAAAAAAATACAGAAATAAATAAGACAGACGTAATGCCTGCCCTCAGGGAGCTCATAAACTAATAAATACAAAAACGTTTTTAAAGTATCCACTCTTTAATCCTCATTTCTGTCAGAAGTCTATGCAAACATAGCGAGGGAGGTTAAAAGGAGCAATAGATTTTAAGTCAAAAGGCCAGATATTGTTCTCACCCCAATTCTACCACTATCTCCATTAACATCTTACTTAAGATCCTTTTTAAGAAATGATAGGAACTAACTCATATCAGTTTAGGAAAAATAAAGGAAATTTACTAATATATATGGTAGGGATGATATTTCTTAATATGCAAATATTACCAGTTTCTCTCAAAACTTCTCTTCCCTCCATACCCTTCTCCCAAGTTTCCACATTTTCGTGCTGGACAGTGAAGATAATGAGAAGAAAGAATAGGAGAGGAAAGACAGGAAAAAACGAAGAAACAGAGTGGGAACGAGACATAAATCCATGCCTGTTGGAGTGGAAGGGAGAATTTTTTCAATGTGTCCTCTGAGTAGTTCCAAAATAGGACTGGGGAACTAGGAATCAGATGAAAGTGGTTTTTAAACAAATGTTCCTAGGGGTTACGAATTGATACTTAAGAAACCCAAGAAAGATAGGAATTCCTTTTAGATTACTTTTTATGTGCTGCTTTATGATTCTTGCAGACACTGGGTCAAGTGGAAGCCCTACTTCCATCGGAGTTATATTTAATAAGCTCTTTACTTCATTTTCAAGCACTACATTTCAACAAAAATTTAAAATGTCTTCTTTAGTCTATCCAACGTGTACTCCAAGCTCTCTCACAGATGCTGTGAGAGATGCCTGTCTCAGAAAACTAAGTGCAGCTATAAAGTCTGAACTCTGAACACGGGACTCCACAGCAGTTCTCGTTCTCTCTCTCTCTCTCTCTCTCTCTCTCTCTCTCTCTCTCTCTCTCCCCCCCCTCCCCCACACACACACATCCCTGCCCCCACTTCCTTCTCCTCCTTTTTCTCCTCCTCCTCCTCCTCATCTTTCTATGGCTTGCTAATTATAATAGGTAGAAGACAAACATCTCAGAGCCCTGTGGGGCAGACAGTTTGGGTTTTGGTCACAATTCTAAATTCTCATAGAAGATCCTCTGACCCAGTTCAAGGCAGATACCCACTTCGAGGCCAATCATTTATGAGAGAGGAGCTCATCTCTGAATCTTTCAATCATCCAGAGCTTAGCTCTAAAATGAGGACAACAGTAATTATAATATCTAGCCTTAGTAGACGATTATTGTGATTTTTTAAATGAGTAAATATAGATAAAAGTGATTTGGAAACAATAAAGTTATTTTTAAATGCATTATTTATGGTACAATACTCAAAAGCAATATATTTGTTATTTATAGTAACAAGCAATAGCATGTTGACTCCAACCCTGCATCTTCTCTCAAACAACCTTTTTGATTTAAAGCCAGTGTGACTGCTTTGGCCCTCAGGTGACTGGACTGCAATTCAAAGAGGCTTTTTCTTTCTCAGAGCAATGTTTGTTACCCTTTCAGAGTCACAGCATCCTCTGAGTCAATGATGAAAACTAGGGGAACTCTTCCCACAAAAACACTCACACATCCCTACACTCAACATTTTGGATGTGATTTCAGGGGCTCCATAAACCCACTGAAGCCTTTACAAGTAACAAGTAAAGAACCTCTTCTCGGCCGGGCGCGGTGGCTCAAGCCTGTAATCCCAGCACTTTGGGAGGCCGAGACGGGCGGATCACGAAGTCAGAAGATCGAGACCATCCTGGCTAACACAGTGAAACCCCGTCTCTACTAAAAAATACAAAAAACTAGCCGGGCGAGGTGGCGGGCGCCTGTAGTCCCAGCTACTCGGGAGGCTGAGGCAGGAGAATGGCGTGAACCCGGGAGAGCTGAGATTCGGCCACTGCACTCCAGCCTGGGCGGCAGAGTGAGACTCTGTCTCAAAACAATCAAACAAACAAACAAACAAAAAAGGAATCTCTTCTCTAGTTCAAGACACAGAGAACCCCCAGAGGCTTAGTAACCTCCAGTTCTTCTCTCTATTAAGAGAAGAAAGGGGAAAATCACTTTCAATAGAGTTCACTGTGGCAAATGAATGAAAGCAGAAAATCTGAGGCATGAGTAGAGAAGAAAAAAAGGAGAGGGAAGAAAAACCCTACATCCTCTTAGAAGGTTACAAATTTCATTTTTATCTCTCCAAAGATCATTTGTTTTTCAATTTGTCAAACAGTAAGAATTCTTCCTCATGTCATGCTGAAACAAGAATTAATGTATTTCTATCTTGTTTATTTCCTTTGAAAAATGGCTTTTTAAAAATTCATGATGGTAACACTATCCAGTACGATGATTCATTCATTATTAGTTTCTACTGTAAAACAACAAAAATGTGAACATGAAGGTTATATAATATTTACAATCAGATATATATATACACACTCACACAAAATGAGATGTCAGCATGTCCCCTCAACTTGCATTTAAATGACTAATTTAAATCAGTTTAGACAGTATTCTACTTAAACTAGAAATTCGATTATTTATTCTACTAATTGTGTCACCTACTCATAAAGTAAATGGATAAATTTTGTTAGCGTAAACATGCAATCTAGAAAATTTGGGCCAAAGCCACTATTTATAAATAGATTTTCAGCTTGAATTATGTGAAAGTCGTCACATTTACCAACACAGAGATGCAAATATTTCAACAGAACAAACTGTCAAATCAAATCTGTTGTTCTTATGTTCCATCTAACATACTAAATCATACAGACAATTACCTAAGTCATGTAGGAATCTAGCTAGCATCTAGTCTCCCAAGATAATGCATAACTTGGAATCATCCTTAATATGAATTAAGCTTCACAAGACTTTGGGCTTTCTTCAGTGCCCTATGGCTGTCCTTTGCTGAGTTGTTCACATTTACCCTCACTACACCACAATCAAAGTTCTACCTATGGCTTTTACTAGCTTCGAGAACTTGCACAAGTTACTTGGCTTCTCTGGGCCTCAATGTTCTTATCTGTAGAGGGGGATGACCTGATAGATTATTGTAAGGGCTAAATAGGAAAATGTGTGTGCCCTATACAGTGCCAAGCACATATTAAGTACTCAACAAATGATAACTTGTTCATGCTAAAAAAGTTCACAAGAGACAATGGATGAATTCCCAATTGTTCTCCCCTGCTGTGGACGTTAACCTGCACTCAAAAGACACATACACAAGGATATTCTTGTCTTATGAAATTTAAAAATTCACGTTAAAATTAAAAATTAGGTAAGTATGGTGCTGAAATAGTTATTGAACTTTCATATTTTCCTACCTTATCTCGGTAGTAGCTCTTATGATCCAGAAGCTAAGTTTACCACCCAAATGTATCTTCTTCAACTTTTTCTATACATTTTAGAAATTTATACCGTTTCAAACATTTTATCTTTCTGTACATAATCCAAATATACTTTAAAACTCCATATTAAGGGGCCAGGCACGGTGGCTCATGCCTGTAATCCCAGCACTTAGGGATGCCAAGGCTGGAGGATTTCTTGAGGCCAGGAGTTTGAGACTAACCTGGTCAACATGGAGAAAGCTTATCTCTACTAAAAATACAAAATGTAGCTGGGCATGGTGGTGGGTACCTGCTACTCGGGAGGCTGAGGCAGGAGAATCACTTGAGCCCAGAAGGTTGAGGTTGCAGTGAGCTGAGATCGCACCACTCACTGCACTCCAACCTGGGTGACAGAGTGAGACTCTCTCAAAAAACAAAAACAAAAACAAAACAACAACAACAAGTAAAACCTCCTTATTGAAATTACCAAGATATGGGTCACTTACTTGTTTTAAAAATAAATACTAGAAGTTGTATTTGAGAAACTAAACATAATAGATATTTACTGATGTTTTTAATGATTGTTTTTGTCCACCTAGCATGTGAACCCCCATATAGGTCTGTGTGGGAGGCACTTCTCGTTCTAGAAGCCTAGGCCAGATGGTTGCTTTCTCAAATACCCCTGCAGCTCGAGGAAAAGCAAATGAAGAAAGTTCTATCAATCAGATGCCCCGTTGCAGATTTTGAATCAGACATTTATGACAGAAAGAAAGGGAGTGGGGAATAATCTGTTTGGCAACAGTCCCCAGCCTCCAGGACTGGTGCAGACAGAAGGAACATCCAGAGTTCATTTGCCAGCAGTTGATTCTGTGGCATAATTCTTATACGTGGTCCTGGGTACTGCCTATTGTGCAAGTCTGACTTTCTAGCCATCACAATTCAATTAGGCATCGATTGCCTTGAGTCAGTTCCTTTTCTGCTTATATCAGCCAGAGTCAGTTTCTAATTTTTGCAAACAAGAACCCTGACCGATACACTACATTTAAATTTAGAAATGAAAATTTGAATGGCATTTTATACTAGGTATGTTAAAGAACAGTGGAATTTTCTTAAAGATTATAGTATTGAATTCCTACTCATTGAATCATTCAACTTAAAAATTGACAAAATATATTGACCTTGCACCTATCCAACCTAATGCCCACTTCTCTGCTTTGATTCTGCATTATTTAGGAATAGATGTGGTTAAAAGTGGGGGCAAGTGGAGAATAATGCAAGTGTTTCTTCTCTCATATTAAAGAAGTCCAAATGTAGGTGATCCATTGAGTTATCAGACACCCGGATCCTTCTATCACTTTTTTCCCACTGCATTGGATTTGGATGTCATGCTCTAAGTTACTTCATGGCCCAGAATGGCTGCTTTTGTGGTGCTAGTCATCACACGACACATTCCAAGCAGTAGGAAAAAGAAAGAAGGGAAGGGCAAAAGTAGGACTCCTCCCAGGTGAATCGCTACCATTTAAGAAAGCTGCCCGAAACACGATGTCAAGCACCTGGTCATATATGGCCACAGGTGTGGCTGGAAATGAAGTCTAGACAGCAAAGTCTAGGAAAAAAAAAATGTGAGGCTCTGCTTCTAGATAAAAGGGGAAGATAGATGTTAAGAAGGCAACTAGTGTCTTTTCCACGCCTTCACACACAGCAACACTTGTCAGAAAAGGAGAGTAGTTGATATTCATGCTCCTCACACTTACTTCACTCGGTATTCAACCGCCTCCACTCCCCTGAAACTATTCTTGTCAAAGTCACCAACTTCCAAATTGCCACGTTAATGAAATGCTTCCATCTTCATATGTTTTTGCTTCTGAGCAGCACATGGCACCCTTTACCAGCCCTTCTTCCCTCTTGAGACCTTCCCCCTCTTGGCCTTACTACTCACATTCTCCTGATTTCCCTGCAACCTCTTGCCTATTCCTTCTGTCTTCTTTGCTGGTTGCTTCTTCTCTGCCCTCTTCTTTGACGACATACTCCCTCCAAGTGAACATATATAACCTGCAGCTTTAAATATCATCTACATTCTAACGACTCCTAAAAGCATATCACCAGCCCGACCTCTCCTCTGAGCAGATAGCTATGTTTACAAGTGTCTACTTAACACCTACCCATTGGATCTCAAATGCAGGCTGTTCAAAATGACACTCTTGATTTCTAAATAAAATCAGAATAAGTAACTGCTATTCAGATTTCCCTAGCTCTGTAAATGAATAACCATCCACACAGAGTTGCTCAAGCCTTAACACCAATGGTCTTGGCTCTGGTTCTTCTTCCACCCTCAGACATTCAATTCACAAGTAGAATGCTGTTAGTTCCACTTCTAAAACACATTCCAAATCTGCCCACTTCTCTCTACCTCCACTGCTGCTACCCCGGTGCAAAGTTCCAAACCAACACCATTTTTCACCTGGAGTGTGGAACTAACTGCCTGCAATGAACTGAATGTTCATGTTTCCCCCAAACTCTTATGTTGAAATTCTATCCCAAAGTGATGGTATTAGAAGGTGGGTCCTTTGGAAGGTGATTAGGTTATGGAGCAGAGCCCTCAGGAATGAGATGAGTGCCCTTATCAAAGAGGCCCCAGAGAGCTCATTCACCCCTTCTACCATGTGAGGATCCAGCAGGAAGGCACCATCTGTGCACCAGGAAACAGGCCCTCACCAGATGCCAACCCTGACAGTGCCTTCATCTTGGACTTTCCATGCTCCAGAACTATGAGAAATAAGTTTCTGTTGTTTATCAGCCATGTAGTCTGTGGTATTTTGTCAGAGCAGCCCCTACAAACTAAGATACCACCTAACTAACTGATTTACCAGCTTTCACTTTTACCGGCTTTTAAAAACATAAACCAGCAGAAGACACTTCACTGGCTTCCAATTTTGCTAAGAATCAAATCAAATGGCTTGCAAGACTCTTTGAGATGTAGACCCTGCCTACCTCTCGGTCCTCAGCTCATACCTCCCTCCCCACTTCTGGCTACACTTCAGCTACATTGGGCTTCTTTCTCTTCCTTCTACATATCAGGCTCATTTTTGTTTCAGATTTCTTGCATTTGCTGTCTTTCCATCTATAGTATTGTTCCCTCCAGAGCATCACCTAGTTGGTCTCTTTTTGCCATTTATGTCTGTCAGATGTCACCGCCTCCGAGACCCTCCCTTTACCACCTCATCACCTCATCTGACATGGTATGCCATTCACCCGGCCTCACCCTTTTGCTCTACATGCCTTTTGCTTTTTGTTAATATCTCTTACCCTTTATTGTTTTTCTGCATATTAAAATGTAGGCTCCATTACAGCATAGAGCTTGTCTGTCTTGTTTTCACTATATCCTCAGCTGTGTCTGGGATAACTATTTGTTAGCTGAACCCATGCACGCTTACATGAAGAACTGGGCAGAAACACTGTATGAAATGCAGGAGGAGATGGAGAGAGACTCTGAAATATAGAATCCGCATTCAGTCATATGAAATCAACTTTTACCCAAGCCACTCCAAGCTGTTGTAAATAAAGGAAAAATTAACTCATGTCCAGTGTGACCCATAAGATAGTTCCAAAAAAGGCAGAAAATGGGGAAATGAGCAATTAGGTCAGAAGCAAAGCAGGCATAGAACAGGCTAGGGTGGATTCTGCAGGAAGGACTACAGCAAGTGGCTAAAAATCAAACCATGAACAGCCCAAGTCTATCAAAGTTTCCCTATTATGTGAATTCTGGGATGTGAGGCAGCATTGGGGCTCACTTCTATAGGAACTAGGTAGGAGTTTAAACCCAGGAAGAAACTATCCCAGGACAGAGAAGACATTTGTACCTTGGGCAGATAGTGTCATTTAGCCAGTATGGGTCATGTGACAATGGATGCAGGGAAACTGGTTAGTCCATTTTCTGCTGCTATAAGAGAATACTAGAGATTAGGTAATTTATAAACAACAGAAATTTATTTGGTTCATGATTGTGGAGGCTGGCAAGTCCAAGAGCCTGGTGATGGCCTCTGATGAGAACCTTCCTGCTGTGCTATCCCATGGCAGAAGATAGATGGTAGAGGGCAAGTGAGCAGAGCACACAAGACAGAGGAAATCTGGCTGAACTCATCCTCTTATCAGCGGCCCACTCCCTCGATAACTCACTCATTCCTGTAATAAGGGCATTAATCCGTTCATGAGGACAGAGCCCTCCTGACCAACTCTAAGATCCCACCTCTTAATGCCATCATAATTGCAATTAAATTTCAACATGAGTTTTGAAGGAGGCATTCAAGCTGCAGCAGCATGTAATTCTATTGTAATACTTCCTAAGGTACTTATGGGTTTATCACTGGATTGGAAGTACACCAACAGTAAAGTTGCACTCTATGATATTGGAACAAGTAGGCCACTTTTGACCTATAAAAACAGCAATTTTGGGTAACTCAACTAACTACTATTATATTTATTACTGCATCACAAATAATTATTTATTATTCTTCTTTGTGTGCTCTGTAGCTTCTATTCCCAATGTTTTTCAGTAGTAGCTGCTCAGTGAATAATGCGTGAGAATCCCAAATGAATCACGTACTACACAAAGCAATGAGATAAGTTTCAGGGAATGAATAGAAATCCTTGGAGAGGAAGGGGAGGAGAGTACTAATTACTGGGTACATTTTTAAGCTGGAGAAGACAGGGGAGACTCTGTGTTTTGCATACATAAATTTAATCTTTACAACTATCTGCTATTATTTTCTCCCTTTGGCCTATTAGGAAACTGAAGCTTAGAGAAGTCTGAAAACTTGTTCAAGTCACATGACTAATGTGGGATCCATTTGCTTGTCACACTGTAAACTCTTACTCAACATCATGCCAGGAAGCTATTTTAGCTGATGAAAAAAAAAAAATTGTCTCTTTGGAATAACATTTGTGACTGAGCAATGGCAATCAGGTGATCATCAGTAGATACATAAACACTCCTCTCATCAAGGAATGAAAACATTGTATTTTTGCTAGGCTAGGCTGGCAGAAGAACTGTACATCTGACTAATGATGTCCCACACGTGAATACAAATGGGTGTGTTAGACTCCTCAGATTTGCTTGGCTCTACCTGCTTTCTCAATAAAGAATCCTAGCCACTGCCATTCATTTCCCAACTCCCCGAGCTATCCCACATCTGCCTTGAGGGAAGGCCAGGCTTCAACATAATCTCCATTACACCCATAATGACAGGACCTATATCAGCCCTGGGACCCATGCCTGACCTAGCTTAGAGCCACAGAAGTTTCGCCTCTGGTAAAGTATAGTACCACCGGGCATGGAACCTGGCTTCCCCAAGGAGGGTGTATAATTCAGCTAGTACGTGTTAGAGGAGGAATTGGAAATAATTCATTCAAGAGAATTTTTTTTTTCTGACATGGAGTTTCACTCTGTCACCCAGGCTAGAGTGCAGTGGTGTGATCTCAGCTGATAGCAACCTCTGCCTCCCAGGTTCAAGCAATTCTCATGCCTCAGCTTCCCAAGTACCTGGGATTGCAGGTGCCCACCACCATGTCTGGCTATTTTGTGTTGGGCACTATTCTAGAACCTGGGGAATCCATGGTAAACCAAAGTTCCTATTCTCGAGAAGCTCACATTCTCTTGGGGAACCTGAAGTTTTCTGACTGGGAGCATGTGCTCTTAAACTTTGTGGCATATTGCAAATTCCAGTGACCACCTAATATGTGTGTTTGTATATATATATATTTAATTTTCATTGCAATATTTGGTAACAAAAGACAAACTGAATATATATAAGGATCAGATATAACAAAAATGGCCCAAAACACTGCATCTCTAAGAGTTCTAATATCCTAAATAACATTAGAGGGTGTACTGGGCATGATTCAATGTAGCAAAGAAAAACCACTCCTCATATTTTAAATGGAAAAAGATTTAACACATGGAATTCATTGTTAAGAAAATCCCTGACAGAGCTTGGTCTCTAGAAATGAATCCTAGATCTACTCCTTAGAACCAAGTCACTATTCCTCTGAGGCCACCACTGGAACAATTGGGTTCGAGAACACATGGTCATAGCTGTAATGAAGAAATTAGGAAGTGGGAATCAAGAAGCTGAATGTGGCCTTCAGCTTCCTCTCCACAAGGAGCTGGAGAATAGACACAATAACATTGCTACCAGAAAATTTCACAGTTCATGACTTTGTTTGCCAATGAAATCAGGCAAAAGTCAGGAAAATAGGCTCCACTTCACTTTTGCATCCCAGATTTCATGCAAGTATACCAAATTGGAAAAACTGTCTTGGGAAATGAAATCTTCACCTTTCCAAACTCTGCAGTAGAGAAAAACATACCAGAAGAATGATGAACTACAAATGGAATTAGCCAGTCCACAGTGTCTACCACATACAATAAAAGACTGAGGTTACCATGCTGAGGGACCACTATGGAGCTACTTAAAGTCAAGTCACATCTCCAGCTGAGTGCCTGGCACAACATCTGACACATATTAGATGCTCAACAAATATTTAATAGACAAAGGAATGAATCAATGAATAAATGCATTGTGGACAACATAAAAATGAACCATAATAGCTTTTTTCTTTTATGCTTTTTAAAAAATATATTCTTAAATGATGTAGTGATGGTTGGTTGTTCACTCCTTTCAAATACAAACTGTAATATTTTTGGCTTTTCCGTTTTCCTTCTTAATCTAAGGAACTTTTAGAAAACTCAGCAAGTAAAATAATTTTTTTTAATGGAAGGAAGCTAGATTTTTCTCCTTCCTCTTGTTGGATAATGAATTTCCCTTTTAAACTTTTGTGGTTGTTGTTGCTAAATGTTTCCTCCAAGGAGAAATCTTCCTATTTTGATTATTTTTAGAAACTGAAGGCTCCATACAGAGAAAGCTCTTGAAAACTGGAATCTTAAAAGGGAACTGCTAAGCAGTGTCTCTTTTTTTAAGCCCAGAATAGCAGCAACTTTGAATAGGTTATAAAAGAATAGCCCTGTAATGGATCAACCTGATTCTCTTTGTTCTGAACAACAGATTATACAGCATTTTTCAAGACTACATTTCACTCTCTTTCTCTATGACAGATAGACAACCAAATCCATTTACTGTTAACAAAACATTATCTACATGTTTTCCTTGCTCAAATTGGAACTAATTAGGATTGGTATTAAGTTACAGAAATTGTTATTACAGAAGAGTAAAACCAAAGTAGTTTTAAGAGTCTTACCTTTTTACTCTCTTGTTTTTAGGTGACAATACTGAGACACAGTGAAGTTGAGTATTATTCTGCATACTCAGTCTCCACTCCTTTTCTTGGTGACATTCTTTCACGTGTATTTGTTCGCCTGGTAAATATCTAGCATGTATGACACACAAAGCACCATGAGAGACCTTGTATGTAAGCAAGGTCTTACACATTCCCCAAAGATGGCCTTCAATAAGGCTACATGTAAGTCCAACCACATAGGACTATAATCTACTTCACTGACAAGCATCTTCATGATCGCTCATTCCTTATTTGGGATTTCCTCCACCAGGTACTCAACTCTTCTCCCTCTTCACGTTAAAATATACCATTTTTCAAAGCCCGACTCCACTGTTATTCCATTAAGACTTTCTCAAGTCCTCAATCACAAATAATTACTACCTTTTCTGAATTTCCATAGGATTTTTTTCAATTCCCTATTATGGTAAGTATCTCGTGGGGTAGATATTATGTTGTTGGACACATATCACTTTTTCTTCTGGTTTCAGCAACATGGTAGACTAAGCTACTATGAAAACTATAAGCCCTTAGGAACATTGGGTTTAAAATAGCCAAAAAAAAAAAAAAAAAAGAGTTAATTTTTAGCTGATCTGTCCAGAAAAAAAAGGAGTCCCCAAGGGCCAGAGGGCCAGAAACACAGAGGGAATTAAAAGCCAGACTGATAAATATAAGAAGTGAGGCTGCGACAACTTTGGGAGGTGAATGGAAGCAGCGGTATTGATTTGGTAACGACTAGGATTTTAATGCCCACCAGGTACAGAAGGCCTCTTATCCTCACCTGAGCAGAGATCAGGAACTGAGACGTCTATATAAAGCTAGGCCCCTCAAAAGCTTTAATCCCTCCCAAAGAGTACTAAAAATCTCAGCCAACGAGATCAAAAAGACGACAATTAAATCTGTTTGGGGGAGAAATAAGTCTTTTGTGAGAAAAAAAATGTTCCAAGCCTGTTGCTTTCCTTGGTGTATAGTCTGAATTTACTTGTTTCTGAAAGAAACCTCGTGCCTAGAAATTATCATGGTCCTGGGCCAGTGCTGCCTCTGGGACACTGAAGGATGCCAATGCCAAACTTCATCACCCATGCAGCATGAGATGACCAGAGACAAAAATAAGCCTCACCAAAGGGGAGCTCAAAATAAAAATTCACGAAGAATACTTAACAGAGACTCAGGTAAGTCATTCCATCTCAAAACTTGATACATAGGAAAACAATCTAAAGGACCATGATTAAAGTATGTGTTTTAGATTTTTGAAATATAAAAGGCATTAAAAAAACAAATGGCAATTCACTGTGAAAAAAGATAAAAATTTAAGAGAAATAATTCAAACTTCTGGAAATGAATAGCCATTTAAATTTACCATGGATAAATTGGTTAAGCAGCATATTAGACTAGTTGAAGAAGGCATTAGTAAACTTGAAGGCTGATTTGAAAGATAAAGTTCTATTTATCTATAGCTGAGTAAGGTAGAGATAGATAAATAGAACATATGAAAAGGCATGGGGAATAGATTGAAAGGTCCAGCTTACATCTAACAGGAATTCCAGAAGGAGAGAAGAGACAGGGTATGGGAAACAAAATATATGGAGAGAATGGCAGATTGATACAAAGTATTGATAAAAGATATATTTTTCTCTTTTACCAAATACCTGGTTGCCTTGGAGCACAAAACAGTTATTCATATTTGTATTCTTAGAACATTGTTAGAGCTCATTAAATATTGATTTAATTAATATAATTTGTGTTCAAATATCAAAAAAGGACAAATATTAATATGCAAGATGTGACAGGTATCATTAGAGAAGTAGAAAGTACTCACTGATGAAGAATTTATAGTGAAAGATTACTTCGAGCGGGGATTATTACAGAAAAATTCATGGACGAGATAAATGAGTATAATGTGACAAATAGAAAGAAGGGCTGGGCATTCCAAGTAAACAAAATAATCTAACAAAGGCACAGGGTGGGAAAATGCAAAAGACATTTGAGAAAAAGTAAGTGTAATTCATTCTGGTTAACATGTATATACAAGGATTAATTGCAGAAGATTAAAAAAATTTGAACCATATTATGCAGGCCTTGAATATCAGACTAAATATTTTGGACTACTAGATAAAGAAAAGACATCTTAGGTAACTCATTGTTGGCAGGTTTTTTAACAAAGGGGTGACAAGATCGGAAATGTCATTATGAAGAAGGATTTGCCCCACAATTATGTACAAGATGAACTAGAGAGGAAAGACACGGGGGAAAATCAATTGATTTGTGTGTCACAAAGGATTCTTGGTGATGACAAAAATGCAACTCAACCTGGATTGAGCAAGTAAGAGTTTTGTTACATTGTAAACAAAACGTCCAGGGTAGATTTGGTCAGATATGTCCTTATACAGTGTTACATACTCAAGAATTTGGTGGCCCTTTATCCCTGGCTCCTGGGAGGTAACCTTCAAATCCGTGGAATTTACTGAGTAATAGGAGTGTTTCTGTTATTCATGGTGGTCTCTTAGGTAGTCCATACTAAGGAGATAATACATGATGGGAGCTGACCATGCCAGAAAGATCACCATGTGATTAGAGGGCTGGGGATTTGAGCCATATGATATCAGCCTAACCTCCAGGGAAGGAAGATGGGCTGAAGGTCGAATTCAATTATATGGCAAATAATTCAATCTAGCATGCTTATATAATGAAACTCTAATTAAAACTCAGGACAATGAAACTTGAATGAGCTTCCCTATTTAATGACATTTTGTGCATATGCTACACATCAATGTGCTGGGAGGGTGATGCATCCTAACTCTGCAGGGAGAGGACATAAAAGCCAGAGACCCTCCCAGATCTCACCTTATGCACCTCTTCTTTTGGCTGGTCCTTGTTTGTATCCTTTTTGGTACAATAAACCTGTAATCATGGCTATACTGCTTTCCAGAATTGCGTCGGTCATTCTACTAGATTATCAAACCTTAAGAGATGGTGTAAACTCCTGAATTGTAGCTGGTGGGTCAGAAGTGCAGATGGCCAGGGAACCTCTGAGCTTGCTGCTGCTGTTTGAAGTGAGGGCAGTCTCATGGAGGACTGTGCCCTCAGCCAGGGAAGCTTGGTCTACCTTCAGGTAGTTTGGGTCAGAAGTCATTGCATCCAGCAACGCAACACCCTGTGGTGAGATCCTGCATAGCATGCTTAAGGAACCACATGGAGGTCTGGGTGACTGCAGTGAGTGATAAAGAGTAATAACATATGAGGCCTGACAGATAGGCAAGACCAGATCATGTAGGCAATTCTCAGCTCTGGATGCATTTTCGAACGACTGGGAAGTTTTTCAAAGAAACCAGTGTCCAGATCCCATCTAGGTCAATAAAATCAGAGTGGCTTTGTAGTTTTCTAAGTTCTTTAGGCAATCCTGGTTGCGGTACAGGCACTGGCTAACCAGTGTATGAAGTCATTAAATTTTGTTCTGAGTATAAGAGGAGGGTGATATAGATGGAACATTTGTCCCTTCCAAATCTCATGTTGAAATTTTATCCCCAGTGTTGAAGGTGGGGCTTAGTGAGAGGTGTTTGGGTCATGGGAGCGAATCACTCATGAACGGCTTGATGCTGTCTTTTCAGTAAGGAGTGAGTTTTTGCTCTATTAGTTCACATGAGAACTAATTATTAAAAAGAGTCCAGCAGCTCCTCCTCTCTCACTCCCTCTTTCTTGCTGTGTGATCTCTCTCTACTCACTGGCTCCCCTTTGCCTTCTGCCATGAATAGAAGCAGTCTGAGGTCCTCATCAGCTGCAGATGCCAGTACCATTCTTCTTGTACAGCCTCAGAACCATGAGACAAATTAGCCTCTGTGAAAAATAAAACTTACCCAGCCTCAGATATTCTTTTATAGCAATGCAGTTGGACTAAGAAGCCGATGCAGGCTGTTGACCAGAGGAAACTCTCTGTCTCCAAGTTTTAAAAGACTCACTTTGGCTACTGTGCCTAGTCAACAACAAGGGTCACTTGAAGCAGTTAGAAAACCACACCCTAGTGTGAAACAGGACCAGAGGTAGGAAGGAGGCCAGGTGCAAGATGGGGTGGCTTGGAATCGGCCACTTCTGTAAGTAGGTACAAACATGTGACAGAGGTAAGAGAGAAATGGTTATATCTGGAGTATGTTTTGAAAAAGGACAACTTGCAGATGAGTTGGATGTGGAGTATGAGAAAAATAAGTCACGTATGAATACATGAGTTTTTCATCTAAGCAACAAAGTGAAAAAAAAAAAACCCACAAAAAACAAACAAACAAAAACAAACAAAAAAACAAATACTAGTCACTGTTGCCAGGAGAATGCAGTTAACTCGCCAGGATTGAGTCATGTGCTCACCCTGGAGCAGGGGGTGAAGTCAATCTTAATGAAAACACATGTACTCAAAAGGACAGAGGATATTTCACCGGAGTAAAAATCAGGGCATGCTACTAATAGCCAATCAGGGCATGATACCAATTGCAAACTTTAAGAACAAAATTTAGCTCTTCCTCTTTCCTTTTCAAAACAATTCAATCCTAAAGCCGTTAGGTGGGGCCAAGCAAACTAGGCATCTCTTCCAGTGGTGGGAGTGGGTAGCCATAGGGTTAGGGGGTTGAGTAGGGCATCAGACCCTGAGCTGGGGCAAGGGAGGCATTCAGGTTAAGCAGTGGCAGTTGGCAGGGTATGTTGGAGCCTGGGTGAGGTGAGAAGGGCACTGCATAGGAGGGTTGACCTTGAGGGGCATCAGCGCCCAAGCAGGGCAAGGAGGAGTGATGCATGGGAGGCTGCCCAGTGTGGTATCCAAGTACCAGGAGGATGCGGACAGCACCCATGCCAGGAGGCAGCCCAACCCAGGGTGTCAGGGTCTGAGTGGGATGTGAGGGAGGTGGCTGTGGTATGAACTGGTGGCTATCAAGGTATATGTGTGTGTATTTACACATACAGATATTCACTAGTTCTGTCCACTGCAAGGATGAGGATTTGTAACCCAACAGCAATGGGTGTATCTATTGCTGAAATCTTGGTTCCTAAATATTCTTCAATAAAAGAAAGAGAAATAACAGAGTCCAGCGCTAAGTACAACGTGAGTCCAGAGCCTATCACCAAAAATAAGGATGTGCTCAAAAATGATGAGGGCAACAAAAAAAGCACATAGGAGTCAGCTCAGATCCACTGGTCAAATTGGGAATATTTTGAGTATCAAAATAAATAATGATAGTAACTGAATAGGATACCCTGAATCCAAACTGATAAACTAAATGAATACATTGAAAATCTTAGGAAGGGTTGGGTGCAGTGGCTCACACCTGTAATCCCAGCACTTTGGGAGACCGATGCAGGCGGATTGCTTGAGCTCAGGAGTTCCAGACCAGCGTGGCCAACATGACGAAACCCTGCCTCTACAAAAAATACAAAAATTAGCAGGGTGTGGTGGCATGCACCTGTAGTCCCAGTTACTTGGGAGGCTGAGGTGGGAGAATTGCTTGAGTCCGGGAGGCAGAGGCTGCAGTGAGCCAAGATCATGTCACTGAATTCCAGCCTGGTCAACAGAGTGAGGCCCTGTCTCAAAAAAAAAAAAAAAAGGAAAAAAAAAAGAAAAAGAAAAAGAAAAAAGAAAGAAAAGAAAAGAAAAAGAAAGAAAATCTGGAGAAGAATAAGATATTTACATAAGTTTCAAAATGCCTTCCTACAAAGTAGGTACTAATCACAAAGGGAAAAAGTGTAGCTTTACAGTGAAGAAGCTTGGCAGGGACCACTAAATCAAGTGATCAAAGGGAATATTAACGATGAGACAAACTGAAATTAAGCCACGCCTGATATGATGCAGTAAGAACATGGCATCAATTCTGTGATATTTCTACCAAAATGCATAACTTAAACCTCATTCTGAGGGAAAATCAGACAAACCTAAAACTGAAAAATTCTACAAAATAACTGGCCTGTAGCCCTCAAATGTGTCAAGGTCATGAGAGCCTAGGAAAGACTAAGGAAATGTTCTAGGCTAAAGGAGACTAAAGAGACATGACAAGCACCAACCGTGATTGTGGACTGGATTCTTTTGCTGAAAAGCATGTTGTTGAGACATGGCAACATTTGAATGGGTTCTCAAGATTAGCTGGTGGTGGTTTATGGATGTTAATTTCCTAACTTTGACAGTTATATCATGTTGTGTAGAAGAATGTTCTTATTTATTTAAAAAAATACAATAAATTATTTAGGGTTGGTAAGACATTATGTTGTTGGGAATTTATTCTCAAATGATTCATCAAAAAAATTCTTTGTACTGAACTTGCATCTTTTCTTGTCAATGTGAGATTGTTTTAAAAAAAGTAACAGCAACCTTACTGGTAATTCTATTACACTAAATTTTGCTGTTATTGAATGGAGATGCATTTCATTATACATCATCTTGGAAAATCTTGCATTGGATCACACACTGAAAGAGATCTGGGGATTGACCACAGTTTCTTCTTAGAGGAATTTAAATTAACTTTAGCAAAAACTTTTTATCACCCCTAACAAAACCCACGTTAGGGTAAAACTTTTGCTCTAGGGAAAGTCTTTGACCATACCAGCAATAAAGAAAAGGTGACTAATTTTATCATCCATTCAAACAACAGGTCTAACAGCAAAAGTTTAGACACTGTTTGAATTAAGATTAATTAAAATATAAAGCAGTTGTGTGTAGAGACAGATCAGGGCTGCCATATTGCATTTCTCTGCTGGCCTTCCCTCACGTACCAATCCAAGTTACTTTCAGAATTTCCCACTGAATTGTGCGACCAAGCTGCTAAACTACATGAAATGAAGTAGGTAGTTTCAGAACAACTCCAAGAAAAACAACTAGGCTATTAATAGTGGTCTGTGGTATTTCCATACTGTTATGGGACTTATTGTTTACATATTCTGGCTGTGCCAGGTCTATTAAAGAAATCTGAGAACGCTGAAGACATTAAGATAGTCTTTTTAAACAAGTAAGAATTTAAAGGAGAATTACTTGTAATTACTTCAGCATTCCCTATTTTCTATGTATTTGTAATTCTATAACCTAAAGGCCAAAACCAATCATTCCATATCTAAGTGGTAAAGAAGATAAACACCTTGGAACAGATTTTTCTTCCCAGTTAGCAGATGTATAGTAAGCTGGCACGATGACTTTATTTATTTGTTTTGGTGGGGGTTGGGGAAAACCCTTCCTTCTCTATACCTTCTGAAACTGTTTTTGGGCCTACAGTTCCAGCGCTTGCATTGGTCAGAAGAGCTGAAACAGAGGTCCCTGGAGGACTAACTCTTTTTAGAGATTTTTCTTCATGAGGATATTGGCTAAGATTTTGAACTAACTAAGATTCTAGGGGTTCATGGGCTTATCACTAAAGGGAGAAAGCCCAAGGAGAAAAATATTATTATAGTAATAATAAAAAATAATAATTATAATTAATTTTAATACTAAAATGAAATATAGCTTTAAATCATGACCAAGTTATTAAAGATGAACATATCAGCTACATTAAGATGAAAACAATCAGGTAATCACATGCATATATCTCTTTGCCTTACGTGTTTAATATCAGATACATATATATATATATTCACACACACAGTGTTTGTGCTGTATCTTTCATACAAACGGTAAATCATGATCAATTAGTTATTTCAGATAGGGGGACAGGACTCTGGGAAGTACCAACGAAAAACTAAAAAACAAAAAAAAACTAAATACTTAGCCAAATGAGTACAGATTTGCTAAGGAGTGTTGGCTAAAGTCTGAGTAGATCCTTATTCCCATTAATAAGATATATATATTATTTTAACATTTGAATATTTCAAATATGTATAGGGTATACAGAACATTTGTCCTAAAATAACCAGCTAATTTGCAATATAAACTTACTGTAAATTAAAAAATCATTAATTTTAAGCTATAACTCCTGAAGAGACGGATATTTTTGTGATTAATGAACTTTGAAAGCTTGAAGTGAACATTTTCTAGAGTGAGCATACCCTGGAGGCAATTTCTATCTCTGCTACTTAATCTTTCTTATTTCCTTGTCTATAATCTATTTCCTTAACTAGGTCATAACTACTTATTAATCATTATTAAATATTTATTATCCTTTAAGTACTCTTGACCATCATTGTTCTAATCTGATATGTAGAATGACATGAACATAGTTTGTCACATTCAGTATTTGTATAGACATTGAAGGTACTACCGAGAGGAGCAAACCACTAAAATCATCATCAATTTTAACAAAAATAATTTTTTTTAAATTTTAAATGAAGCAAAAAGCCTAGATTTAAAGATTAAATTTTATATTGAGTTTGGGAAATTCCATCCTACAGAAACAAAATGAGAGTACTTGGTACTTTTCATGATCTTTCACTTTTATGCCTAGATTTCCTCATCTGGAAAGTATGAATTTTACTAGCTGCACAGATTTTCTTCTTAGGAAGATTTAGAGGAACAAATTCAAATTCCTAAGAATAAAGTTGCTAGATGATTTTAAAGTTGTTATTTTTCATCAGCAATGGTTGCATCTGAACTGGCAAATGACAAAATAAAAATAGAATTTAGAATACATAAAATGTACTTGACATATAAATTCACATTAGATGTATGGAGTTTTTGTCCTAGACACTTTGTGGAAGTTAAATATACCATAGAAACAATCAGAATTTTCTCATGAAAAAAACAGTAGTTGTGTGCCGTATATATTTAAAGCATGCATATTTGACTATTTTCTTCAATTCTTCTGATATTTTCATTTAAAAATTAAACTTATGATTTTTCTTTTTTTCAAAAACAGGGTCTCATCACTCTGTCATCCAGGCTGGAGTGCAGCTGCACAATCACAGCTCACTGTAGCCTTGACCTCCTGAGCTTATGCTCAGCCTCTGCAGTAGCTGGGACTATAGGCATGCACCACTGCGCCGGGCTAATTTTTTTTTTTTTAATGTTTTATAGAGATGGGAGTCTTCCTATGTTGCCCAGGCTGGTCTTGAACTCCTGGGTCCAGGTGATCCTCCCACCTCTGCCTCCCAAAGTGTTGGGACTACAGGCATGAGCCACCGTCCAAAATTTAGATTTTCTGAAAGAATTAAGCAAACAGGTATATTAAATTTTTTGAAGCTGAAAAGGTAGTTTCAATTATTCCCTCACTTATTTGTGAAGAAACCATTAATATCTATGTAAAGTGCTACAAAAATCAGGGGTGAAAAGGACAAGCTCCAAAGGCAGAACAACTATTGGGAAAACAGTTTGAGCCTTTTTTCCAGTCTAGGCACAGATTATGGGGTAGAGATGGAGAGTCTCTTTCTGAACTGCCTTACCTTATACCCTTTCTCATTAAAGCTTAACAGAAAGCACTAGAACTTACAATTAATAAGATTATGAAATGAGAGTCATGCTGAGTTTCAAAATTTTAACTCTATAGTCACCAGGTGCTCTCACTTAAAGTAGTTTAGTTATTTCATCATTTTTTACTTCTGGGAGAAATGCTTGGCACATAGTGAACAGGAATGAAAACATGAGACAGCAAAATGTCTCAGCACAATGCAGTCTGAAAGATTCAGAGGCGTCCTTTATGTAATAAGTAATGGAGTCACTGGAAAACTGCCTTTAAAAATAGAAGTCTCTTGCCAAAAGTGAAGACTAGCCATAGCATTTGAGAAATGAAGTAGCATGAGGCAAAAAACAGGAAATGTTCAAGGCAAGTGTCTTACGTAAAGACCCATAATGAAATATTTAATAAAGTATCATTTAAACAAACTATGCTAGATAAAACTTTGCATTGTATTTCTTAGTCAAGGCAGAGTGGGGTTGAGGGAGTAAGCCGGAGACGGAATTACTACCTGACTAAAAGCAGCTCTAAAATTGTATTACAGGTGTGTGATACAAAAAAAAGTGTAGAGAACAAAGAGAACAATTTATTTTCCTTTATGCCCAGCTGAGTTTCTCTGCCCCAAATGGTTTGTAGAAGACCCTTCTTGCATATTGCCAACAAAATTTTCACATCCACTAGATATTCCAAGACTTGTAAGTATTATAAATAAAAAGCAAAAAGGGGTCATTTCTAAACACACAAAAAGGGGAGAAGAGTTTTTGGACTGAAATTCTCGAATTGCCTTTAGCAGAAAAATGAAGCCATTTTAAAAATACTTGGCACAAAAGTTTTTATTCAAGTAAGTGTTAGGTTAAGGGGAGTTAAAAAGAAGGTTTTTCTAACAACGCTTTTTACAACCAAGAGCCATCTAAGGTTAAAGTGGGCTTCCAGATAGTGAAGAGGCATCTGTGGCCAGCCCTTCCTAAAGAAGCTCCTTAAATCAGGGTGTGGCAGACAGAGTTGGTGGAACTTGTCACCACCTAAGAGAATTAGACCATCTCTGGAAGGACCAATGATTAATAATCAGATGGCATTTCTTCATTAGAAAAAAATGAGTATCTCAACAAAGAAAATGCCAGTTAAAATATCTTACTCTGCAAATTCTGCAACTGCACGAAAGGAGAAAATCTGCTTTGGTTCTATAAATTGAAAATCATGAAGTAAGCCAAGTTAAGTACTAGTTGTCTACCTAGAACCTCCAAATTTTGTTTGCATTAGAATTTGAATACTGAAACTGATTTTTTCCTACCTCAACAAATCTTCAAATGTTGACCAACTGGGTCTTTATATCATATTCATTCATAAATGCCTTATGAAAAGTGATTGCATCTCAATTCTTATAAGAGGATCACAAATAAGATTCTTCAAGAAAACAAATGTGGAGAGTAGGATCACAAAAACATTTTTTAACTAAGTAACACCTTTGGAAATGCTTTCTCTTTCCCCACCCACCCCTGTTGAAAAGTAGTAACCTTTCTTTAACTTAAGGATATAATGTTAGGGAATAATGTTAAAATACTGGCCTATTTTTATTTTTTTAAAATTTTACTTTAAGTTCCAGGTTACATGTGCAGAATGTGCAAATGTATACGTGTATATGTGTGCCAAGGTGGTTTGTTGCACTTATTGACCTGTCTTCTAAGTTCCCTCCCCTTGTACCACATACTTCAATAGGCCCTGGTGTGTGTTGTTCCCCTCCCTGTGTCCATGTGTTCTCATTGTTCAACTTCTGCTTATGGGTGAGAACATGTGGTGTTTGGCTTTCTGTCCCTGTGTTAGTTTGCTAAGAATGATGGCTTCTAGCTTCATCCACATCCCTGCAAAGGACATGATCTCATTCTTTTTTATGGCAGCATAGTATTCCATGGTGTGTATGTGCCACATTTTCTTTATGCAGTCTATCATTGACGGGCATTTGGGTTGGTTCCATGACTGCTATTGTAAATAGTGCTGCAGTAAACATACATGTGCATGTGTCTTTACAGTAGAATGATTCATATTCCTTTGGGTATATACCCAGTAATGGGATTTCTGGGTCAAATAGTATTTCTGGTTCTAGATCCTTAAGGAATCGCCATATTGTCTTCCACAATGACTGAACTAATTTACATTCCCACCAACAGTGTAGAAGTGTTCCTATTTCTCCACAGCCTCGCCAGCATCTACTGTTTCTTGACTTTTTAATAATCACCATTCTGACTGCCATGAAATGGTATCTCATTGTGGTTTTTATTTGCATATCTCTAATGATCAGTGATGTTGAGCTTTTTTTCATGTGTCTGTTGGCCACGTAAATGTCTTCTTTCGAAAAGCGTCTGCTTATATCTTTTCCCCACTTTTTGATGGGGTTGTTTTTATCTTGTAAATTTAAGTTCCTTGTAAATTCTGGATATTAGACCTTTGTCAGATGGGTAGACTGCAAAAATTTTCTCCCATTCTGTAGGTTGCCTGTTTACTCTGGTGATAGTTTCTTTTGCTGTGCAGAAGCTCTTTAGTTTAATTAGATCCCATTTGTCAATTTTGGCGTTTGTCTCAATTGCTTTTGGTGTTTTCACCATGAAGTCTTCACCCAGGCCTATGTCCTGAATGATACTGCCTAGGTTTTCTTCTAGGGTTTTTATGGTTTTTGGTTTTACATTTAAGTCTTTAATCCACCTTGAGTTAAAAACACTGGCATATTGTATAATTGTATTCACTATATAAGAAGGGACAAATCTCTTATCAGGGATCTTTGAGTGAGGAAGTGTGTGTTAGTGTTCTAAAGACTGAAAGACTGAAACCCGTGGTACCAGTCTGCAAGATGACCCCAATAATTGCTGACTTCTAGTCACACCCTAGTGTAGTCTCCTCCCACATCAAACAGGGCTGACTTGTGTAACCTACAGGATATTGTGGGAATAACAGTGTATGACTTCCAAGGCTATATCATAACACACATTGTGGCTTCCACCTTGTGCTCTCTTGGATGCTTTCTCTAGAGCAAGCTTGTCCAACTCATGGCCTGTGGACAGCACGCAGCCCAGGACAGTTTTGAATGCAGCCCAATGCAAATTCATAAACTTTCTTAAAATATTATGAGATTTTTTGATTTTTTTTAAGTTCATCAGTTATCATTAATGTCAGTGTATTTTATGTGTGGCCCAAGACAATTCTTCTTCCAATGTGGCCCAGGGAAGCCAAAAGATTGGACACCCCTGCTCTAGAGGAAGCCAACTGACAAGTCAGGGTGACACTGAAGCGACTCTATGGAAAGGTGCTCATGACAAGGAACTGAGGCCTCCTTACCATTCATGTGTGAATGGGCTGTCTTGGAAATGGATCTTCTTGCCCCAGTCAAGCCTTTAGATGGCTGTGACCCCGTCAACATCTTGACAGCAATCACATGAGGCTTTGAGGTAAACTGTTCCCAGATTTCTGATCTGCCAAAAATGCTGAGATTATGCATGTTTATTCTTGTAAATCATTAAGTTTAGGATAATTTGTTTCTACAGCAATAGTTGACAGTCTTTTTTCCCCCTAAGAAATACTAACAGTGATTCAAATGAACATGGCCATCTTAAGGCAAGTTGATGGGCTCTGTGGAGTTACTAGTAATTAGACGGAACCTTATCTCAATAAATTTGCAATCAGTTTCTTGTTTCTCAAAGTCTCGTACCAAGACCACCAGCATTGGCATTACCTGGGGGCTCATTGGAAATGCAGAATCTCAAACTCCACCCCAGAGCTCCAGAATAGGAATCTGCATTTTAATGAGATTCCCCTATGACATGTAAATATATTAAAGTTTGAGAAGAAGCACTGATTTATTTGATTCCTGGTGTTACAGCCTGTGGTTGGAAACTCTGGATATACCTTAGGGGTACTTTTAAAAAAATACGTTGGAGAAGCCCATCTGCAGAAATTCTGATTTAACTGACCTAGGTTGAGGCCTTTTAAGGTGGTGGCCCTAATGATGCTGCAGGATTTTCCTCTAGAAAAACTACATTGAGGCCTCAGATCAGCTCTGACTTCCTAGCATGCCCCAACCCCGCAAGAAGTTAGATATGTCCAGGTGTATGCCCAGAACTGCCTTGGGAGGAGTATTGTGCACAGAGCAGGAGTCCTCTCTGGAGCTGCCATGCAGGGAGTGTGTGTGTATGCGTTTGGTGGGGCGCACCAACTTCACAGATGCTAACGACCGTTGCATGTGCTTCTACCTTCCTTTATTCATGCTCTTCCAGGACTCAGTTCAACCCAAGAAAAAGCAACTATGCCTTTCTTCCTGAAAGGTCAGTTTGGATTGCTGTCTAGGCTGCTCAGAAAACCAGGTGTTGAATGTTCTAAGGTTTCACGTGCCAAATGGGGACCAAACATTTTTGAGCTTTATCTTTCCTAATAACAAACTGCAAAGAACTAGTATTTCTCTTAAGTCCTTGGAAAAGATGTTTTTATTGTTGAATAGACACTACTGCACTAAGATTTCCACTATCATGGGTGCTCACAAATGACAGGCCTCTTAAGAAGCTTTAATTGACAACATTAAATATGCGGGTGGGGGAGTGGGTGCAGAATGTCTTTTTCCTTTGTTAGTGCATCCCAGTGACAGAAACAATGCCGACACATGGTACGCTCTCGATAAATATTCGTTGATTACATAACCCCCCTACCACCCAATAACTCCTCATCATTCATTCAAAGTTACTGAACGTACCATATTAGCGAATCTGCAATGGGAACAGTGGAGGCTGTTTTCTCAAAGGATTTTCTAATACAGCAACATATCTGCTTTAAAAAAAAAATAAATAGTGTGCCCCAAGCCAATGCTAGGCTTGGGTTTTCTGCGGTAGTTTGGCCTGGGGTCCTCACCAGGAGGCTGGCTGGGGATGTGCTCCTTGCCCTTGAATCTCCTTCCTTTGTAGTTTTTGGCCTGCGCGGTTACGTTTCCCAGGCGGAGGAGCGCGCCGCGGCTGCGCCCATTAGCGCGCGGCGCCGTGCAGGAGCC
>NW_012101321.1:3113722-3175836 GCF_000951045.1 Mandrillus leucophaeus | reverse complement strand
CTCCGCGGCTCCTCGGCCCCACCTGCGCGGAGAGGGCGGGATGCCAGAGCCAGGTGTCCCGGCGCGTTAAGGACCCTCGCGATCAGACGTCCCTGCACGGGCGCTCACACCCTTAGTCAGCCCGGAACGTCTTTTTGCGGGGAGCCCTAGGAGCAGCCGCGATGGCCAGCACCAGGAGTATCGAGCTGGAGCACTTTGAGGAACGGGACAAAAGGCCGCGACCGGGGTCGCGGAGAGGGGCCCCCAGCTCCTCCGGGGGCAGCAGCAGCTCTGGCCCCAAGGGGAACGGGCTCATCCCCAGCCCGGCGCACAGTGCCCACTGCAGCTTCTACCGCACGCGGACCCTGCAGGCCCTCAGCTCGGAGAAGAAGGCCAAGAAGGCACGCTTCTACCGGAACGGGGACCGCTACTTCAAGGGGCTGGTGTTTGCCATCTCCAGTGACCGCTTCCGGTCCTTCGATGCGCTCCTCATCGAGCTCACCCGCTCCCTGTCGGACAACGTGAACCTGCCCCAGGGTGTCCGCACTATCTACACCATCGACGGCAGCCGGAAGGTCACCAGCCTGGACGAGCTGCTGGAAGGTAGGAGGGGAGGGCGTCGCACGGCAGGTGCGGCGGAGCGCCGGCAGGTGCAGTGGGCCCGGGCCCGCGCAGCGGGGAGCCTGCGGGGTGCTTTCCAAGCGGCACGAGAATTGATGCTTCTGTCTGCTTCTCTAGAGATTGGCTGGAGGTGGCGGGTGGGGGGCGGTGGGGTGCCCACATACACGCTGACTTTCCTTCCCAAGAGATTTGTCTCTTAAAGAAGGGAAACATTTCCTAATGGTCAGAGGCCAATTGAGGCACTGGTGGCATGTGCTAAGATTGTTGAATTTACTTGTGTTGAAGTGCAGAATGTTTGAGAAAATGGTTCTCCCATGGGGAGCTGGGTAATCCCCTACTGATAAGCTCTGTTGGACCCTCGGTGTGGACGCTGGTGCAGGCACCTGTCATGTTCCAGTTTTCGGGGTCCTGTCGTGACTGCTGTCAGAAGCTGTGGTTGTGAAATGCTCTAGGTTGGCTTTCCTAGTTTGCTTTGCAGCAGAAGTTACTTGAGGTGAAGAGGGATGATCCTAGTCAGCGGGTCTCAACCTTGGCTTCATCTTCCAAGGGGACTAGGAACCTCAAAAAATATGGGACCCTGATCCCCCAACCTCCAGATATCCTGATTAAATTGGTTGGGTTTGGGGTGTGGGTTCGGCGTCTGGAGTCTCCAAAGCCCCCACCACCCAGGTGATTCTCATGTGGAACCATGGTTAACAATCACTGTGCTAAAGGGTTTTCCATGTGAGGTTGGAAAAAAGGTAAATCAAGGTCAATCTCTCCTGCCTTATCCTCTAGTAAGAGTAGCTAATTAGAATGATAGAGGCTATTGGATTCAGCAGTGGGGCCTCATCATAAATTAGTAATTCTGCTGTGTCAACCGTGCCTCGGTCAGAGAGACTGCTTGACTGTATGTTGGGTCATCCTTGAATTCCTGCAATACTTAGGTCTCATCCTTTTCAGGTGGAAAAGTCATTATCAGTAGTCTAGAACCTGTTTCCAGTTCTAAATAACACCCAGAAAGACCAGGCAGAACCCAAGTATGTGCTGACTACGTGCTTACATACGGTCCGCTCTTGTGCATCTTTCTTAATGCAAATGGCACGTTCCATGTAGTCACAGCAATAGCTTGGCAGGGAGAGGAAGCTGAACATCAAGCCAAAGGTTTTTCTTATATTATCTCAGCATGCTTTTCTGTCCTGAAGACATTATCCCCATTTTATAGATGAGGAAACTTAGGGAGCGTGCTTGGCCTCACAGTGCCTGCAGCATCTACTTTCTCATCTACAGTTCACCTCTCCTGAGCTAATGTAGCCACATCGAGGAGAACTAAAGGTGGTTGAGTTTATCTATTTAGTCACTGCCATCAGAAGTTTTTGCTGCCTTGCCTAGATGGCAACCCAGCCAAAATTAAATTGACTCTTCAGTCTACATGTGTGCTTGTGACTTCACCCATTCTGTCAGTCAGTTGTGTGTTTTGGTTTTAAGGGCTTCTTGAGGTAAGGGGATAGCTGGAGAAGTATAAAAAAGGAAGATACAATGTTCAAAGGGCCTTGTTTGCTTTTCTTAATCATGTTAAACACTTACAAGCAATATTTGCCTAGCTATTTTAAAACCGAGTCGCCAATTTTTTGACTGACCCAAGATCAGATTTGCAGGATCAAGGCAGTGCCTGTTTGCTTAAGCACTTGTTACTCAACATGCCCTTGGGATACTGTTCCTGGTATGGTTTCTTAAGGGTCAACAATGTTAATATCCTTCTCTAAAGAAATTTCAACAATGGATTTACTACGTAAAATTGACATAATGTAAAGATGAATCTCATTATAGGAGAGATGATTAGATGGACATTATGCATGTTCATTAATAGGAGTACATAGTATAGATTGCGTCTTTTACCGCCCACAGCGTGCATGGCCACTGGGTCTAATTCTGCAACTGTAGTTTCAACTACAAATTGACTGTTAACAGTTTTCCTTCGAATCATTCACTGATTTTTAGTGGATGGGAATTTGGAAAAAATATTATCTATGGAGTCCAAATCATACCAAAATATGATAAATAATATAACAAATATTTGCACAGCCAAAATTTTTTTATGACTTTTCCCACTTGTTTGAAGAAGTTTTTAATATAATATTACTGCAAAAGAAGAAAACTTGGGCACTTTTTTGTCATATGGAATTCTCTCTGACAATGGGTCTTTAATTCTTGAATTTCTCCCCAAATTAGTAGAATACTCTATAGAAATGCATTTTATTTTTTTTTAAGAAAAATATAGGTGCAGTAGCTCATGTCTGTAATCACAGCCCTTTGGGAGACTGAGGCGGGTGGATCACCTGAAATCAGGAGTTTGAGACCAGCCTGATAAAGTGAAACCCCATCTCTACTTAAAAAACAAAAAATAACAAAAATTAGCCGGGTGCGGTGGCATGTGCCTGTAGTCCCAGCTACTCAGGAGGCTGAGATGGGAGAATTGCTTGAACCCAGGAGGCAGAGATTGCAGTGAGTCGAGATCACGCCACTGCACTCCAGTCTGGGCGATGGAGCAATACTCTGTCTCAATAAAAGAAAAAAGAAAAAAAGAAAAATAGTCACTAATGCTTACTGTCAATCATTCCAGAATGTAAATAGTTTAAACTTTTATTTAAAATTGTGTGCTCAGATTTTTCATGTAGGAGAACTAAGCAGCTATCCGTGAAGTTATTTGTATTAGTAAAAAATAGGTCTGTGATATATTCACCACATTGTCAAAATTGACTGCTTTATTTCATTTGGGTTGATTATTTTTAATAAAGCTCTCTCAGGCAGTATTTTACAGCATTATGTTCAACTAGGCTCTGCTTCTTCGATCCCATGAAACTTGTAGTTTAGAAGGTATGCTTTTTCTGAAATGTCTTGAGTGAAGAATAGTGATGACTCAAAACACTAGGACATGAGCATTCATTCAGAGCTCCAATCTCATTGAACTCAGATGACAAAAGATATTTGCATGGCTCAAATTATTTTTTCTTCTGCCCTTGACCTTGAGAGTCTCTGGAGACTAAAAGCTGTTCTAGTGTGAGCTGGCACTCCTCCAACACTCCCCTAAACCAACAAGCATCTTCAATTTATTGATTTATCCACCCTTGCTGGATTAAGTTAGAGTTGATGCTGTGCAGTCCTGTAATCCTGTTTATTATTTAAAACTAAATGGGGGACCTCTTCCTGCAGGACTGTGGCTCTTAATCAATATTGGGAAAATTAGTTGAACTGTCTTAAGCTGTGAGCCTGCTGAGCTCAGTATCTGTAATACCCAGCAGAGGATGTCCAGATGACTTGTTCTTCGGCTTTCTTGTTAGTGACTGATTCAGAATTTCTAGTCTTAGTTCCATTCCATGTGTCTTCTCTCCTTCTGAGCGTTTGTCTTCTCTCCTTCTGAGCATTTTGAAATATTTGTAAAGTTTTGATGACCTAAAGAGATATAACCAAGGACAGTAGAAAAAAAATGCCTGACCAAGTCAGGATTCCTGAGTTCTGACTAGATTTGAGAAAAATTTCATCTCACTTCCCTGGCCTTGGTGTCTTTTTCTCTGGAATGAGAAGTTGGCAGACCACCTCTCTAAGTTAGGTCTCTTCTGGTTTAAAAATGTGTATGTACCCTTCATTATCTGAGGGGTTATTGGTGGAGCATACGATGGCCTGGGCTGCCTTTCCCTAGCCAGAACCCATCTTCCGGAAAATTGATGAGGCTTTACATGTCCAGATACCAATCACAGAATGGGGTGTATAGCTCTGATGAAGTGCTTGCCAAGAGTCGAAGGTATTAAGAGCTACCTATGTCTGCCTCTCTCATTCCAAAGTAAAATGTCATTTTGTTATTTCTACCTTTTATCCCTTCGTAAACAATAAACTGTTTGTTGGCATATGAGAGAATTTTGGTTATTTCGATAATGATACTTTCATTCCTTCATGAAGTTAACTTGAACATTTAAGAAAAATAAGATTCTAAAGAAGTCAAACACATGAAGTTTGAGGTCCTCCTACCAAACCTATCTACTGCATTTGTTTTGTTAGGTCAGGTCTTTGAAAGTGTTAAATAAACCAAAGTATGTTTCTGCGAGTTTTTAAGTAAAAATGAATTTCCATAAGAACCTAGATTATACTTAGTTGTTTTTTCCTGAAAAACAAACTTTATAATAATAGAAACTGTGGAACTTATTACAGTAAGAAGGAAATAAACTCATGAATTATCAGGTATTTGCACATAGGAGTCAAAAATGGTGCACACGAAAGTCATACGTGGTGATTGGACTTGGAAAGTTAGTATTGAATCTTAGGTCTGCAAAACTTTCTTTACCTGCGAAACCCTTGGATTCCTAAAGGCCCACTTCAGATAGCACCTGTGAAGTCTCTTTCCACTTCTCTGTGCAGCTGGTCTCAAGTGGTTAGTTGAGGGCATACTATATCCTAGACATGGTCACAAGCTTACGGTCTCTTCCTTCAAAAAATGCATGTTCTCCTAGGAGAGAGATAGTAAACATACACACACACGGAATGGCGTCAGCTAAAGTGCTGTAAATGAAGTGATGACATGGGGCAGGATGGCCATATTGGCCGGGGTCATGGGGAAGGCTTCCTAGAGGAACAGACATTGGAGCCAAGGCCTGAGGTCAAGTTTATAACTCTTTCCCCTGCTTACGGCATTTTTCTTTACTTCTATTATAACCCTTAGCTTTGAGTCTCATGATCTATTGGATCTGTTTTTGCACTCAACTGAGAGAAGCCTGTGGTCAGGGATCTTAAATACAGTCAATTCATTGATTAAATAACCCAGACAATGATTTTACCTCTAAGTCCCTTAGTTGTCAAGGGAAGTTTTGTATGAATTAAGCTTTAATGAGATTCCTAGATATTTGTTAAAATATTTTTTTTGGAAAATTGGATTACGTTTTAGATAAACGTATAATTTGGGGGGAAATTCTGTGCTAACCATTTTGGAGGGAATGAGTCTTCCATAACATCCTCTTCTATAAATCTGATTGTCCCATCTCATTTCCTTAAAAACAAGGAAAATAAGATGTGCTATAATATAGCTGCATAAGAAGCTCTTTCCAGAGGTAAGAGGAACATTTTCACTTAAAGAATAAATGAATCCTAAAAGGTTGGGGAAGGAAAGGGGATATGTGGGAGAGCATTTATGAGATTAGAGTATGACACGGTGATACTCTGGAAGTTATGAGACAAGATTAATGTCTCATGAGTTTTTAAACTATGAAAAGGATATTTTATGGTCCTGTGATATGAAATAAAGGAAACTAGATTCTGTTGGGCAGTGATCATCTAACTGCTTTCTTCATTGCTCGTGAGGCCGAGAGGAGTTGCTGCGGGGTGTGTACCACCTGGCTAGGTCTTTTTTCTGTGTCTCTACCTGCCCATGCTACCACTGCATGTGTGTTTTTATGTCTTTTACTTGTAAAGTAAACCATTACCTAAGGATTAGAGGGGCTTTTTTCTCTGCATTGCTACTATTTACTAGATGTTTTATGAGCAGTCATTGTGTGAGGTACTTTACATGTTTCATTTAACTCTTGTAATACCCTCTGAAATATGGCTGCATTGTTGTCCCCATTTTACAGATGGGGAAGCTGAGGCTCAGAGAGTGTAAAGAAATGGCTGGATTGTACCAATGTAAGAGGTAGAGCTGGCACTTGAGCACTTTCTCCCTTGCTTCTGAACTTCTGTATTCTTAACTACTGCTTTCTACCACCTGAGAGGAAGTGGAGTCCATTATGTTGGTGGGGACTTTGGGAGGTGTCTTGGTTCATTTTCTGTTGCTATAACAGAATACCACAGACTAGGTAAGTTATAAAGAAAATAAATTTATTTTCTAGTTCTAGAAGCTAGAAAGTCCAAGGCACGGCCCTGGCATCTGTTGAGGGTCATCCCATGGTGGAAAGTTGGAAGGTGAAAGCAAAGGTAGGATAGAGAGAGAGGAAATGGGGTTGAATTCCCTCCTTTTATAACTAACCCACTCCCACAATAACAGCCTTAATCCATTCATGAGGGTGGTACCCTCATGGTCTAATCACCTCTTCAGGCCTCACTTGTTAATATTGTTACAATGGCAATTTCCAACACATGAAGCTTAGGAGATATGTTCAACCCATAGCAGGAGGTGAATAAATCATAAAGGCAGAGACTTCATAGGCTGGATTAGTGCCTAGAGAGGCTCAAGAGAGCTTGTTTGCCCCTTCTACCATGTGAGGATGTAGTGAGAAGTCACCATGAGTGAACCAGGAGCCCTCACTACACACCATATCTGTCAGCACCTTGATCTTTGATATCCTCACCTCCAGAACTGTGAGAAATTGATTTCTGTTCATAAGTCACTCTGTTTTTTGTATTTTGTTATAGCAACTTGAACAGACTAATATAGTCTTCTTTTGCCTCTAAAGTTCAGTGATCTTGGGAAATGCTTCTAGGGGTGGGAAAGAGAAATGATCTTGGCTCTATCTGGCTGCATGTCTCTCTCTGAAAGTTGGCTGGGTACTTGATCAGATGTAGTTACCCAGATTTAGATGGAGTTCTTAAAACACCTCAGTAACATACAGGAGGATCTTTTCCATGGACTATCCTCATGAAAGGGAAAATTACAAACCCAAAAGGGGTTGAGACCACAATTGTCTTGTTTATCCCTTTATCCCATGCAAGAAATGCTTCTGGAATGTGATGTTTTTTGAATTAATTTTATTTTTGTGCCTTATTTAAGATGTTTTAATAGTTGGATATAGGTGGATATAGATGCAAAAATCTTTATTTATTAAGATAGCCAGTTAGACAGTTAGCCAGATTTATGGAGGTAGCATAAGTTCATGTTAAAGGTAAATATTCCTTGCCCCTTTGTGTTTCAATTTTTAATATATTTTTCTTCAAGAAAAATGATGCAGTGTATTTATGTCCCAAGAATTTATCAATTTCACTAGTATCTGAGTTGCCTGACTTGAGTTTTCTCTTTGGACAGCTATCACAACCAGATTCTTACATATTTATTTCTTGTTATGTGTTTAAATTCCAGGATTATTCTAAGCCCCCTAATGTTTTCAGTGTCTATGGGAGTTCTTGCCATAACTAAGGCTTAGTTGTGTTCATCTTTAGCATTCTCATTTTAAGCAATTGTTTCTGCCAAATTTTTCATACTTAATTTTAACACAATCTTAATTTTTTAATTTTGTGAGTCAGAAATAAAGTCAGGAGCTTAAACGAATACTCTTTTATTCCTTAAAGCATGTTATAATTCGATCCTAATCCCTGGGATATTTTTGTCCTATCTGCTGTGTTTTCAACAGCCTAAAGGAGAAGTCATTATATTGTAATTTGTCAGAAGCTTTTCCTTATATACTGAAGGAATGGGAAAATACTGGTTTGGAGAGATCGCCCTAAGTACTTTTCATTACACTATAACATTTACTAACATTTCAAACTAAGTAACTAAAATAACCTGCAATTTTGACCTACTCTGTTACCTTTTGTTTGTTTGTTAAATTATAATCACTTGCAACCAAAGTGCAAAATGTTCACAATAGATGTTTTAAAATATTTTCATTGATCTCTTTTTTCACTATATGTTTTTAAAACTTCAGATTACCTTGTTAACTTTTGAAATAGCAATGTGTGGAGGCCAGGGAGGTTTGCTGAAAATCACTGAGATGAGATAGATTAATAGAAGAAAAGGGATGCAAATTTATTTCACATGTATACACAGGAGCCTTCAGAATTAAGACCCAAAGGTCAGGGGAAATTGTCCATTTTTATGCGTAAGTTCAACAAAGTATGGACAGCCATGTAGAAGTATGATTGGACAAAAGGGCATGGTTTAATGTTAATAGACTGAATTGAGACACCCAGCAAGGCCTGTCTGTCTAGATTCTTCTTGGCCTCTGTGAACAACATTCCTTTCTTCTGGGTGTGGGGCAGGACCCTCTCTGGAATGGGGGTCTTGTGACCTACAGTCAGACCAGGTAGGTCAAATCATTTATTTATAGCCATTTTTTACATACGAAGTGAAGGAGAAATTAGAGTAATATTTTTAGTGACTGGTTCTGGGGGAAAGGGGTTCAGGTTTCTATGACCTTCCTTGGAGAAGAGGGATTCTAGTTTTCATGGCTAGCTTTGGAGGAGAATGGGACTAACAGCCAGGGGGGCGGGAGAAGGTCAGAGAAAAATGTTTGCCTCTGAGGATGCTACTGAGGCCTTCATGTTGGAGTATTGTTTTCTGAGCCCCAACAGATGCAGTTATTTCTCAAAGGCAGTCATTGAGAGTCTCTCGCCTAATGCCCTTGCTCATCGTCTTGGTCTCTTTACTTAATAGTATTTTGCCTTGTCTGCTGAAGAATCAAGAAAAAAGGGGTTCTAGAAATGTATTACTGGTTATATTGTTGTTCATTAAGCCTGTGTGGGAGAACTTGAGAAATAGCCCAGTGTGAATTTGTCTCCCGTTAATTTAGTGATCAAAGCCAGTTTCTGGAACGTTCTACTTAAATTTTACAATGTATTTAAACATTTAGCAGAGTCCTGGCATACAGTGGCTGCTTGACAAATGGTGGTGGTCCTCAGCTTTTTTTTTTTTTTTTTCCTTAATGTATGTCCTTGTAACTTCTTCCTCTACTTCTAGAGCTACTTCAGTCTCATCCTGCTTATATATGGCAGCCTTCAGATTTTTCTTTTTTCTTTTTAAATTCTTTTTTTTTTTTAATAACTAGAGACAGAGTCTTTGTTGCCCAGGCTGGCCTCCTGGACTCTAGCACTCCTCTTGCCACAGTCTCCTGATTAGCTGGGATGACAGGTGCAAGCCACTACACCCTTCAGATGTTTTGAGACGATGGTCATGCTTTACTACAGGTTGAGTGTCCCTCATCTGAAAATCCAAAATGCTCTAAAATCTGAAACTTTTTGAGTGTTAATGTGATACCACAAATGGAAAATTCCATACTTAACCTCATGTGACAGGTTGCAGTCACAATACAGGTGCACAACATGTAGTTTATTTAGCCTCTTCAAGGGGGGAAAAAGATCATTCCAGGCCCTTTCAGCTGTGATAAATATTTTCTGTGCATGCCCACTTCCCCCGTGAAAGTACACCCACAAGGAGTAATAAAATGGCACATGTGCAGGCTGGCTGCAGCAATGGCAGGGTCTCCACAACGCTCTACATGAGATTAAGACCTATGTACATTGCTCACTATTTTGCTTTGTTGCTTATTCTCTGTTCTGTGGTGTAAAGATACTGTGGAAAACATCAGTAATACTAGCATGATACTCATAGAGTAATGCAGATATTCCAAAATCTGAAAAAATCTGCAATCTGAAACCTTTCTTGTCCAAGCGTTTTGGATAAGGAATACCCAACCTGTATTTCCCCTTCTCTCTCTTGCTCTAAACACCATCACCTCTTTTTTGGGTGAACATCTGGTTTCTAAATTCTTTATCACTTGCACTGAAACTTTTGAGTTACTGTGATTATCAATCACTTGCTGAAAACTGAGGGCTAAGCTTTCCTCTGACTCACAGCAGGATTAAAATAAAGGCACAGTGGAGAAAGGAGTAAGAAATTAAGGAGGAGAGTGTTCAGCAGAGGTCTTCAGAAGCTGAGGAAACTCTGGAGGAAAGTTTTACCTCTGTTTAAATGCACCAGTTGAAGGACCGACCCTATATGTACTATGCCCTGTTTATTTACAAATATTATGTGGCCACATTTCGGTTTGAAGGTTTCTCTTTCTCAGTATCCTTAAGGTTGCATTGTTTCTCAAACTTTAACAATGTTAGCCACTTAAAGATTAAAAATAATATAAAAATCCAACATCCAAATTGCAGAAGCCAAGTATTGCCTTCATTACTTTAATTACTTTAGTTACATTGTCACTTAAATGTTTGTAAATGTAAAATTAGGTGTGCTTATGCATATACGTTTTACATGGTGATAAACCCAAATTGACAGTATAAATACCAACAAAACTGCATAACCAGTAAAAATGCAAAATAGCAATATGAAGCTAAAGATGCTGTTTGCTCGAACTAAATTGGTGTTCCCAGTGTGATTGTGGTACTGAGTGCTGAGTTAGGTATGCTGTATTTCAGAATGCCATGTAACGAGTCAGTTTTGCACAGCTAATGAGTATTCCTGTAGAGCAAAATTATGTCCTCTGGCCTTAACTTGCTGTGAACATGTCTTATACATATGAAGTCCACTTCCCTTTTTCCTTGTTAATTCCTGGCATAGTTAGAATAGTTGAAGCCAAAAGACTGTTAACTTAGAAGTAGTTGTTCAGATGTTCCAGAATAGGATTACATAAACATTTTAAGTTTGATCATAAAAATAAATGCACTGTGGGCTGGGCACGGTGGCTCATTCCTGTAATCCCACCACTTTGGGAGGCCGAGGCAGGCAGATCACCTGAGGTTGGGAGATCGAGACCAACATGGAGAAATCCCGTCTCTACTAAAAACACAAAAATTAGCTGGCCGTGGTGGCACTCGCCTGTAATCCCAGCTACTCGGGAGGCTGAGGCAGGAGAATTGCTTGAACCTGGGAGGCAGAGGTTGCAGTGAGCCGAGATCGTGCCATTACACTCCACTCCAGCCTTGGCAACAAGAGCAAAACTCCATCTCAAAATAATAATAATAATAAATAAACACACAATGAAAATCCCCATAGTGAGCTCCTGTAGATTTTGGGTATGCTTGGCCCCATGTATGAGGAGCAAAAATACCAGATCACAGATCTGATCTGCTGGTTCCATCCTACCCAGGAGATTAGGTACGATGTCTTCCTCAGTGGGTAAGCTACAAAGCTTTATGGTTACTGGGTAGGATTTTCATTTTTACATTTAGCTAATTTACTTGACCTTAAGTTAAACTCCTCCCAGATTTCAATACTAAAACGTGGATTTGTGGACATACCTATTTCTTCATAGATATTCATAGATTCAAAGTAGCTTTTGTACCCCCTTCTCCGTAGAAGGTATCACAGACCATACAACTGGATGTGACTTTAGGAGATGATTTGATTCAGTCACTTGCCTGCAGGTGTATTGAAAAAGCCCTTGTCTTTGAGGTGAAAGATCTTATTTTGTGTCCCCAGCCCTGCTCCGCAGAAATAGGTGTTATATTCATTGAGCAAATATGTCAGTAATGGTTCAGAGACATGACAAATCAGTATGGAGTGGGAACAGCATCTGGGCCCGAGCAGTGTACTTTGTGTTACTCTGCTAATTCCTTTAAGTTTACATTATATGTGGTTTGGCCAGGAAACTCAATTAAGTTGTTTGCCATGACAGAATAATAAATCAGTCTTACTTTTTCTTACTCTGTGTTTTTTCTTAACCAGCCGGATGTGGGAACTCATCTGTGATGTATTTAAAATGGACCTTAAAATTATTATCCACCCGGTCTCTCACAAATGCTGCACTTGATGAAGGGCATCGAACCATCTTGTAGAGGCAAATATGCTCAAATATCTTTTCCTTGGTTACATTCTTTTGGAAGCAATGTTTTTCTTAATTTCCGAAGTTAGGAAAAATTCTAGATTCCTAAGATTTTACTGATGTTAGACCTGAAGTGTCTTTCCTTTTCTTTCCTTTTTGTCTTCCTTTTTCTGTGTTACCATATTTAAGTATGTGTGTGTGTATCCTTTTCTCTAAGTTTGAAGAGTCCTCACACTTTAGATTTGTAAATAAGTTTTCGTTTTTATCATTAAGTTCAGTGCTTGCTTCCACTCCTAGAGTTAGGCATAGTCTCAGTATCCAAATTTTATATAACTCAATTTCTGCCACAAATGTCAAGACAGTTTGTAATTACAAACTAGTTAGTCGTTTAGGCGTTTACGGGACATAGTTTAACAGAGGTGTATGTGAGACTTTATAATAACTGATAGAAAAGTAGCCTGAAACTGCTATTGTTAAAATTTCCACCTACATGAGATTCCATGTAGTTCTTTGTCCTAACAGGAACATTTGTGTGTGTTTGTGTGTGTATGTGTGTGTGAGGAACACAACATGAGATCTGCCCTTTCAAATTTAAGTACAACGTATGGTAGTATTAACTAATAGGCACAGTGTTGTACAGCCGATCTCCAGAACTTGCTCATCTTCATAACTGGAACTTCATACTCACTGAGCAGCAGCCTCCCATGTCCCTTTCCCCTCACCCCCTGGCAAACACTATTCTGGTCTCTGTTTTTATGAATTTGACTTTTTAGATACCCTATGTAAGTGAAGCCACGTGTATTTGTTCTTCTGTGGCTGGCTTATTTCATTTAACGTAATGTCCCCCAGGTTTGTCCATGTTATTGCATATGGCAGAATTTGCTTCATTTTTAAAGACTGAATAATATCTTATTGTATGTATATACCACGTTTTCCTTTCTTAGCTATTGTGAATGATGGTGTAATGAGCATGAGAGTGCCAGTATCTTTTTGAGATGCTGGTATCAGTTCTTCTGGATATATACCAAAAGTACAATTGCTGGATCATATGGTAGTTTTATTTTTACTTTTTGAGGAACTTTCACACTGTTTCCATAGCAGCCATACCCTTTTACATTCCCACCAATGGTGTACTAGAGTTCCAATATCTCTACATCTTCTCTAATACCTTTTTTTTAAAAAAAAACCCAGTCATCCTAACAGGAGTGAGGTGATATCTGTTGTGGTTTTGAGTTGCATTTCCATGATAATTATTGATGTTGAGCATCTTTTCATATACTTGGCCATTTGTATGTCTTTTTTGAAATGTCTATTCAAATCTTTTCTTTTTAAAATTTTGTTTTGGGGTTTTTGTACTATTTCTTATACTTTTTGAATATTAAAGGATAAAAATCACACAATCTCAATAGACGCAGAATGCAGAAAAAGCATTTGATAAAATTCAACATGTTTTCATGATGAAAACACCCAATAAACTAGGTATAGAAGGAATTTACCTCAAAATAATAAAGACCATATATGAAAAGCCCACAGCCAATATCATACTTAACAGTAGAAAAACTTTTCTCTAAGATCAAGAATAAGACAAGGATGCCCCCCTTTTGCCACTTCATTCAACCTAGTACTGGAAGTCTTAGCAAGAACAACTTGGCAAGAAAAAGAAATATAAGGCATCTAAATCAGAAAGGAAGAAGCACAATTATCTGTTCGCAGAAGATATGATCTTATATGTAGAAAACCGTAAGGACCACACAAAAATTGTTAAACTAATATATTCAGTAAACCTTTAGGATACAAAATCAATATACATAAATCAGTTGTTATATACGCTAATAACAAACTAATTAAGGAAATTAAGAAAATTTCATGTATGATAGCAATACAAAATTAAATACTCAGGAAAATTAAGGAGGTGAAAGAGTCTTACACTGAAAACTGTGAAACATTGAAAGAAGTTAAAGAATACACAAATAAATGGATAGACAACCTGTGTTCATGAATTGGAAGATTTAATATTGTTAAAATTCCCATAGTTCCCAAAGTGATTTACAGATTCAGTGCAATTATAAAAATCCCAATGGTTTATTTATTTATTTATTTATTTATTTATTTATTTTTAGAGACAGAGTCTTGCCCAGTTGCCCCAGGCTGGAGTGCAGTGGTGCCATCTCACTTCACTGCAACCTCTACCTCCTGTGTTTAAACTATTCTCGTCCCTCAGTCTCCTGAGTAGCTAGAATTATAGGCTTGTGCGACCATACCTGGCTAATTTTTGTATTTTTAGTAGAGACAGGGTTTTGCCATGTTGGCCAGGCTAGTCTCGAAATCTTGGCCACAAGCGATCCATTCACCTTGGCCTTCCAAAGTGTTGGGATTACAGGCATGAACCACCATGCCCAGCCTCAATGGCATTTTTTACAGAAATAGAAAAACAATCTAAAATTCATGCAGAACCACAAAATACCCAAATAGCAAAATCAATCTTGAGAAAAAAGAACAAAACTAAAGGCATTACATTTCCTGATTCCAAAATATATTACAAAGACACAGTAATTAAAACATTTTGATACTATCATAAAAACAGACACATGGAACAATGTAGCAGAACCGAGAGCCTAGAAATAAACTAAAATATGTATGGTCAGCTGATCTTCAACAGGGATGCCAAGAATATACAATAGGGAAAGGACAGATTCTTCAACAAATGGTGTTGGGAAAACTGGATATCCACATGCATAAGAATGAAACTGGAACCTTATACACAAAAACCAACTCAAAATAATTTAAAAATTTAAATATAAGATCTGGAACTCCTAGAAGGAAAACATAAGGAAAAAGTTTCATGACTTTAGTCTTGGCAGTGATTTCTCAAGTATCACACCGAAAGCACCAGCAACAAATGTAAAAAATGACAAGTGGGACTACATCAAACTAAGAAGCTTCTACACAGCAAAAGAAACAATAGAGTGAAAAGGCAACCTACAGAATGAGAGAAAATATTTGCAAATAATATGTCTGACAACGGGTTAGTAGCTAGCAGTGGAGACTTTTTTTTTTTTTTTTTTTTTTTTGAGACGGAGTCTCACTCTGTCGCCCAGGCTGGAGTGTAGTGGCCGGATCTCAGCTCACTGCAAGCTCCGCCTCCCGGGTTTACGCCATTCTCCTGCCTCAGTCTCCTGAGTAGCTGGGACTACAGGCGCCTGCCACCTTGCCCGGCTAGTTTTTTGTATTTTTTAGTAGAGACGGGGTTTCCCCGTGTTAGCCAGGATGGTCTCCATCTCCTGACCTCATGATCCGCCTGTCTCGGCCTCCCAAAGTGCTGGGATTACAGGCTTGAGCCACTGCGCCCAGCCTGCAGTGGACATTTTAAATGTAGAGAGGTTACTGTGCTTCAGTTGTTTAAAAAAAATATGTAAATACATGCATATTGCATTGATTAAAAGGCACATCACATTCATTGGACCACAAAGTGCCCTCGGACTCTTGGTGTTTTAATCGCCTGGAATGGAAAAGATACTAGTGGGTACCTGGTGTCCTCATCTCCTGCTAGTGCCCCTAGATGCCTTCGGTTGACTTTTGATGGACTGGCATGACCTATGACTGTCTCAGACCATGCATGAGGCGCTTCAGGAGCCTGACTCTGAGCCTCCCAGGGTCATTCTATGTAAACCGTAACACTGTGTACTTATTTTGCCTAGATGCAATGCAAATGCAAGCCATGAAATGTGTAAGTCTGTTTTGGAAATATGCATTTTCTTCATTAGTTTGACAAACATGTTTTAAGTATCTGTTGTATTCCACGTCCTGTGCTAGGTGTTGGTAATATGAAGAAGGTACAGTCAGTTTTTTGAGGGAGCTTCTAGTCTAGGCAGTGGCTTGTAACCAGGGACTGTTTTCAGAGTCATTTGTGAAACGGAAACACCTTACCCACGTGTTCAGTTCACGCTCACTTTCCAGTGATTGTATTAGTTGAACTGGGGTGAGGCTTGGGCGTCTGTACTTATGCAACAAAATCACCTGATTTTTAAAGACATTCTCCACTAAGAACCACTAGCAGAAACAAATAATAAATTGTGATTATGAGAAATTAATACGTTGTAAGCTCAGTACAAAAAGAGCAGCAAGGAGTGACATAATTTTTGTTTTTTAATTATTAACTATAAAATACCTACAGAAAGTTCATAAAACACACATAGCAAGAATTATGAAGTGATCATCTTTGTGACTGCTAGTCATGTCAAGAAATAGAATATTGCCAGCATCTGAGAAGCTCTCCCTGTGTCCCTTCTCAGTTACAAGTCTTCTCTCTCCCACGGCAACAACAGCCTGACTCTTGCTTTTCTTCATGTTTTACTACCTGTGAAGGCATCCTTAATTGATATAGTTGACTTTTTTTCTCTTTCAAACTCTGTAGGAATTAAATCATAGTACACATATGCTTTTGTCATCTTTTGCTCACCATTGTTTATAAAACTCATCCAAGTTGTTGCATATAGCTCTCATTTGTTCATTTTCGTTAGTATGTAGTAGTCCATTATGTGACCTCACCACCATCTGTGTACCCATTCTCTTGTTGGACATGTGGGCCGACTCTCATCTTTGGCTATTGAGCAATGCTTCTATGAACATGTGTGTGTATATAGAGTGTCTATGTGAATGAGTTTCTCCAGGCTGTTCCTAGAGTGAATTTCTGGATTGTAGAATGTGTATGTTTTTAACTTAGCACTAGATAATGCCAGCCTAAGTTATTGAACTAATCACTTTTCCCTAAGTGATTTAACCAATTTAAAAGCTTTTCAGTGTATAAAGGTTCCTATTGCTTTACTAAACTCCTTGCCAGAGGTGCTTAATCTTGAAGGGTCAGTGAAAAAGAGACAAGGCAAGAGGAGGAAGGTTATTTCCAGCATATAAGAAGGAATGAGAATAAAGAGGGTGTAAGTTTGGAAGGAAATTGCAAGCATGCTGATATGACACTAACATAAAAACCTGCGGGGAAGTGGTGGGAAAAGGGGCTGGAAATGTGTGATGTGCTGAAGAGTTTGGCCTTCGTTCTAAGGGCAGTAGAGAGACAAGAAAATCAAATACACATTTTTTAAAATCTTGTGACAACTGTGTGGAGGATGAGGCCCAGATAGGGGGCACTGTACTACTCTAATCCAGAAAGAAATGAGAGAAGGCAGGGTAGAAGGAGTTGGTTTCCAGGGGGGTTTAGACCAAAGTCACCAGTTCTTCCAATTCTATTGAATGTCAGAGAAGGGCAGTGAAGAAGAAGCTTGATTTTTGGTTAGATGACTGAATAGTGGTTATTCTGTTCAATACGTGGGGGACTTCAGGAAGAGGAGAGTGTGAGGTCAGGGTGGCAGTAATGAAGAGTGAAATTCGTTTTAGACATGTAGCATGTGAGATATTCCTAGATTATCTAGAGAGAGATGTTCTGTTAGTGGGTTGAACCCGAGAAAGATCTAGGCCAGAAATGTCCTCAGTGTTTGATTCCTCAGAGTGTAGATGGTGGTTGAAGCCATGGATAAAGATGCAGCTGCCCAGAGAAAGTCTAAGGAGGATGAAGGATGCCGGGTTGGGTGTGGAAAGAGGATCCTGAAAAGCAGACTGCAAAGGAGCAACCTAAGAAATGCGAGGTAAAGGTAAGGGAAATCATAGATGGTAGGGTAAAAAGGATTAGCATGAAAAGGATTAGGGCTGCTGTCCAGTGCCCTCGGAAGACACTGAAGACACTGAGTGAAATTAGACAGAAAATGTGCTCTGCATTTGGCAGTTAGGTAAGAAGTGCTTGGGGATTGGGGCGAGCAGCATTTCAGCTAGTGGAGCCCAGGGAGCAGAAGTGTTGCTGCAGTGGCTTAAGAGCAAAGAGTGAGTGATGAAGTGGAAAAACAGATGAGGACTGACAGTGAATGGAAGCCAAAAGCACATTAGGAAGAATAGAGTGAATGGGGTGGGGCTGGGCGGTTCATTTGTTTAAGGTGGGACACATTTGTGTATAATCCTATAGATAGAGCTGGAGGAAAGAGGAAGAATGGCCTTAAAACCTCAGCAGAAGGGGAGGGAAGGGCCCACGTCCTGTTAGAGGGACTTAACTTTGAATAGGAGGATAGTACTCTGTCACTGAAAGGGAAAGGACGTGAGAAAAATGGGCACAGATGGAAATAAATGTATAAGAATGAAGATTTGCAGAGAGTGAGAAATTGGAAGTTTCTAGCCTTTTTTTTTTTTTTTTTTTTTTTTTTTTGAGACAGAGTCCCACCCACTCTGTCACCCAGGCTGGAGTGCTGTGACGCTGCAACCTCTACCTTCCAGGTTCAAGTGATTCTAGTGCTTCAGCCTCCAGGTAGCTGGGATACAGGCTTGCACCACCATGTGTGGCTAATTTTTGTGTTGTTTAGTAGAGACAGGGTTTTACCATGTTGGGGAGGCTGGTCTGGAACTCCTGGCCTCAAATGATCTGCACACCTCAGCCTCCCAAAATGTTGGGGTTACAGGCATGAGCCACTGCGCCTGGCCGGAAGTACCTAGCTTTTAATGACCTCTTTCTTCTCGAATAAGAGGCAGTTCATTTGGTTGAATAAGGATGAAAGTTAATGGCCTTCTAAACATACACCCAACCAAGTTGTATTACGTAATTGTAAACACTGACTCAACCTACTAAATATGCAGTAATGCAAAGTGTCTTTGAATGGACATCAAAGGTAAAAAGCCATAGCTGTGCCTCTGGAAAGAGTCTTACAGGATACTGAAGGAACACTTTCTATTCCATTACCATGTCTGAAAACAGTTAAGTTGTATAACCACCTTACGCTTTTATTTATCCTCTTTCTATACAGAAACCAAAATCCTCTTTGTATATAGTACTCATGATCAGGATTTGCAAAAATGATTTCCCCTAAATCTTTTATGGCCAAAGAACTTAGAAGGCAGAGAAAGGAGAATGAATATGGATATGTGTATCTAAATTCCCTTTAGCCAAAGACCACTGGGAACACACATGTAGTTGAACAAGTTGGGTTTATTACTTGTTGCAGTGAGGAAGAACACACCTTATAAGATACCATGTGATGTCTTAGTAAGAGGATATTAAAACCTATCATGGAATCTGGGCTCTGGCTGGGTAATATTAGGGAGGATCTAAGGAAATGGGGGCTTACTCTGTCTTGGATGCTGTCAGAAGGCAGGACAATCCTATGAATGGATATCTCTACAAATCTTATAGGAAGGGCGGACTAGATTGAGGAAAAAGCTATGGTGGTAAAGAAATGACGGTCACTCACTTAGTGCAAGAGGGGGATGTTTGGTATTGTGGATTGCACAGTGACCTTGTTTTTGTGTCACTTTATCATAAAGTTTTAGAGTGACTTCATATGATATAGTCTGTGAGATTATGTCCAACAGAAGAACAAAATGGCTTGATTCTGAGTGACAGACCAGCTTGTAATAATGTTGAAGTCTAGCTATGAAAGTCAGCTCAGTTCTGGGACTGCTTTGTCTACTTATGAAAAAATACATATGCATGGTCCTAGTTTAACTCTAATTTATATTTTGTTAATTTTTTTATTTCAATAGCTTTGGGGGTACAAGTGGTTTATAGTTACACGGATGAATTGCCTAGTGGTGAAGTCTGAGATTTTAGTACATCTGTCACTTTGTTTTGGTAAGTGCAGTTTTAACATATATTGGCAAGAGTTTAACAAATTCTCTCATTCTGTGGGGTTTTTTCTTTTCTTTTGGCAGAGTCTCATTGTTGTCACCCAGGCTGGAGTGCAGTGGCATGGTCTAGGCTCACTGCAGTCTTCGCCTCCTGGGTTCAAGTGCTTTTCCTGCCTTAGCCTACCACGTAGCTGGGATTACAGGCGCCTGCCACCACGCCCGGCTAATTTTTATATTTTTAGCAGAGACAGAGTTTCACCATGCTGGCCAGGCTGGTCCCGAACTCCTGACCTCAGGTGAGCCGCCTCCCTCGGCTCCCCAAAGTGCTGGGATTAGAGGCATAAGCCACTGCACCTGGCCTCTCACACTGTTATGTTTTATTGGTACATTAAGGTTTAATACTTTAGGATGCAGGATGTACTTTTTCAGCTATGTCCTTGTGAGAGTGGAAGAAAGGGGAGACCTACAAGTTGGCAAGGGAGTCACAAATCTTAAACAAGAATCCGTACAGTAGCAAGAATCTGTGTAGGGGGAGGCCAATCGCTTCTAATCAGTCTTGGAGGTGCATAGTGTCTAACCAAGAATGATTATTGATTTCTTTTTAATAGAGACCGGGTCTCACTGTGTTGCCCAGGCTGGGCTTGAACTCCTGGCCACAAGGGATCCTCCCTCTTCGACCTCCCAAAGTGCTGGGATCATAGGCATGGGCCATTGCACTCAACCTGATGGATTAACATCAAGAGTTGTAACTAACTGCGCAGGGAACCAACATCCTAAGTTCTTTTGTCAGCATATTCTCTCTTTGTAGGCAAATCTATATAAGAGACAAAATTACAATCTGCAGATTGTTTGATTTGGATGGGGACATTACAAGACAAGCTAGCTTGGGTATCTTGATGGATGTCGTCGTCAAGGTATATGACATCTACACTTCAGGGATTTGTGTGGCCAGTACACAGAAACACAGGTCTGACCCTAAAACCATGTGCTGAACCTATGTGCTATAATGTTGAATGCCAAGATTACTAACGTGGGTTTCATACCATGTCAGCACCTAGCATGAGAACTTGTGCACAGTAGGCACTCAGTGCACATTGTGAGGAGTTGTTTAAGCTTAAAGGACATAGGGCCATGGGTACAGGGAAGAGGGTGAGGCTATTTAACTGTTAGTTGTGTCTGCCATGGATGTAGAGAGCCCTATCTTATAGGCATTTGCCAACCTTGTAGGCATTTGCCAGCCTGGCTCAAAACTTTAATACACGTTTATGGTGGAACTAGTCTATAAGTTTGGTTTGTTTGCTTTATAGGGACAGGGTCTTGCTCTGTTGCCCAGGCTGGAGTGCAGTGGTGAGATTATATCTCTCTGTAGCCTTGAACTCCTGAGCTCAAGTGATCCTCCTGTCTCAGCCTCCTAAGTAGCTAGGACTACAGATGTGTGCCACCATGTCCTGCTAATTTTTGTATTTTTAGTAGAAACAGGATCTTGCTATGTTACCCAGGCCTGTCCTGAACTCCTGGCCTCAAGCAGTCCTCTTGCCTTGGCTTTCCAAAGTGCTGAGATTACAGGCATGAGGTACCATGCCAAGCCTACAAATTTTTAATGGAAACATTATAAAGGGAAGGAGGGAGAATGGGAAGGAATTAAAATTTATCTGTAATTGCACAAAAACAAATTAAGGAGCTTCCTTTACCTACTTCATTCTGACATTCGGAACCTGTATAAGGAAACAAAACACAGAGAAATTTAAGAAGCAGCTCTCCTTGTGGATATGTCAATTGTGTAGAGACAGGTTGACCAAGGAAATCTGCTATATGAAATTTGCTCTTTTGTTTCTTTTTTCATTGTTACTCTTTATATAGGGATAGGCTTTCCCCTAGCTGACTTACTACTTATCCCGGCCCTTTTTTTTTTTTTTTTAATTACCTTCTTTTGCTAATATTCTTTTTTCTCTTCCATCTTATATTTTGAATCAGAATATAGACTTAAAGTTTTATGATAGGTAAAAATAGTAAGAGCTTTTTGATGTGAGAGTTGCTTTCTCTATGAGGTTAAAGCAAAATTCTATTTTGCCCGTTAATACATATGTGTGGTTATAGTTAATTTTGTTAAATTGATAACTGTTTTTGAAATTATATGACATTTTCCCAGGTGATCGTACTGTGAAAAATGATTTAGATAAGCCTATAGAGATGAAAAAATCTCTAAATGGTGGTGGTTGGGCTAGATTTCACTTTACTGGTGTAGAAACAGTGTTAAAGCCTGTGATTGGTTCCCCAGTTATCTTGGGCAGTGCTCTAGTTATACCTTTAGATAGAAGACAGTGCTCCTCTTTTTAAGCCATTCTTGGGGCCAGGCACTGTGGCTCATGCCTTATAATCCCAACACTTTGGGAGGCCAGGGTGGGCGACTCGCTGGAACACAGGAGTTCAAGACCAGCCTGGGCAACATAACAAAAACGTTGTCTCTACTAAAAATACAAAAATTTAGCCAGGCATAGTGGCATGCACTTGTAATCCCAGCTACTTGGAACGCTGAGGTGGGAGAATCACTGGAGTCCAGGAGGTTGAGGCTGCAGTGAGCCATGATTGCACCACTGCAGTCCAGCCTGGGCAACAGAGACCCTGTCTCAAAATAAATAAATAAATAAATAAAATAAAAATAAAATCTTCTTGTGTGCCTGATCTGTTACTGAATTATTCATGTACCTTCGGAGGCTCTAAAATTCTCCATTAATCAGGGTTTCAAGAACATTATGATAATAGTTTAATACGAATATTAATAGGTTTTTCTCAGGAATTCCCTTTGACTATTTTGGTTACTTCTGTTTTAAGCATTTATAATATTTCAGGTTCATATTAATATTATTAATGATGAGTGTTATACTGCATATGTGAAAAAATTAATGGATTCTTTTTAGAAAAACTTTAGTATAACCCTGTTATCTTGTGTGTCAAAAAGTCAAGAATGTAAAAACATTGGGTGATTCTGACTTTCCTAAAAGAAAAATTGTGGTATCTTAACATAAAAGTTTTGGAAATTTTGGAATGTAAAATATCAGTAAACATTGAATTAATAAGCCACTTGGCAAATAATACAGCTCTTATGTTGTACTTAATAAAAATTAAGCAGAAGGTTTCATGACTAATGAACACATTTTAACTACTTCAGGTCCTCTTCTATTTAAGTAGTTACAGAAAAGTGTTGTATATTTAAAGAACAGTTATTTTAAATTTACATTCTGTAAGAAGAAAAGTGGCTGAGGTTTATTTCTTTGAGCTGCCGGAACTCTTCCTTAATGTTTATGGTGCTTCATTAATTTAGTACGTGACCTTGTACCTGAGTATAATTGAGTCAGCTGTGTGAAAATGTTGTGATTATTCTTTGATTAGAACTGAAATCTATAATTAGAAGCAAGATATTTTTATTTCCTTATATCAATATGTTCTGATATAATTATTTCTACCAGAATGAGATTTTTTTAAAACCAAATTAATAAATAGGAGGTTTTGGGAATCAGAAAGTACTTTAGAATTCAGCTGGTTCAGCCACTTCAGTTTATTGCTGATGATACTGAGGACCAAAGTGTGGAGAAATGAATTATCCAAGGTGACACATTTGGTCAACATATTTGGTCCAGTGCTTCTCGCCCTGTAATCCTTGTTATTCTGTCAAAACCAATCTAGGCTATTTAAAAGAGAGGGAGGTGGGAGAATGCCAAAGGAAAAGGGTGAACATCCCCTTTTAGTGAACCTGCTAAGGTTAAGGGTTCACTTAATGGGTCTCCAGCATCTGTTCTTTAGACCAAATGCTTCTATGGTAGAGATATTCATGCTAATAAAATCAAATTTTGCTTTTTAGGTGAGAGCTACGTGTGTGCATCCAATGAACCATTTCGTAAAGTCGATTACACCAAAAATATTAATCCGAACTGGTCTGTGAACATCAAGGGTGGAACATCCCGAGCCCTGGCTGCTGCTTCCTCTGTGAAAAGTGAAGTAAAAGAGAGTAAAGATTTCATCAAACCCAAGTTAGTGACTGTGATTCGAAGTGGAGTGAAGCCTAGAAAAGCCGTGCGGATCCTTCTGAATAAAAAGACTGCTCATTCCTTTGAACAAGTCTTAACAGATATCACCGAAGCCATTAAACTAGACTCAGGAGTCGTCAAGAGGCTCTGCACCCTGGATGGAAAGCAGGTAAGATGCTTCTAGCTGCCAGCTCTCCATCTGACTTTTAAACTCCCTGTGCCATGGTGGCTACATAGTCAACAATAGAAATTTAGTAGCCTGCTAGAAATCCTTCTAGGAGTCCTACTTGAGAAGTGTGTGTGTGTGTGTGTATGTAAAATTAACCTTTTTTTGTGAAAAATGTAAGTGACTCACAAGTGAGTATAGAGAAGTCGATCATATACTTCTTTTGGTTATTGGAAGGAAAATGTAAATTTCTGAGGGAAAAGTTTAAGTTGAGGAGACATCCTGTATTAAATGGCATGTCGTCTATTTATGAATAAGAACCACTGTTGATTCGTAAAGTCGTTATGGACTTGGGTATCACAGGAGTCAAAATTAAAAGTATTTAACATTCTTAGAAAAGCCTTTTCTTCCCCACTTATATATAATAGGGAAAATGTATTTCAAAAGACAGTACTTTTATAGGAATGTCCGTGAAAGTTTCATAGGGAGCAATGGAGGTAATTAGTCAGCATTTTTGAAAAATGAAAAATTGCACAGGAAAAAGCAATTTAAATTATGGCAACAATGTATCAGGGAATCTAAGGGACAAAAAAAGTTGGCATATTGCAAGAACACATGAATAGAGTTATATGTGTTGAATTTTGCTACAATCAGATTATCATTGCTAAAAAGAAGCCTGGCTTCTGAAGTGTATTTCCCCCCAAATTCCATAAAGTTAAATTGTTTATATTTACATTGTAGTAAAATTATAGTTTCCAAAATTAAATTTGTTTCTTTGTTCCATTTTGCCTCTTCCCTGTAACATACTTAATTTATTTTGAAGTGTTTGGCTCTTGAAGTGCTGAGAATGAATAATATAAAACACTAAGCAGTGTCTTTGGGAAAAACACAATCAAATTAGTCTCCAATTTTCTAAGACCAGATCTAGTTAGTACAGTGCTTGCTGAAACATTAACAATTTAAAAAAATATATGTTCTAAAGATTCCAGTAGATTATGGTAAAATTAGAATGACATTTCTGATTAATTAATGAGATACATGGTGCCTCACAGCCACCTGCCCCCAAACGTGTGTGAATGATGATAGACACTGTACAATTTAGTGAATAGCACAGTACAACACAAGACACCTTAAGATTTACTCTGCAAGTAAGTAAAAATAAATTAGGCCAAGGAAAAAGGTATTTGACAAATCAAATAGTTGATTATTGCTGGGCACAGGGAAGACACATATAGAGACAAATATTTAAGATACCTAACCAAAGAAAAACATCTAAACTCAACAATTTAGGGGGAAAAGGCATGTAAACAGTAAATACAGGTGTGATTTGAAAAATTAGAGCTCAAATTTGGAAATCTCCAAATGAATGACATTCAGGAAAAATATAGGTGAAATAAAAGAAGTTGTAGTTAGGTGTGGTGGTGCACTCCTGTAGTTCCAGCTACTTGGGAGGCTGAAGTGGGAGGATCCTTTGAACCCAGGAGTTGGGGGCTGCAGTGAGCTATGATTGTGTGACTGCGCTCCAGCCTGAGTGCTGGTGACAAAAAAGACCACATCTCCTTAAAAAAAAAAAAAAAGGAAATCGAGCATCTAAGTAAACTAATTGAAATAATAACCATTGAAATTTAAAGTTATTCACAAAATTATCCTTAAAAAGGCCCCAGACTATACATATAAAAATGTTAACCAAAGCACATGCAACTAAAAATCAACATTTCAAAACAATACAGTGTGATGACTAGGACTTATGCTGGTAATTAAAGGATGGCTTACTATTGAGAAACTTCTTTATTCGTGAGATCTATAGGATAAAGCATAATTGCACATATTCATAATCCTAAACAGATGTTGCAAAGGCATTTGATAAAATACTCCATATTCAGTTAAAGATTTAGTAATAAAAACAGGTGATTTTAAAAATTACACTGAAAAAAACAAATTTCTATCTGAAACAACAAGCCAATGTATTACAAAGTAAATAAACACTGGAAATATTTCTGTGACAGTCAGGTCCAAGATAAGGATGCCTGATGGCGCCAGTATTCAACATTCCTCTATACATTCTTTGATTTTTACTTATAGTTTACTAGAATTTCAGTAAGAATCTAAATGAGATTTTTTTAGGAGGGGTAGATGGGGAACCTAACAAAGTGATTTTTAAAGTTAATCTGGAAGAATAGGAAAATTTTGGAAATAATGATTAATGGGCTCTGATGCTATTGGATACTAAATCATCATTCTCATACCACAGCAAAAATAAATTCCAGGTGTGTTAGGAATATAGATGTCAAAATGAAACAAAAGAACTAAAAGTATGTCAATAATTATGTTGAAATGGGAACAGATTTTCTAAGCATAAGGTAATGGGAAAATCAGAAAGGGTAAGATTGAATGGACAACATAAAAATGAAAACTTTCTGGATGCCAAGCAAAGGTTTATATGCTTTAATATTGAGTTTAGTAATTTAATATGAAAAAGACAAATGCTACAATGAAAAAGATGAATAGAAGTCTAAACAATTTGAAAAGACAGAATTAGTGAACATTAAAAAATTGTTCAGTTTCACAAAAAGGTGAATTAAAGAAGTGAGATATTTTAATATTTAAAACTGACAAAGAAAATGTTCACTGTTTTTGAATATGCAGTGAATTGGTATTCTCAAATGGTGATGGAAGTATAAAATTCATAAACTTTATGAAAAGCAATTTGTTAATGTGTATAACTATACAGATGTTCTTACTATTTGAACTAGTAAATTAGCTTTTGGAATTTATCCTGAATGACCTGACATGCAAACATAATTACACAAAAAATTTCATCCCAGAATAAAAGCAAAAAGTTGAAAGCAGTTTAAAAATCCCTAAAGTAGAAAATAGTTAAGTTATATTACCATGGAATTCATATGTACTGGCCATTGAAAATTATGGTTGGAGTAATATTTAAAGACATGAGAAAATGTTAAATAGAAAAAGCAAGAAACAAATTCCATGTAATATTTTCAATTCTTTGTACAGTTAAATAAGTAGCAGCAGAAGTATTTTTTAAAGCTAATTCAGAAGGAAACAAGATTATACTTGCCATCAGAAATTGAATATTTGCTGTTCTGATATCCATTACTACTTCCTAATGTCTCCTCAAAAACAAAAACTCAAGCACTGAGAAAAAAAAGACTGATCTCAGTCAGATTTTAGAAATTCAAACACATGAGTTTTTTTTTTCGTGTGCCAAAAAAAGATCTTTTAAGACTTTCGAGTAAAATATTTCCTTGGAAAAATTAGATTTAATTTTTGATAAACACAACATTGGATATTGCATTTTCAGTGAACTGGGTATCCTTGAAAGCTATCATTTTCTTGGTGCTGAGTCCATGTTGTACTATATAGGTGAACTTGCTAATCCTCAAAACTTCAAGTCTGTTTTTGGTTGATATAAATATAAAGATAACATGAAATCTGCAAACCTTTAAATGTGCAGTGCTCAATTTGATCTTTTTATAATAAAAAAATTTCCATGAGTATGCATGCTTGATCTTGGCCAAAAGGCCAAGAAGCAATTCTACAGGTATGTAAAACTATCAGCGTTCTGAGAATTCTCAGGGAAAGGACAGCTTTCCTTAGAGGAAGAGAAAGGAATGAGAAAGGAACTAAGATCTGTTGATAAGTTGTCCATGCACAAAATTGTAAACTGTCTGCCTGAATTTTGTTTTTTGCTGGTTACTTCCTACCCAGATTGGTTGTTTTCATTTAATATTTTCCTGATCGTCAATGCAAGGATAGAAATTAAATAACTTTTAGGCAATTCACCATGAACAGTCACTGACTCCGTTGTGACACCTGTGTGAGAATTTTAAGGGGCTGGTTATCCTTTGAGTTGGAAAGCATTCCTGATTGAAGACATGATGATGTGTCATGTGCCAGTAGCATTTATGTGGCTAAAACAGTGTCCCTTGAATCTTTTCTTCCCTCAAAATGGATGAACACATGTTACTGCTAGCAATGACTCCATTTACAAGGTCTGACTTGGTTATTAAAACTGATTAAATTTTATGTCTGTTTATAAAATCACTTCAAATAAAATCGTATTTAGGATTTTGTCCATATTCTTGGGTTTTCTTTAGAGCAGTGATTCTCAACCAGGGACAGTTTTGTCCCTAGGGCAGGTATGGCACGGTCTAAAGTCATTTTTTGATTGTTGAAGCTGGGATTGGGGATTCCACTGGCATCTGGTGGGTGGAAGCCGGGGATGGTGCCTATCATCCTACGATGCGCAGGACAGCCACGACATCATCCTTTCTTGTCCATGATATTAACAGTGCTGAGATTCAGAAATCCTGGTGTAGAGTAAGTGAGCTGATTCAAAAGAAAGTGCTGCTTGTTTGAGTAAGTATTAACTTTGTTATTAGGCCATATGCTAAGCTTTATTTCAGAATTTATAGATGTCCTGATAGTCTCTCTGTCCGTTTCTTACCTATTCATGTGATTGATGCAAGATTGTTAGAATGTCACAGTTTGTAGGGTCTTTTTTTTTTTTTTTTGAGACAGAATATCACTCTGTCACCCAGGCTGAAGGGCAATGGCAGTCTCGGCTTACTGCAGCTTTGACCTCCTGGGCTCAAGTGATACTCCCATTTCAGCCTCCTGAGTAGCTGGGACTACAGGCACATGACACCATGCCTGGCTAATTTTTGTGTTTTTGTAGAAATGTGGTTTCCCTGTGTTTCCCAGGCTGATCTTGAACTCCTGGGCTCAAGCGATCCACCTACCTTGGCCTCTGAAAGTACTGGGACTACAGTCATGAGATGCTGCATGCCCAGCCAGTCTATAATCTTTATTGTCTTGGATTTAAATCTATTTGTTTTCATTGTGTGAGGCTGATACATGACTGAGTAGCACAGCTTTGCAGGGGATTAAAGACATCCCAAATGGTTTTACTGAGAATTGAAAGTGAAGTGTAAGGTTAGCGGGGCATGGTGATGCTCGCCTGTAGTCCCAGCTACTAGGGAGGCTGAGGCAGGAGGATTACTTGAGCTCTGGTGTTCGAGGCTGCAGTGAGCTGTCGTTGCACCGCTGCATGCCGGCCTTGGGGACAGAGTGAGATCCTGACTCAAAGAAGTGAATGAACAAGGGCTGGGCACGGTGGCTGAAGCCTGTAATCCCAGCACTTTGGGAGGCCGAGACGGGTGGATCCCAAGGTCAGGAGTTCGAGACCAGCCTGGCCAATATGGTGAAGCCCCGTCTCTACTAAAAATACAAAAAAATTAGCCAGGCGTGGTACCACATGCCTGTAATCCCAGCTACTTGGGAGAATCGCTTGAACCCAGGAGGTGGAGAATCGCTTGAACCCAGGAGAATCGCTTGAACCCAGGAGGTGGAGGTTGCAGTGAGCCAAGATTGCGCCACTGCACTCCAGCCTGGGCGATAGAGCGAGACTCCATTAAAAAAAAAAAAAATGAATATGAAGTGTGAGGAATCATTTAATTTCGTGAGTTTTCAAATACTGTACTTAATACTTAAAATTGGTATCATGGTTACTGATTTTCTAAAAACATAATATATAACATATGTTTATAGATGTGATGACCAGAAAACGTGATCTGTAAAGAGAAGTCATGGTTATTCTCTACTTAAGTAATTTTATTTTAACTTGCAATTAATTTTGATTAAATGCTTCACTTAAATGCTTTTAAAAATAAAACCTTCTTGTACTTTTGAGTTAAAGGGATTGTATAGGAAAACAAATTTACTTTTTACATTTTTTGAAAGAGTGACATTCTCATAATAAAATACAGCAGGGAGAATTTTTTTAAATGCCTTTATTCCGTTAAGAGATTAAAAGGTCCAAATATAGCTTTTGTCCACATGTCTAAAAAAAAAAAAAAAATTCTAGCTTTTAGCTTTCCCAGAAACAGCAGTTTTAACATAAAAGAAACGTATTTTGTGGAATTTTGGAACAAGTTGATTCTTGTCATGGGCAAAGGCAAAACAGAATCAGAAATTGCTTGCAGTTGATTCTTTATGGGTAAAATACTTCCAGACTTTGGGACCACTGCCAGCCTTAGGATGCTCACATGCAACAGGTCCTCTTTGGGGAACATGGCAGCTCCTTGGAGTGCCTGCTCTTATCAGCCATCTTAAAGTTTATGAAGGTTCCCATCTTCACTTTTAAAAACTTTAGCTATTTTGTGGATACCATAACATAAATAGTATTTATTTTGTACTTTAGCTTTCTGGAATCACATTTTCTAGTGAAGATTCATTTTGAATCGCCTAACCATATTTAGATAAAGCAATCTCTTCTCAAAAGTTGCTACATAAAACTCAAATTGTTGATAAGTATTCACAAACATTTTCTACAATTTATTTAACCTTGTTATAATTTTTCCTTAAAGTAGATAAGGACAGACTTTGGTTTTAATTCTCACACTGTTCCCAATGCATGCAGTTCCTTTTTTTTTTTTTTTTGGGATGGAGTCTAGCTCTGTCGCCAGGCTGGAGTGCAGTGGCGTGATCTCGGCTCACTGCAGTCTCCGCCCCCTGGTTCAAGCGATTCTCCTGCCTCAGCCTCCCGAGTAGCTGAGATTACAGGCATGTGCAAGCACACCCAGCTAATTTTTTTTTTCTTTGTATTTTTAGTGGAGACGGGGTTTCACCATGTTGGCCAGGATAGTCTCGATCTCCTGACATCGTGGTCCGCCTGCCTCGGCCTCCCAAAGTGATGGGATTTCAGACGTGTAATAACTTTAGGCAATTCAGTAACTTTTAGGCAATTCGCCATGAACAGTCACTGACTCCATCATGACATCTGTGTGAGAGTTTTAAGGGGCTGGTTTATGAAGTTTGTGAAGGTTCCCACTGTGCCCGGCCACATTTCCTTTTGCAGATGATAGAAATCTAGACAACTGAGTTTTGTCTTACTGGATACATTCGCACCTGCAAAATGTGTAGCCCTGGTCTCCCTCAAGTAATGGAAAATTTGTCTCAACCAAGAATTAACAGACTAAGAGCAACTAGTAGGATGTTTCTGTTCAGCAGGAAATACAAGTATAGAAAGGTAGGAAAAATGTTATTTTTTTCTTTGATTCCTGATCTAAAGTGACTTACCTTAAAACAAAAGGGGGATGGAGGTAGGACTTAAATCTTTGCTTCTGATGAACCCCTTTTGAAAGAATAATCTAAAAAGTGTGAAGAAAGAAGGAAATGTTTAGATATCCCTCTTCTTTTTAAGCTTGCATTTTGCCATTTTGATGTCCATTGTAAAGCAATTTCCCTTGACCTTAAATATTTTCTCCTTTTTAATGCAGGACTGGAGGAAAACACTAAAATCCTGTCAGTTGCAAATTAGAAGAGAGATTTAGAAGAAACAATTTCAGCACCAATAAATTATGCAATGTAAAGTGTAGGTGGGATAAAAATGACATCACTGCAAACTCTTTTGTTTCCTTAATTATTCCTTTGATGTCTAAGGGGAGTAATGCATGCAGCATAAAGATAGTGTTAAAATTAGTTATTAAGCTGAAATTTTATGCACTACCAAATTTTGTTATAAAATGTATTTTTCTTAGATTGTAGTAATGGTTATCACAATATTTTGTTACATATGTATTTGACAATAGGTAGAGTAATAGCTAACCGCTTAATTAGGTAATAGATAACAACTCATAGCTTACTATGCCAGACATTATGTTCATGCTTTTTTTAATATGTGCCTTTTTGAATTTCAGTAGCTTTTAGGACACAGTAGTTTTTGGTTACGTGGATGAATTGTATGGTGGTGAAGTCTGAGATTTTATTGCACCTATCTCCTGAGTAGTGTCCATTGTACCCAACATGTAGTTTTTTATCCCCTACCCACTTCCACCCTCCCCACTTCTGAGTCTCCAAAGTCCTTTTTACCATCCTGTAAGCTTTTGTGTACCCATGGCTTAGTTCCCCCTTTTAAGTGAGAACATACAGTATTTGGTTTTCTATTGCTGAGTTACTGCAGGTAGAATAATGGCCTTTAGCTCTGTCCAGGTTACTGCAAAATATATTATTTCAGTCTTTTTTATAGCTGAGTAGTATTCCATGGTATATGTATACCACGTTTTCTTTATCCACTCATTGGTTAATGGGCACTTAGATTGGTTCCATGTCTTTGCAGTTGTGAATTGTGCTGTGATAAGCATATGCATGCAGTGTCTTTTTGATATAATGACTTCTTTTCCTGCGTGTACATACCCAGTAGTGAGGTTGTTGGATCAGTTGGTAGATCTACTTTTAGTTCTTTAAGAAGGCTTTGTACTGTTTTCCATAGAGGTTGTACTAATTTACATTCCTGCCAGCATTGTATAAGTGTTCCCCTTTCACCACATCCACGTTAGCATCTGTTGTTTTTTGACTTTTTAATAATGGCCATTCTGGTACGGGTAAGTTGGTAGGTATGTCATTGTGGTTTTAATTTGCTTTTCCTGGATGATTAATGATGTGGAACATATTGTAGTATTTTTGTTGGCCGTTTGTATATCTTCTTTTAAAAAATATCTATTTATGTCATTTGCCCACTTATTGATGGGGTTGTTTTTCTCACTGATTTGAGTTCCTTGTAGATTCTGGGTATTGGTCCTTTGTTGGATGCGTAGTTTGCAAATATTTTCTCCTGTTGTGTAGGTTGTCTATTTACTCTGATAATTCCTTTTGCTGTGCAGAAACTTCTTAGTTTAATTAGGTCTCATTTCATTTATTTTTGTTTTGGTTACATTTGCTTTTGGGGTCTTAGTCACAAATTATTTACCTAGGCCAGTGTCCAGAAGAGTTTTTCCTAGGTTTCCTTCTAGAATTTTTATGGCTTCAGGTCTTAGATTTAAGTCTTTGATCCATCTTGAGTTGATTTTTGTATATGATGAGGGATGGGGAATCCAGTTTCATTCTTATACATGTGGTTATCCAGTCTTCCCAGCACCACTTACTGAATAGGGTTTCCTTTCCCCAGTGTGTGCTTTTGTCTGCTTTGTCAAAGATCAATTGGTTCTAAGAATTTTAATTTCTCTCTAGATTCCGTATTCTGTTCTGTTGATCTGTGTATGATTATACCAGTACCATCCTGATTTGCTAACTGTAGCCTTATAGTATAATCTGAAGTCAAGTAATGTGATGCCTCCAGATTTGTTCTTTTTGCTTAGGATTGCTTACTTGGGTTCTTTTTTGGTTCTGTATGAATTTTAGGATTCTTTTTTCTAATTCTGTGAAAAAATGATGTTGGTATTTTGATAAGAATTGCATTGAATTTGTAGATTGCTTTGGGCATATGATCATTTTCATAATATTCTTCCAATCCATGAGCATGGTATGTTTTTCCATTTGTTGTGTCATCTTAGATTTCTTTCAGCAGTGTATTGTAGTTCTCCTTCTAGAGATCGCTCATCTCCTTGGTTAAGCATATTCCTAGGTATTTTATTTTATTTTTTGCAGCTATTGTATAAAGGATTGCATTCTTTATTTGATTCTCAGCTTGGTCATTGTTGATATATAACAGTGCCACTGATTTGTGCACTTTGTAACCTGAGACTTTATTTACCAAATTTAGGAGTCAGAGAAATCCTTAGAATTGTCTAGGTGTATGATAATATCATCAGCAAACTTAGATAGTTTGACTTCCTGTTTTCCAGTTTGGATGCCCTTTCTTTCTTTTGCCTTACCGCTCTGGCTAGGACTTCCAGTAACTGTATTGAATGGAAGTGGTAAAAGTGGGCATTGTTGTCCTGTTCCAGTTCTTAGGGGTAATGCTTTCAACTTTTCTCCATTCAGTATAATGTTGACTGTGGGTTTCTCTGATAATGGCTTTTATTATTTTGAGATATGTTCCTTCTGTGTCTAGTTTGTTGAAGGTTTTCTTTTTTTTTCTAAATCATAAAAGGATGCTGGCTTTTATTGAATGCTTTTTCTGCATTGATTGAGATGCTCATATTGTTTTTTTAAAATTCTGTTTATGTGATGTATCTCATTTATTGACTTGTATTTATTAAATTATCCATGCATGCCGGGGATGAAACCCACTTGACTGTGGTGAATCAACTTTTTTTTTTTCTTCCCCCAAACAGAGTCTTGTTCTGTCGCCCAGGCTGGAGTGCAGTGGTGTGATGTTAGCTCAGTGCAACCACTGCCTCCTGGGTTCAAGAGATTCTCGTGCCTCAGCCTCCCGAGTAGCTGGAATTATAGGCGCATGCCACTATACCTGGGTAATTTTTGTATTTTTAGTAGAGACAGAGTTTTGTCATGTTGGCCAGACTGGTCTCTAATTCCTGACTTCAGGTGATCTGCTCACTTCGGCCTCCCAAAGGGCTGGGAATTACAGGTGTGAGCCACTGTGCCCAGCCATAATTATCTTTTTGATGTATTGTTGGATTCAGTTTGTTAGTATTTCGTTGAGGATTTTTGCATCTATGTTCATCAGAGATATTGGTCTGTAGTTTTCCTTTTTGTTATGTCCTTTTCTAGTTTGGGTTTCAGGGTAGTACTGGGTTAATAGAATGAGTTAGGGTGGATTCCCTCTTTCTCGGTGTTTCAGAATAGTTTCAATAGGATTTGTACCAATTCCTCTTTGAATGATAGAATTTGGCTGTGAATCTGGCCCTAGGCTTTTTTTTTCTTTTTTGGCAGTTTTTGTATTGTTGATTCAATGTCACTACTAGTTACTGGTCTGTTCAGGATTTATATTTCTTTCTGATTCAAGCTAGTAGGGTTGTATGTTTCCAGGAATTTGTGCATTTCCTCTAGATTTCCACGTTTGTATGCATAGAGATGTTCATAGTAGTCTTGAATGATCATTTTTATTTTTGTTGTGTCTGTTGTAATGTTTCTATTTTCATTTCAAATTGAGTGTATTATTGGTTAATCTAGCTAATGGTTAATTTTTGTTTATCTTTTCAAAGAAATAACCTTTTTAAACTGATCTTTTGCATTGTCTTTTTTATATCAATTTCATTTAGTTTTGCTCTGATCTTTATTGTCTATTTTCTTCTGCCAGTATTTGGTTTAGTTCTTACGTCTCTAGTTCCTTGAGGTGTGACATTAGGTTGTCAATTTGTGATCTTTCAGATTTTTTGATATGAGCATTTAGCTCTGTAAACTTTCCACTTAGCAGTGCTTTTGCTGTATCCCAGAGGTTTTGACAACTTGTGTCACTATTATTCATTTCAAAGAATTTTTAAATTTCCATTTTGATTTCAGTGTTAACTCAAAAATTATTCAAGAGAAGATTGTTTAATATCTGTGTATTTGTATAGTTTTGAGGGTTCCTTTTGTAGTTAGTTTTATTCCATTGTGGTCTGAGAAGATACTTGAAGTAATTTTGATTTTTTAAAAATGTATTAAGGTTTGTTTGGTGGCCTATCATATGGTCTATATATCTTGGAGAATGTTCCATGTACTTATTAGAAGAATGTATATTCTGTAGTTATTGGGTAGAATGTTCTGTAAATATCTGTTAGGTCCGTATGTTCTAGAGTGTAGTTTAAGTCCACATCTCCTTGTTGACTTTCTGCCTTGATGACCTGTCTAGTGTTGTCAGTGGAGTGTTGCATTCACCCACTGTTGTTGTGTTGCTATCTCTTTTCTTAGGTCTAGTAGTAACTTTTATGAATCTGGGAGCTCCAGAGTCAGGTGCATATATATTTAGGATTGTAATATCTTCCTGTTAGAGTGATCCTTTCATCATTAATGAACTTCTTTGTCTTTTGTTTTTACCGTTGTTGCTTTAAAGTCTGATTTGTCTGATACAACAAAAGCTACTCCTGTTTGCTTTTGGTTTTTATTTGTGTGGAATATATTTTTCTACCCCTTTACCTTTATAAGAATCCTTACATGTTAGATTAGTCTCTTGAAAACAGCAGGTATTTGGTTTGTGAATAAAAAAAAAAAAATTCCACTCTGCCAATCTGTATCTTTTAGGTAGTGTGTTTATACCATTTACATTCAGTGTTAATATTGAGAATGTAAGGTACTGTTCCTGTCATCATGTTGATTATTACTTAGATACTTTTATTAATCGTGGTATTTTTTTATAGGCCCTGTGAGTCTTATGCTGTCAAGAGGCATGTTGACCCTTTGTTTCAAGATTTAGAACTTCTTTTAGCATGTCTTGTGGGGCTGGTCGGGTAGTAACAGTTCCATAGCATTTGCTTGTCTGAAAAAGACTTTATTTTGCCTTCATTTATGACACTTAGTTTTGCTGGATTCAGAATTCTTGACTGACAGCTATTCTGTTTAGGGAGGCTAAAAATAAGACCCCACTCCCTTTTGGCTTATGAAGTTTCTGCTGAGAAGTCTTCTATTAGTCTGATAGGTTTTCCTATATAGGTTACCTGATGCTTTTGTCTCACTGCTCTTAGAATTCATTTATTTGTGTTGACTTTAGATAGTGTGATGACTATATGCCTTGGTAATGTTCTTTTTGCGATGAGTCCCCCAGGAGTTCTTTGAGCTTCTTGTATTTGGAGATCTAAATCTCTAGCAAGACCAGGGAAGTTTTCCTTAATTATTCCTTCAAATAAGTTTTCCAACCTTTTTGCTTTCTCTTCTCCCTCAGGTATACCAATGGTTCTTAAGTTTGGCCAAATAATCCTGTATTTTCTGGAGGCGTTGTTCATTTCTTTTAATTATTTCTTTCTGGTTGGGTTAATTTGAAAGGCTTGTTTCTGAGTTCTGAAATTATTCTACTTTATTTAGTCTGTTAAAGGTTTCCACTGCATTTTGTAATTCCCTAAATGTGTTTTTCATTTCCAGAAGTCCTGATTGGCTTTCTTGAAAATAGCTGTCTCTTTACAAAATTTGTCATTCTCGTCGTAAGTGGTTTTAAAATTTTCTTTATGTTGGTTTTTGCCTTTCTCTTTTATCTCCTTGTGTAGCTAATAACCTTTTGAATTCTTTATCTAGTATTTTCAAAGATTTTATCTTGTTTTGGAGCCATTGCTGAAGAGCTAGTGTGATCTTTTGGTGCCATTATAGAACCCTGTTTTGTTGCCAGAATTATTTTTCTGGTTCCTTTTCATTTGGGTAGACTAATTTTTCTTGAATTTATTTTTGTTTCAGTTGTTTGTTTTTGTGGGTTTTCTTTCCCTTGAGAATGTGTCTTTAATGTTTATTGTAGCCTGACTTGGTTGGCTCTTGGTTCTTTCAGGGATGAAGACACTATATGAGTTATTTGGTTATAGAGAGTCTTTGTATGATGGCTTTCTCAGGTGGTTGTATTAGCAATGTGCTTGGTGTGTGAGCAGGTTGATTGCTGTGGGATTGAAATGGCAGAGGTCTCTTGAAGCTTATCTCATTCCCTAGTGGTGTACAGTTTTTAATTAATTTATTTTCCGCAGTATTTTATTTACTCAGTTGAACAGTTCAGACTTCAGGCCAGTAGGGGAGGTATCCATGGCTAAAAACCGGTCATGGCTAAAACGGGTGGGTAAATGTAATATCCAGTGGTGATGGGTAAATGTCATATCCAGTGGTGAGCAGAGGTCCCAACCTTGATGGAGGTGGCAAGGGGAGCTCTTGGTGAAACTGTTGAAATCTTTTCAAGGGGAAGGGCGGGAGCCACCTCTGCTTCCCTGCGACACCAGCAGGAATGTAACTTCCCAGTTGCATTCCTGACCCAGTGTTCGGCTGTTCAGATCAGACAGACACCTCTTTTCATCTGCAGGCATGTTGCTGTTCTATGTAGAGAGAAATTGTGACTTTATACCTCGTGCAAGCCTGAACCTGGAGGGCACTCCTCCTGTGGGGATGCAGTCACCCTGAAGTGTTCCAGAAGGGCTGTCTACAGGTGTATGTACCCACGCTGAGCTCCCATGGGAGAAGCTCCTGCTGTGTCTTCAGTAGTAGCTGAGGGGGAGAAGAAGCACTCCCTTCTCCAAGGTCCTTCACAAGCACCAGGGCTTCCTGGCTATTGGGGTAGAGCTGCAGACTTTCCCTGCTGAGCCCAGCGCTGCGCCTATGCCTCTGCTGAGAGAAACTTCCCACAGGTGGAAAGTTCAGAGACTCAAGGCCTGTGTCTGGATTCTTTTGTCCCATGTGATGTTCCCTTCCCCTAGAAGTAGGAGTCCCTGAGGATCAGACCACTATGAATGCTGCTGCTCCTCTAGGTCTAGCTACCCAGTGGATACTCCAGGCTGGCGCTAGGGAATGTCTGCAAGGGATCCAGTGATGTGACCGGTCCTCAAGTCTCCCAGCAGCAGGTACCAGCACCAGTGCTGATAGAGGTGGCAGGGGAGTGACATAGACTTTGAGATTCCTTGGTTATAAATAGCCTTAGCGTGTTGGCTTTCTCAAATGCCAGATTGTGTAGTAATGAACTGGTTATGTGGACAGAGTCAGGGCGTGTTGGTTAGCTAGGGTGATCAAGGCCATGGTGATAGGTGAGGTTACACACACGTTTTTCCCTTCCTGGATGCTGTGTTCTTCTACCTGGCGATGCTGTAATGTATTGGCTATGTTGGTTGACTCCTAGAGTGCAAAAGAGTGCCAGCTGTGGTGGTGGTGGTGGTGGTGGGATTTGTGTTTGCCATATGTTACCCAGGGGAGATACTCTGGTGTCTCAGGTGATGAGCAGTGCCATACAGCTTCCAAAAGTTTCTGTCCTTTGTGTTAAGCTACCAGGGTGGGTGGAGGGGCAATGCCAGGTTAGGGACTGGTTAAGGCAGGCCTGCACTCTGTTTTTTCATGTGCAGTTGCAAGCAGTGGCCCCAGTGGGGATCAGGGGTCAGTTCTCTGGCCACTGGGGTAATGGTCCAGGGAGGAGTGCAACTGCCTCTGCTGTACAGAAGAATCTGCCTGGGGAGTGGGGAATAGCAGACGGCAGTAATTCCCACCAGCTCCCACGCACTTGGCAAGGCAGGTCTCTCGTAGGCAGTGTTCCACTAGCAGCAGCTAGCTAAGTTCCAGGCAATCTGTGCTCAGAACTCAAAAATGCCTCAGGCCATAAACCTTCCTTGAGGAGAGAGAAACCAGGGCTTTCAGGCTATGCCCCTCTTGGTCTGCCCCTGAAGCAGGGGTGCCCAGCTCCTGTGCTCATGACTGCAGCACACTTCCCACTCACCCCTTGGTTGTGGCTAAAGGGGTTCATCCCCACTTGAGATTATATTGCAGATCTCAGTTAGGAGCTTCTCTCAACCTGTGACTGCTGTCTGAGTTGTCTGGCCGACTTCTGCAAGGTCCCCTGTGAAGTGGGATCAGGAATGGCTTCCCTCTGTCCCCGCTGGAGTCTGGGAATGCATGTAAAGTCTGTCCTGATGCCACTCCTTCTCATATATTCCCCACTGCTCAGTAAACCAGCTCCAGCACTGGGTAGGGCTAAGGGCAAAGGCCCTCCCCTGTGGTCTGGATTGCTGAGTTCCCCAGTGTGAGGTGTCATGGTGGCCATCTCTTCTTCTCGCATACCCTGGGGACTTACAGTTTTCCACCAGGCTCACAGTATAGGCTGCAGCCCTCTGCTTTTGTCAGAGGGTCTGTGGTTTCTTTCAGTTTTCCTGTTAAGTTCCTCTGTTGCTTCTTAGAAAAAAGTTCACAGCATGAATCAACACACACTATTTTGTCTTTTCAAGTGATAGAGGCCTGCAAACAATCCACCATCTTGGAAAAATTGTATATTCATATCCTCCACTGATCCTTACAACTTTGAGAGTTTGGTACTATAATTCCCATTTTATAGTGGGGAAATTGAGGCAAAAAAAATCAAGTACCTATTCAGAATTACACAACTGGTGATGGAGCTAGGATTCATCCCCAGGAAGTGTGATTCTGGACCCTACAGTCTTCATGGCTGTCCTGTAAGCCCCCATGCTCAGGCTCTGGGAGAGGCTTCAATGGTAATGATGAGGGACAGGTCAAATGAGCTAATCAGGTGATTTCAAAAAAAAAATTGTTCTAGGTTTTAGAGTGATGCAGTTTCACTTGGTGTTTACCAGATAAAAACCTGGGTAATAAGTTGTGTTGCAAAATTATACTTTTGAGTAGGATCTGAAAAATGAAAAAGTAGATTGAAGAGTGGTTAGTGCTAGACAAAAAGATGACCCTTAGAGTTATTTTATAGATTTAATTTTTAAAATTAGGGAATATGATGCTTCAGAAAATTTAGAAAATACAGAAAAAAATCTTTCAATTTTAATGCTATATTTTTATAATTTACTATTCCTATACATATTTTCATATACAGTATACATGTTTTTGTTTCTTTTTTACAGAGAAAAATACTCAAGTATGTTTGCATTAGAAAAATTTAAACAATTCAGAAATACAAAAACTGAGAGTCTGTTCACATCTGCCTTTCTTTCCTGATCCCACTCTACTTCTTAAAGGGCATCAATAATAACAATTTTGTTGGCCAGGCACAGTGGCTCATGCCTGTAATCCCAGCACTTTGGGAGGCCAAGGTGGGCCTCCTGGCCAGGCTGGTCATGAACTCCTGATCACTTGAGGTCAGGAGTTAGAGACCAACCTGGCCAACATGGGAACACCATCTCTACTAAAAATACAAAAATTAGCTGGGCATGGCAGTGTGCACCTGTAATCTCAGCTACTCAGGAGGCTGAGCCTGGAGAATCACTTGAACCCAGGAAGCGGAGGTTGCAGTGAGCTGAGATCACGCCACTGCACTCCAGCCTTGACAACAGATTTGAGTGAGGCTCTGTCTCAAAATAACAATAGTAATAACAATAGTTGTGTTAATGCAGTTACATACATTCGTGCACATACTTTTTAAATAGCACGGTTTTTCCATGTGATCATGTATCCTGGTGTTCTTATTGTACTCTTCCGTGTTGTTATGTCATTTTCATATTGCATACCTGTATGACTGAATAATGTTAAATTGGGTAGATATACCATGATTTATTCAGTCTATCTGTGGATGTTAGGGGTGTTTTTAGTTTTTCCTTCTTTTATCTTCAGAGCAACTTATTGTCCATAGATTTCAACATGCTTTAGATCATTTTCTTTCCTTGGGATAGTTCCTAGATGTGGGTTACTTGAAGAGACTCTTAAGCATTTTGTGATTTGAGAGGTACTGTCAAAGCTGTAGACAAAAAGTTGTTCCAGTTGGCAAAGTCATGGATATATGCCCCAGTTTTTCCAAACCTGGGAAAGGCTTACAAATGGATTAGATATGAAGCAGGCACAGTGCACACACTTCATTTGTTTTATGGAATAATACATAGTCTATGAAATTCCTATTGTGTAAATTGAGGCCTGCATTCCTCTTACCACCTCCACCTCTGCTACTTTCTGCTCTAGAAACTACTTAAATGAAAAGAGAAAAGCTAGTTGACTAGCATGTTGATTTTATGCCCAAAGCAAATACAGCCCGACAGACTCATCCTGAAAATATTTAGCAGGGAAAAAAAAAAAGAGAAAATTTTTTTTTAGTGAGTAGCCCACATTATGATACTTTGTCACCTTAATCTTGAACTAAAAGACCTACCGTTTCATTAAATGTTTGCTTTATAACATTTGCCTCTATACCAAAAGCCCTAAAAGTATGGTATGTAGTGAATTCAGGTGACTTTTTGCTTTGTGACATTTACTCAGAATTGAGTTATAGATGCCTTGAAAAGTTAGTTAATGCTTTTGGTCATGGCTAACTTCTGAATTTGTTTTGTTGTTTTTGTATCTTATTATGAATGCCTGCTGATAGCAATTTATACCAGTATGTGTCATATATAACATTACTTTATAAATTTTATTAGATTTAATGAAAGGATCATTTATTCATCATGCCTTATGAAAACAAGGACAGCTGCAAAGTCAATATAGTATTTTAGAATGTATAACCGATACAGGAAAATATTTAGTCCAGCTTTCTAATTTTGTAAATGAGAAGTGTTTGGGGACTCACAATAGATTTGAGAGCCTATGATAAACTGTGGTTCTTGTCTTCCGTGTAAAACCCCTAAGTCAAAATTTTGTATGTGATCAGCTAGTTTGTGGGTCGCTGCGCAGTTTAAGAAGCTCTACTGTGGCTTGTTTTACTGTGTTCTGTTTAGTTGGAGGAAATGCTTACTTTCAACCTTATTGTCATTGATTTCTCTGGAGAGAAAAGGCTAGGCTTAACTATGTGCATCTAATTGAATCTAAGTTAAAAATTGCTTGTTGGAGAAAAATAGTGCTGCAGTCTATACAAGCATACTTCGAAGATATGGCAGGTTTGGTGCCACACCACTGCAATGAAGTTAATGACACAATAAAGTAAATTAAAATAAAATGAATTTTGTAATAAAGTACATCACACAAAATGTGTGGCTTCCTAGCACAGATAAGTTATGTTGAGCTATACTGTAGCCTGTTAAGTGTGCAGTAGCATTATGTCAAACAATGTACCTACCTTAATTTAAAAAGGTTGACTGCAGGCCAGGCACCGTGGCTCATGCCTGTAATCCCAACACTTTGAGAGGCCAAGGCAGGCGGATCACCTGAGGTCAGGAGTTCGAGACCAGCCTGGCCAATATGGTGAAACCCTGTCTCTACTAAAAATACAAAAATATCTAGGCATAATGGCAGGTGCCTTTAATCCCAGCTACTTGGGAGGCTGAGGCACGAGAATTGCTTATACCCAGGAGGCAGAGGTTGCAGTGAACGGAGACTGCGCCATTGCACTCCAGTCTAGGCAACAAGAGTGAAACTTTGTCCAAAACAAAACAAAACAAAACAAAAAACACAAAACTAATGATCATCTAAGCCTTCAAGTCATGATCTTTTTGCTGGTATAGGGTCTTGCCTTGGTGTTGGTGGCTGCTGATTGATCAGGGTGATGGTTGCTGAAGGTGGGGGTGGCTATGGCGGTTTCTTAAAATAACAAAAGAGTGAAGTTTACCTCTTCCTTTCATGGAAGATTTCTGTGTATGTGTGATATGCTATTTGATAGCATTTTAGCCACAGTAGAACTTCTTTCAAAATTTTGTCAGTCCTCCCAAGTCCTTCTGCTGCTTTGTCAACTAAGTTTATGGAATATTCTAAATCCTTTGTTGTCATTTCAACAATGTTCATGGCATCTACACCAGGAGTAGATTCGACCTCAAAAAACCACTTTCTTTGCTCATCCATTAGAAGCGACTCCTATTCTGTTGAAGTTTTATCATGAGATTGCAGTAATTCAATCATATATTTAGGCTCCACTTCTAATTCTAGTTCTCTTGCTATTTCCACCACATCTACAATGACTTCTTTTGCTGAAGTATTAAACCCCTCAGTCATTCATGAGGGTTGGTGTCAACTTCTTCCAAACACCTGTTGATGTTAATATATCGTTGACCTCTTCTCATGAATCATAAATGTTCTTCATGGTATCTAGAATGGTTTCCGGAAGGTTTTCCATTTACTTAGCCTGAATCCATCAGAGGAATCACCATGGCAAGTACAGCCTTACAAAATGTATTTCTTATATCAGACTTGAAAGTTGAAATGACTTCTTGATCCGGGAGCTGCAGAATGGATGTTGAGCTAGCAGGCATGAAAACAACATGGATCTTGCTGTACATCCGCATTAGAGCTCTTAGATAACCAGGTGCAGTGTCAAAGAGCAGTAACATTTTTCCAGTAGGTCTCAACAGTGTGCTTAAAATATTCAGTAAACCATGCTGCAAATAGATGCACTGTAATCCAGACTTTGTTGTTCCATTTGTAGAGCTCAGGCAGAGTAGATTTACTATAATTCTTAAAGGCCTTAGGATTTGGGGAATGGTAAATGAGCATTGGCTTCTTTTACTCTATTTGATAGCATTTTAGCCACAGTAAAACTTCTTTCAAAATTTGTCAATCCTCCCGAGTCCTGCTGCTGCTTTATCAACTAAGTTTATGGAATATTCTAAATCCTTTGTTGTCATTTCAACAATAGAGTATATACTCTATTACTAGGTATATACCCAAAGGATTATAAATCATTCTACTATAAAAACACATGCACACTTGTGTTTATTGCAGCACTATTCACAATAACAAAGCCTTGGAAGCAATCTAAATGCTCATCAGTGATAGATTGGATAAAGAAAATGCACATATACACCGTGGAATACTATACATCCATTAAAAAAGAATGAGTTCATGTCCTTTGCAAGGACATGGATGAAGCTGGAAACCATCATTCTCAGCAAACTAACACAGGAACAGAAAACTAAACACCACATGTTCTCACTTGTAAGTGGGAGTTGAACAATAAGAACACATGGATACAGGGAGGGGAACATCACACACCAGGGCCTGTCAGGGGTTGGGGGGCTAGGGGAGGGATAGCATTAGGAGAAATACCTAATGTAGATGACGGGTTGATGGGTGCAGCAAACCACCATGGCACGTGTATACCCATGTAACAAACCTGCACATTCTGTACGTGTATCCCAGAACTTAAAGTATAATAAAAAAAATTGTTTAATGTATCCACCTCCATCGGTTGTCTTAGCTGGATCTTCTGGATAACTTGCTGCAGCTTTTTCATCAGTACTTGCTGTTTCACCTCACACTTTTATGTCATAGCAAGGGCTTCTTTCCTTAAGCCTCATGAACCAACCTGTGCTAGCTTCCAGCGTTTCTTCTGTGTCCTCAGCAGGTAGGAGCTTTGTCACCTCTCTCAGCCTTCATAGAATTGAACAGAATTAGGACCTTGCTCTGAATTAGGCTTTGGCTTAAAAGAATGTTGTAGCTGGATTGCCCTTTTCTTCCAACCAAACGTTCTCCGTATCAGCAGTATGCCTTTTAATTCGTGTGATAACTAAAGTAGCACTTTTAATTTCCAAGAGCTTTTCCTTTGCATTCATAACTCAACTGTTTGGGGGAAGAAGCCTAGCTTTTGACCTATCTCAGCTTTTGGTATGTTTTCTTTACTGAGCTTGATCGTTTCTAGCTTGTGATTTAAAGTGACAGATTGACTCTTCCTTTCAGTTGAACACTTAGAGGCCATTGTAGTGTTATTAGTTGGCCTAATTTCAGTATTATTGTAACATCTCGGGAAATAGGGAGGCCCAAGGAGAGGGAGAGAGATGAGGGAGCAGCTGGTTGGTGGAAAAATCAGAACACAAACATTTATAGGTTAGGTTTGCTGTCTTACATGAGTGCAGTTTCTGGCGCCCCAAAATGTTTACAGTAGTAACATCAAAAAATATCACTGATCACAGATGACTGTAATGGCTATAATAATAATAAAGCAGTCTGAAATATTGTGAAAATTGCCAAAATATGACAGACATGAAGCGAGCACAGGCTGTTGGAAAAATGGTGCCAATGGACTTGCTTCATACAGGGTTGCCGGGAAACTTCCATTCGTAAAAAGCTCAGTGTCTGTGAAGTGCAGTAAAGTGAAATACAGAGATATCCCTGTGTTTGCCTTTCCAGTGACCCTCTGCAGTTTTTCAGATTTAAAAATTAACCTTGGACTGGGTGTGGTGGCTCATGCCTGTAATCCCAGTACGTTGGGAGGCCAGGGCAGGAAGATTGCTTGAGCCCAAGACCAGCTTGGGTAATTCGTGAGACCTCATCTCTACAAAAAATTAAAAAGTAGCCAGGTGTGGTAGCAGATGCTTGTAGTCCCAGCTACTCAAGTGGCTGAGGTGGGAGGATTGTTTGAGCCTGGGAAGCAGAAGTTGCAGTGAGCCAACATACAACTGCACTCCAACCTGTCTCAAACACACACACACACACACACACACACACACACACACACACACACACACATTAACCTCATACTTTTGTTTTTAAATAAAGAAGAGCACCACACTTGAAAGAGCAAGACAAACTTTCATGAATATTCTCCCTGTGTATTTTTAGGACATTTAATTGTAGTGTGGTGCAGCTGCCAGACTCTCAGCACAGTGTTGGAAAGCTCTGTAGTCATTAGACATTCGCCTCCACAGAAGTTTAATTTTCTGAGCCTGAGGACTGTTAGCGATGAAGCAACGCCCACCCAGAAGGAGCGTTTCACTTTTCTTTATGCATTTCAGCCTCTTAAGACTTTCAAGAAGATTTTATTTAAAATTTTCTTTTTTTGTTTTGTAGTGGTTTATGGCAGGCTTCTCATAATGTGAACATAAAGACATTTGATTATATTTGAAAATATTGTTCTTTTAGTTTGCCCACATTCTAAGTCATTAAGATGCCATTTTAAGTATGAGTTATGGAAGATATTTAAGTATCTGTGCATCAGTGCATACTGAGGCTGACATTATTTACATGGTTGCATTTTTGAATGATTAAGTTTATTAGACACCTAGTCTTTTACATTGTATATTTTTGTGGTAAAATATGGCTGACACATGCCATTTTGAAAATGCAACTTGAAAATTTTTTCTTTTTACAAAACCAAAAGTTGGGTAAATGAAAACTTATAAAAGCCCACTTAAGTACTTAATCCAAATTTTAACATCTTATATGCCTCTCAGCTTAATACAGTAGCTCAAATTTTACATGTAGACAGAAGATGAAAGCTTAAAAGTTTTTCTGGAAGTGAAAAGTGATTTTCACTTCCAGAGCATTCCCACCTAGGCAGTACCAATCAAAGTCTTGTAAGACTTGAAAAATACGTTCAGTATGATTTGTGCCCCCAAGGAGCTAGTTACATGTGTTGGAGTCTAGAAAATACAAATTAAAATTTGATTTAAATATATTAGTTTCCCCTGACACACAGCCCCATTATGAGACAAGTTTCACATGTGTACAGTGACAAATGCCATTAGAGATGAGAAAGTAAAGACACCAATGTTTAGTGGCAGTATTGTTTTAGACTATGCATGTGTTCATGTCATTCTCAAGATCATCCTGTGGTAGGTATATGGTTGTATTCCCACATAAGGAATGCCACAGAGACATTCAAAGAACTTTTGTCATTTGGTTTTGATTTGTCATATTGGATATAACCAAGATGCATTTATCTTATGAATCTCTGGACATTTTTAAATTTGCCCTCAAGGCTCATTTCCAAGATTCAAAAATCAGTTTTACTACTCTACAATTATTCCTCATTATTTTCCAGAATATGTTGTGTAGTATAATTATTTATTCAATAGACTTGGCTCTGATTAGCTTCTTAAACTTTTTCCAAAACTTTTGTTGTATTCACCCTCAAGTGATGAAGAGTGACAACCATCAATGATATTCAAAGAATATGATATAGAAGTAAAACATTTCCAAAGTTTTATGTACCGTTTTGGGCCAATGTTTGGTAAGTGGGAAAACTGAATTCAAAATTGTCCGCACTATGTTTATAACTATCTAAAAATGACTATCTAAAAATAGTTATGCATGTGTGGCTGGGTGTGGTGGCTCACGCTTGTAGTCTGAGCACTCTGGGAGGTTGAGGTGGGTGGATCACTTGAAGTCAGGAGTTCACGACCAGCCTGGCCAACATGGTGAAACCCCATCTCTACTAAAAATACAAAAAATTAGCTGGGCGTGGTGGCACACACCCGTAATCCCAGCTACTCGGGAGGCTGAGGCAGAAGAATCACTTGAACCCGGGAGGCGGAGGTTGCAGTAAGCTGAGATCGAGCCACTACACTCCAGCCTGGGCAACAGAGTGAAACTTTGTCTCAAAAACCAAAAAAAAAAACAAAAACAAAAACAAAAAAAAACCCACAATAAAAATAGCTATGCATGTAGATAATACTATAAAATAATATAAAAAGAAAATAATTTGTCTTAGTGGTAGGATTGTTAATGACTTTTCTGAAAATTTCCCTTATTGTTACAGTTATGCAATAAATTAAAGTTAGTATTTTAGGCAGTCTCAACATGTTTGGATACTATGAGAGGGGACTCACAGGGAGGAGTCAACTGATCTTCAGACCTTTGAATTTTGCCAGTTGCCCCTCTAAGAAGCCATTCTTACAGGGTTTATGAGCAGTGGGCTAAGATAAGACAGAAAATGTATTATGGCTAATGAAGAATTAATTCATTCAGCTATTATTTTGTGCCTATTCTATGATAGGCACTCTATGAGATACTTGAGGAACAAAGATATGTAAGACAAGGTCTCTGTATTTTGAGGAACTCTCATTGTAGTAGAAAAGACAAATGCAAGAACTAATAATAATTTTCAGTCAGGGTGAGTCTATTAATAGCTAGCAGTGATGCAAGGGACTGTGGTCAAAGAAGGGAAGCTAACTCTTAGTAGAGGCATCAAAAATATTTCACAGAGGTGGTGACAGATTTGTTAAGGGCATTCCAGGCCATGGAGTAATAGGTTTTAATTTGGCGCTTTAATTTGGAAGAATATCTCAGGTGATGGTAATATGTATTTTAGGTCTTTTTTTAGGTCTTTACAATTTAAAAAAAAATGTATTTTGGCTTTTATTTTGAAATAACTTTAGACTTACAAAAACTGCACAGATTGTACATAGAGATTCTATATGCCCTCCATCCAGCCTCCCCTAATGTTAATATCTTCTGTAAACATAGTGTAGTTATTTAAAACAGGAAATCAACAGAGACGGTGCTATTAGCTAATCTACAGACCTTATTTGAATTTTGCCAGTTGTCTCATAAATGTCTTTGTTTTAGTACAGCATCCAATCCAGGATCCCACATGGGTTTACTTGTCCTATCTCCTTAATATCCTCTAATTTGTAACAGTTCCTTTGTCTGTCTTTGTCTCTTATGATCGTTCTGCAGAGTTCTGGCTACTTTGTACAGTTTGCTTCAATTTTGGGTTCTCTGGTATTCCCCTGTGAATACATTGTAGTTATGCATTTTGGCAGGAATACTAAGGAAGTTATATTGTGTCTTCTCAGTGAATCATAACAGAAGGTGTATGATCTCAATATATCTCATTAGTGGTGAAGTTAGTGTTGGTCACTTGGTTAAGCAAGTGCCTTCTAGGTTTCTCCACCTGTAAATTTATATTTTTTTATGGAAATGAATATCTTGGAGGGAAATACTTTGAGAGTGTGCAAATATCTTGTTTCTCATCATACTTTCACCCATTGATGTTGGCATCCACTCATGGTTCTTGCCCACACCAGTTATTACTGTGGTGTTTGCCAAATAGTAGTTTTATATTTCTACATTTCCTTCTATATTAACTTGATAAGGAAGAGCTATCCCATCTCCCCTATTTACTTATTTATTCAATTATTTATGTCAGTATGGATGAAAGAATCTTTATTTTATTCTATGGGTTATAATTCCTTGCTGTCATTTTAGTGGCTCAGATATGGTCAATGGGATCTTCTTCAAATTGGAGTCTGTGTCCTTTGACATATTTAAGGATATATGGGGAGTAAGGATGATAGGGAGCCTTGTTAGGTTCATGATTAGACCTTATGACCAACAAAAATACAGTAGCAATTCTGTATCTCAGTGACTGCTCAAGGTTTGCTCTTCTCAGGTTTCTCTAATGCTGCACCTTCTCTGTGTGTGTCTACAGACTCCTGATTTTGATTCTTTGCACACATCTCCAGGTTTCCATGCCACTCTTTGTTTCTTTCAGCGTGTTTGGCATTAAGCCCCTAGACCCTAAGATATGTCTGATGGAGTTGATTGGTTATTGCCCAGTATAGGAGCATCATTATAGACCATTAGCATCCACATTCTTGCCTATAGCTGGCTGCTGTTAGGTGAACACCCATGCTTTAAACAGTTGTTGTGGTTTGAGTCATATGGCACTGCAACCTAAGTGCAATGAACTTGGCTCATAAGGGGCTGTGGGTATTGCAGGCATCTAGAGATTTGATGTCTGCGTGATTCCATGATTCTCAGCTGGAGACAGTTTTGCCCATGAGGAGACCTTTGGAAATTTCTGGAGACATTTTTGGATATGACTGGCATAGGGTGGGGTATGCTATTGGCATCTAATGGGTAGAGGCCAAGGATGCTGCCACATATTCTACGGTGCATAGGACAGGCCTCCACAACAAAGAATTGCCAGCTTTACTGGGCCCAAAACATCAGTAGTGCTGAGGTTGGGAAACCATTTGACGGCTATAAAGAGGAAAGATATGGGAGTATTAAGGGAAAAGCAAGTGGTTTTGAAATGGCCAGGGTGAGGAGTGTAGGTTTGTGTGTGTAATAGAATGTGGGTGTGTGAAATCAAATAGGTAGACAAGGACAAGATTGTGTAGCGCATACGATGTATTTCCAAGGGGTTTGGACCTCATCCACTGGGCTGTGAGTTACCCTTGAGAAATTGTAAGAGGATTAGTTTGTGTTTTAGAAAGTTTACTCTGGAGAGTATGAAATGAGTTTACAGAGATGATCAAATCCTGAAAGATTGAATGTCCCCAAATGTGGGAAGCTGTTTTAGACAATATTATTTCAAACTTGTAACATATTTTACAGTTTCCTAAATGCTTATGGGAAGTAGCTCCTACACTGTATCCAGATAGGAAGCAGACATTCCTAAAGAAATGCCACTGGCTTCAGAGGGTAAAAATTTGGTTTTGGCAGGAAATGAGAAAGATAAAATGGGTCAGGGTAGTGGAGTCTCTTAAGTCCATGGTCAGAGAGTATTATTTGGTTGGAGATTTTACAAAGTCTTCATAAGGATTGGAAAGAAGTGGGATTTTATTTCTAATTGTAGGGGTTAAAAAGAGCATGAACTTTCCCTGTGCTTTTTTAAATCAAACTATTTGAGATGTTTGTGGCAGAACAGGTATCAGGACTCTTATTCAGAAGTAATGCTGGCTTTGTGGGTAAACACTGCCTTTTAATGTGTGCTACTGAACTTGTGAACATTTTTCACTAGCATATACCTGACATAACTATTCATGAGCTGTGACTGAAGCACAATTATATTTGGGAAAACCTGCTATTGCAGTATGAAAAGTACTGCAGTGTTTTACCCCCAACAACACATTTTATTTATGAAGGACTTAAAACGTAGAAACTATGACAACAAAAAATCTGCATACACACATGCTTTTTGATAACAAAAGAAAAAAATACGTTTCCTTAAAGTTGTTTGAGTGTCATAGAAAATAAATGGTCCAGTCTTCATGAGAGTAGTCATGATATAGTTTATTGACATAAGTGTAAATGTTCCTATGCTTTGGCTAATCATATGTGTTATCAAAATGATTATTTAAAATAATTTATTAAAATAATTTTAATGACCAGGCGCCGTGGCTTACGCCTGTAATCCCAGCAGTTTGGGAGGCTAAGGCGGGTAGATCATGAGATCAAGAGATCAAGACCATCCTGGCCAACATGGTGAAACTCTGTGTCTACTAAAAATACAAAAATTAGCTGGGCATGGTGGTGGGTGCCTGTAGTCCCAGCTACTTGGGAGGCTGAGGCAGGAGAATCGCTTGAACCCAGGAGGTGTGGAGGTTGTGGTGAGCCGAGATTGCGCCACTGCACTTCAGCCTGGTGACAGAGCAAGACTCCATCTCAATAATAATAATAATTTAAATAATTAAATTACTATAATTTAATTTAAAATATTATATTAAAATGATCTGTTGAAGAACTAGCCATCCTTTAGTTTCTAAAATCAGAAATGTTTCTTCCCAAAATAAAAAATATATTAACTCTAGAAAAAGAAATTTTTTGAAGATGTGCCTAATCTCCATTAATGATTTGGCTTTTCATGCAGTTGTATTTGCAATTTGTGTGCTAATATATTTAGGCTAATTTGGTGACATTATATTCTATAACGGTTCCTGGTTAATGGCTTATTTGAGCTGTATTTAGAGCAATTTACCACTGATACTGTATAGGAAAATGAGAGAACGGGATTAAATTTGTGGATGTTTTGCAAGGGAATTTTTAATAGGATAATTTCTTTGAGCAAGCATCCAGTCTATTTGATGAATCTGGAATGCTGTGGAGCTCAGAAGTCCTTAATATATGTATTCACTGAGAGACCCCCTCACCTTCTCAGCTCATTCAGAGTGCAGATGAAGTGAGGTCCCTGCTCTTCAGGCATCAAACTCTATTTGATGAGGAAATCTAAAACACATGATGGGAGAAATGACAAAGGGCTGGTAGATACTACTAGCCAGTTAGAAGACAGAAGTGTGAGCCAGAAGAGTTTTGGGAAGTGTTCATGAAGAAATAGAATGCAAATAGGGCTAGAGCTGAGGAGACTGAAGTAGAGAGACTGTTCCCATCCATCACCCAGCCACACCCGTACCGACACACGTGCACACGAACACACATGTACATACAGCAGTAGCAGCAGCAGAAAAGCAAGAACAAAGATGGTTGGCAATACTAAGGGAAATGAAAATAATGTGAGGACATAGTATGAAATAAGCTGGGAGAAATTCGGAGATGGGGAGTTAAGTTTAAACAGGGGGCTATGTGAAGACAATATCAGCTTTTGACAAAACAGATATAATGAAAACTGCTTTGGGGTCATTCTGCCAGCTGGACTGAGGCTAAAAGAGAAGGAAGACCCCTGGCATAACCAATCAGGAGACATGCTCACTCTAGACGTGATCTAGACTAGCGTGGTGGAGGCAGGATAGAGGCAGAGGATGTGGAGCAGAGAATCCAGACTGAAAGAAAGATCTCTAACCTTGGACCACCAAAACGGGAGATCCCTGACAGCAATACAGAATTTTTAAAAAGCGTCTTCATTGCTGGCTACAGGTCCCAGTACAGAAACTCTTAATAAGTCCTGGTTTCCTAAGGGGCCACTAAATGTTGAACAAATGGAAATATCAAGGACCTAAAGTATGTTGCTACAATAATTTGATCATTTTGTTTTATTTAGAGACAGAGTCTTGCTTGGTTGCCCAGGCTAGAGTGCAGTGGTGTGATCATAGCTCACTGCAGCGTCAAACTTCTGGACTCAAGCCATCCTCCTACCTCAGCCTCCCAAGTAGCTTGGATTACAGACATGCATCACTGTGCCTGGCTTCCATTTGATCATTTTATTAAGAGCACATGGCAGCTCATCATTGGATTAAGGCAGAAAAAAAGCCTAGTACATTTTCTTCTAGGAGCAAATTAAACAAATGTACTTTTAGAAATACATACTTCACTTTAACATTGGCCTAATAGAAATGTTTTTGTTGAATGACATGTCACAAATTGCTTGTGTGGGAGGTTTTTTAAAAAAGTAGATGTTCTTTGTGTGAAGAAAAACTATTGTTTTTACCTAAGTACAATGTAAACCTACTTTATATAGCAAATCTTCCTTTGTTGTTAGGCTGATATGACCCAAGAAAATGTGACAAAGAACTACATTGTGACTGGAGCAAATTTTATGGAATATGTGGAACCTATGAATATATCTTATAAAAAAAAAATTGAGGTCCCCTCTTGATGTTGAATTGGTTGTCTTATTTGAGCCTGGGACAATCCTGTGTGTTACTGGAGAGACTGGGTCCCAGAGTCACTGTTCCTTGTCAAAAGCTCTTTTTATTAGAGGTTGAAATGCTGTAGGAGTCCTAGGGAGACATTCCCAGACACTGTTCCCTTCCTTGTTGCCCCTTGGCAGGTCCCTGTGTTCCTTCCGTGGGTAATGTGTGCTGCCCCTTCCTGACTCATCCTCAGCAGAAGTGAGCCTCCCTTTCTTGACACTAACCCCTTTTGTAACAGTGTAGGGGTCCTGTGGGCAGAACTGGTTATGTAATTTGTGGGACACAGTGTAAAATGGAAATGCAGACCCCTTGTTCAGAAATTACTGAGACATGCAAGACAGCAACAGTATGTTAAACCAAGCCTCAGGCCCTATAAGACTGTACAGTTTGCACATCCATGAAGGCAGCCCTGTGTGTGAGGATAAGCTGTGGTATCCTTGTGCTCTCTTGAGGTCTTGTGAGGCATAGAAGGGCTGCCTTGCCTTTCGCTTAGATGGAAGAAAGGGCATTCAAGCTGACTGCTGCTTCCGCCTCCTCTTCACGTACTCCTGCCAACCATCTAGTGTTAAGAAGAGGGGCAGCTCCTTTCACTCCCTTCTGCACCCAGGTGGTTTCATTAATGGGAGCATCAGTCTCAGAGGAATAGTTGACTTCTCCTAGTATTCAAGTGCTGGATTGTATGCCACAGAATACAAGAGGAAATTTAAAATTCAGTGGGTAATGTGGACTGTGAATCAAGGTATGCTAGTGGGACTGAATCCTGTGCAGAATGAAGTGTAGAGAGGTTTTGTTTTAGAGAGCAAAAGATCGGAGAGCTTTCAATGCCAGGGATGGTGCAGTTGATTCTCACTATTCATGGTAGTTGTATTCTATGTGTAAACACTGAATTAACAAATACTAAGCCATTGCTCCTAGAGGAAATACAGGGTTCAGTTCCTAAGAGCCTTTGGTTCACAACTTTTTTTTAAAGATGGAGTTTTGCTCTGTCAACCAGGTTGGGGTGCAGTGTCACCATCATGGGTCACGGCAGCCTTCAACTCCTGGGCTCAAGCAGTCCTCCTGCCTCAGTCTCCCAAGTAGCTGGGACTATAGGCACATGCTACTTTACCCAGCTAATTTTTAAATTTCTTGTAGAGATCATACCTGGCCAGTTATTTTACTTTTTGTAGAGACGGGGTCTCACTTTGTTGCCCAAGCCAGTCTCAAACTCCTACGCTTAAACTGTCCTCCCACCACAGCCTCTCAAAAGTGCTGGGATTACAGGGATGAGCCACCATGCGCGGCTAACATTTTGATCAACCAGTCAACATATAAGCTTATTTTGTGTGTGTTTCTGTTTAAAGACAGCATAGTTAATGAATACTGATGATTGATTAACATTCAATTCATGACCAACATCATTATTGCTCACGACTTTAAAAAGCGTCACTAACATGTATTTTCTCCATAAGGTCCATCAGAACCTTCTTTCACTTAGGAACACCAGATAGCACTTCAGCATTATTCCTGGGGACCATTTTAAACAGCTAAATCACCAACGAAAAGGTCAAAGAAATGTGCCGTGACCTTCAAAAGACCGTGAAAAGGACACATGTTTGCCGTATGAGAACTGAAACAAGGTAGAATATCACCTTAACCTCACGTTGATGCATGCAGGGCAACTCAGATTTTTTTACCTCTCTGTACATGTATGAGAATGACCATGAAAGTGCCACAAATATTGATTTTGAGATTAAAGATACATTTTAGCAAGTAGGGTGAACTTGTAAGTACAGAATCTGTGAATAATGAGCCTTGAACATACTCTGAGTTTCAACTAATAGGTAGCAGTGAGCAGGTTTGTAATGCAAAACCACCTATCAACATGGCAAAATAAGTTTACTGTTTGGTTTTAAAGGGATGATATAGCAGGATATAGTACATTCATATATAATAAACCAAGGCAGTGTTTTTTAAAATTTGGGAGAACTGGTTCAAAGGATGGAAAAAGTTACCTGCATCAACATTTCCAAATTAAACTTGAAGTGTGTATTTTTCTCTCTGATAAGAGAATGTGAACAAGGGGTTGTGGGTTTGATAACTGATTGTGCTAATAACAATCATTAAGTGTCAGCTAATTACCATGTGTAAACATAAAATGTCCAGCTAATAGTAGGTTGCATTAGATTCAGTTCATGAGTCATCTCGTGTAAACAAGGGCTGTAGCACAGCCGGGAGATGAAGAGAGTACAGCTGAGATAGGAAAAGGGTTCTAAGGGCTTTGCATGCTTTTCAAGGAATCTCATGTAGCCCCAAATATTGTCCAGTTCTAACTATTTGCTAACTAAAGGAGTTTCTTTGGAAGACAGAATTTGGTATTTGTGATACAATGTTGAAATTCAGGAAATAAGAATTAGAAATTTTGAAAGCATTCTCTTCTGTATGTCATTTTTATGTATAAACTCTTTTTTTTTTCTTTTTTTGAGACAGAGTCTTGCTCTGTTGCCCAGGCTGGAGTGCAATGGTGCAATCTTGGGTCACTGAAACCTCCACCTCTTGGGTTCAAGCGATTCTCCTGCCTCAGCCTCCTGAATAGCTAGGATTACAGGTATCCATCACCACACCCAGCTAATTTTTGTATTTTTTAGTAGAGACGCGGTTTTACCATGTTGGTCAGGCTGGTCTCAAACTTCTGACCTCAGGTGATCCACTAGCCTCGGCCTCCTTCCCAAAGTGCTGAGATTATAGGCATGAGCTGCTGCGCCTGGCCATTTTTGTGTATAAACTCTTAAAATGTTATGGTAGGGTCTATTTTATGAAATAGATAAGGCAGTGCTTGATGTGTTGACAATCTCACCAAAAATAATGTCTTGAAGAAAATTTGAGTCATTCATAAGAAACAGTTTATTTTTATTTTTTGTATGAAGAAAGGGGCATATGTTAATCTTTTGGAGTTTTTACAATTTTGATTTTTTTCTTTGGTCTAAGTTGCTTATATTACTTTGAAAACAATTCTTTGCAGTGATGGAAGTGCCTAGGAAACATGTATAATTGCTTTTTTGCAACAAAAGTTTTAAAAATATTTTTAAAAATGTGTCTTTCTGCCCTGTGAAAATCCATCCTGTTTTCTGCAGCCTGGTGTGCTATTTGGACTAAAGTTTTGGTTTGTAATTATTCTTGCCAGTAGTTCCCCAAATCATGGGTTTTTTGTTTGTTTGTTTTTGTTGTTGTTGTTTTGTTTGTTTTTTGAGATGGTTTTTTTATTCCTTGCAGTGTTCCATTTCACTAAGGAGATAAGGTGGACAATTAACTCCCTCTCCCTTTTGATACTGTTTTGCCTTTTAGATGAGTATATCTTTTAAATACTTGTTTGCTGACTTACCTAATCCAAGTGAGAATGTTTGTTGGCCATGAGAAAATTCTGATGTAATTCATTTTATAATGAAAAGTCTGCTTAGTATGCTTTTGAACAACTTATGGGCTAAATTTTGGAAGATTGGCTTTCTAATTTTTGTTCTCTAGAGCAGTGGAAAAAACACCTGCCTCTCATACACGTGTACACACACACACACACACACACACTCAGTTTCAGGTTGTATTTGAGAAAAGCTTGCTTCTTGGAGATTCACGGTGCACATTAGCACATCAGAAACTTAAAAGTCCTGAAGTGAAGAAATCTGTTGGAACATTTCTCATATTACTCAGCCACAGAACCCTTTAATGCAAGAATAGCTTATTAATTCTCCTTGGACTGGTGTTTCATAAAATGCTACCCTGAAGACAAACAAGCACTTAAATATTATTTACTCAAATATAATGCGTAGTACTCAAATCTGTTTTAAGCTCCGAGCTCAGTACAAGACATACAATTGGTCATTAAGACCCATCACTGTCTTCAAGAAGAAAGCAATGAAGGAGAATAAAATACAACGTGATAGGTGTTGTGAAAGAGGAAGTGCAGGATGCTGCAATGAAAGAGTGTAAAAGGGGCACCTAACCCACACTTAGCAGGGAAAGCCATCTGAAGAAAGGATACGGGTTTGTTCTTTGTCTCACCAACTCGAATGGAGTGTACAACTGTTAATAAGACAAGTCTCTGCTCTTTCAAAGCTTCAATTCCAGTGTGGTGAGGCAGATAATAGGAAAGTAAACTTAAATTTAACATTTTTCATAGTGAAAAGTGCTATGAAGAAAATGAGGAAATAGCTGATGTTTAGTTGAAGCTGCTTGCTTAAGGAAGCAGCTTTGAGAGTGAGATGGAAACCATGGACTTATTAGTGGCATCGTGAACATACAGAGCTTTGTGGGGTTTCTCCAGTTGCATTCATTGACCCAAGTAAAGTACAAAGAATGTAGAGAACGTGTTGATCAAGATTTGGAGTGTTCTCAGTTGTGGCACGGAGAGGACAGTCAAGTCATGGAATTTTGACCCCCTTAAATTGTGGACCATGGAGAGGGGAGTGAAACCAAGGATGGAGGAATCTCGTGGAGGAAGGGAGGAATGTCAGTAAGAGACTGAAATTCCAGAGGTTGATGTATGGGTGTCATAAGGCTGAGAGAGTCAGAAGAACAGGAAGTTTGTAATCATGAGGATGTTTTATTTAAAGGATTTAGAAGTACGGTCCCTCTGAATGATGAAGTCCAGGATGTGGCAGTGGGCTGCAGTGGCAGAAGAATTTTAGTGGTGCTGACCACACTGGAGCTGAGGAGGTCACCTGACCATCACTGTGATCTGTGATATCACCCATAGTAATTGACGTACCTGGGGTGGAGAAGACATGAACCCAGTTCTAAAGCCTTAACTGGAAGAGGATTGTCAGAACTGAAGAATACAAACTGGTGTCATTAAATGGCATGAAATTCAAAGGAATGGGTTTTTTGTTTTTATTAAGGGTGGAGAAGTGATTGGAAAAGTCACTGTGAGCTTGTAGCACGTGCCTACTTCTCATCCTAACTGAGGAAATGAGATATGGGAGAAAAACAGCCTCCAGGTTTTTTGGAATGTGGTTTGAGCATATCATCCTGTGGTCTGAAGAGGCTGTGACTTTTCTATGTGGTTAGCAACTGACAGACACGAAGCTTCAAACCAAGTCTCCAAACTTGGTTCAAACCAACTGTATACCTAGGGCATTTTACCTTGGCAGCAGAGTTACAGAGGCTACAGGATTTTTTAAAAATCACAAATTCATCAAGAAGCCAAATATTAATTTGATGAATGCTGCTGGTGTTGTGAAGTTGTGTGCATAATGGATCATGGAGAACCTAGCATATAACTGTAATTCCAAAAATGTATTGGTTATTTTTTTCTGCATAACTTTCCAAAGCTCAGTAGCCTTCAGAAATAGGCATTTATTTCTTATCTTTTTTTTTTTTTTTTTTTTTTTTTGAGATGAGGGTCTCACTCTGCCATCCATGCTGGAGTGCAGTGGTGCAATCATAGCTCACTGCAGCCTTGAACTCCTGGGCTCAAGGGATCCTCCTACCTCAGCTTCCCAACTCACTGAGGCTATATGCATGAGCCACCATGCCTAGTCTTTTTATTATCCTTTAAATGGTGACTGCAGCAACTGTGCTGTTCTCAGCTGAGCTGCAAGATAGTAGGGAGTAGGGTGGAGTTAACTGGGACAGCCTCCCTCCACATGTCTCTCATCCTCCTTCCACCAGCAGGCTGGCTCAGGCCTTCTCATGGTAATGGCAGAAGCACAAGGGAGCAAGTGGAAACACATATGGCCTCTGGAAGCCCAGGCTCAAAACTGGCACATTGTTATTTGTGCCTCATTCTGTTGGTTAAAATGAGACAAATGGTCAAACTCTTGAGACAAGGGATGATGAAATCCCTGCAAAGGACATGTATACAGGGAGGGGTGAAGAACAGGGAACAGTGAATAGTGCAATCTGTCACAGAAGCTTGAACTATAAGCTTCTATGAGTGAAAGTTAAATGACTGCAAAGGAAAATAAATACTGATGAAGAGCCTCCTCTGTCAGGCTCAATGGTAAAATGACAAGGAAAATTGACCAGGAACTTCCCAATAGAAAGGATTAGTAATTAAATAGGATTATAAATAAAGGATTGGGAGTTAAATAGGCCGTAGGGGTGGGGACAAGATTTTGCAAGCCTATTTCCATTTATAACATTTTCTTCCCTATAAGGAAATTTTTATAGGGTTTCAAATGAGCTTTGGAAAATTATTCATAAAATGTGATGACCATCTGTATTTTCCATATTGCTTAAAATCCCATTCTGTAACGAAGTATATTGTCATCGAATCCCAAAATCACATCCTTTTCAGCTACCATCTAGTCAGAAAGTTGCATATCCAGGGGAACCTGTGGGAAGCATTGGCACATTGGATTTTAAAATAGAGAAATTAGGTACTGTATCTCGTACTTTCATTAGGGCTGTGTGCATGAAATTTTTGCCTGTTCTTCATTTGTAATAATGTCTGCCCTTCTGCAGAGGTTAGTTATTAAGTAATAAAGTATTTGGAAGTAGCTTCAAGGTTATAGAGTATCATGAACCAGCAATAAATAGGAATAGTTTTATCAAGAACAGAGAGAGTAAGCTCTTGGGCTTTGCAACCCAACTACCTGGGTGTGTCCTGGCTTTGTCACATTCTAGCTGTAGGATGTTGTGCAAGGTAGGTAATCTCACTATGCTTCGGTTCCTGCATTGTTGAAAAGAGAATAAGAGGCTAGGTGTGGTGGCTCACGTCCATAATTCCAGCACTTTGGGAGGCCAAGGTGGGTGGATCACCTGAGGCCAGGAGTTTGAGACCAGCCTGGCCAACATGGTGAAACCCCATCTCTACTATAAATACAAAAATTAGCCAGGCGTGGTGGCACATGTCTGTAATCCCAGCTACTTGGGAGGCTGAGGCAAAAGAGTTGCTTGCACCCGGGAGGCAGAGGTTGCAGTGAGCTGAGATCGCACCACTGCACTCCACCCTGGGTGACACAGTTAGACTCCATCTCAAAAAAAAAGAATAAGAGTCCCATCTGCTCTGTGAGGTGGTTATGAGGCTTAAATGAGGGCTAGTCTATGTAAACCTCTTAACTCGACACAGTGCCTGGCCTGTTGTAAGTGCTGAGTAAAGGTCAAAAATATTTTTTTGGCCACAATAACATGAAGTTGGTGTTTGGCCCGTTGAGTGCTCAGTGATAGCTAAGATGAGTCCAGGATATGTGGTAAGTTTGTGAATTTAGGTATCCAAGTGAAAAAGTTTGAAGAGTTGTATCTGCTTTTGGGTTTTCAGGTCTTAGTTATTTATTTTTAATAATTTTAATTTGCATTTTTCGAATTTTTGAGTTTTTGAATTAAAAAAAGTTTTTCCCTGTAAGTAAGAAAATAATACATTGAAAAAATTTTTTTGAATAGAGATGAGAGTCTCACTGTGTTGCCCAGGCTGGTATCAAACTCAAGTGATCCTCCTGCCTCAGCCTCACAAAGTGCTAGGATTTTACAGACCTGGGCCACCATGCCTGGCCAGGTCTCAGTTATTTAAATGTGAGAATTATTTTGCAAATATAAATTAATCAGTCAAACATTTGTTGTGGACCTGCCACATGTAGAGTGATGTTATGCCTAGCAAAGAACTGAAGATATGATCTCCTCCTTCAAGAAGCCAACAAGCAGTTGGGAAAAGCAAAATGGTCACATCTGAAGTGATGCCAGTGCTATGATAGAGGGCAAACTAGTTGTGTAAAAGGAGCATCCATCCAAACTCTTGGATGAATGCCTGTGAAGTGATGCCTTTAACTTGATAGCCTGGATTCCGATAACTGTTCGTTGGTTAGCCACAGCATAATGTGGTCAGGTGCTGACTTACACAGGAGCACAGTTAATCAGTTAATTTGTGGTCTTACGGGTGCATTTGTAGTCAAAGTGAGAATCCACAGAAAAAGAAGAGGAGTTTTGTAGCTAATGTTAAAGTGCTTCTGAAACCTGAAAGGGTCCCTTCTTTTGGGAAATTGCAGAAAAAAGTCAGCACATGCTGTGGTTCTCCTTCCAAAGCTAATGCACCCTGTATCATTAACAATGAAGCAGTTGACTGTTGCCAGGAAAAGCAGAAACTGGCTTATTTAGGTTAGGGAGGCTCGGCAGTGCCAAAGCTAATGCCATTTTGAGTCAAGTGTACATTCCAGTATGTTTGGTCATTATTGTCTTCTCAGTCCATCCTTTTAAATGTATAATTTCAAAGTTTATATGCAATCAATTTTGTTTGCCTATTTTCTATCTAAGTAACATGGTTGGTTTGTTTTACATTTTGGCAAATATAGGCAAATTATGCTTCTGGAATGTCACTGCTTAGTTACAGCTTAGCCTCTTACAGTCTATACAGTTGAGTGTTGATCTCTGTTTTAAAATGACATAAACATTTTTAATGAACCATTATATGTAATAGAATGAAGAACACAGGTGTAAGGAAGGGAATGTAGAATCCAATTTTCCCTTCATAGAAACCATAAACATAATAAATTTAACGGAAACAATCTGTTAAAGTAACTTGAAAGTCTAAAACTGAACAGAAAGATGATGATTTATTAGCTTATCTTCTCAAATTCTTGTTATTATGATACCTTATTCCTTGGAATTTGAGCTTCTACTGAAGAAATTGTATACCTTTTGACCTTGTTGTCTCCAGCTAAGTGGGTCTGAAGAGGAAATAAGTATGTAATAGGCCTCCCCCAGCAAGCATGGAGGCTCCTCCTGTGACCCCAGGATCTCTAGGACCTAGGGGAGCAGTGACAATACCAGCAAAGGGGTCTGCAGGATTGAGGACCCCAATGGTGATGCTGTGTGTGGCAGACCAGGAGCAGGTGGCAGAGTTGCTCACAAAACACACTGCTTGGAAGAAATGTACTTTTTCACGGAAGGCTTTGCAGTATCCATAAAGAGTGCACTGCCTTATGCTCGTGGAGTATCTTACTGAAGATAAGTCAGTGTGCTAGTGAGACACCTACTATGTTCTGTTTATTCTTCCTATTCTTTTCCTCTT
>NW_012101321.1:3110914-3112852 GCF_000951045.1 Mandrillus leucophaeus | reverse complement strand
CTAGCCTGCCTTCCCCCAAATCGTGACTCATTTTCAAACTTGTGTTTGAAAAGCCTTGTAAGTTAAGGTGAAATATTTAGAGTTTGGCACTTGGATAGTTCCCTGAAAACTCAGTTGGTTTCTGCCAGCAGTGATTGCGATGACAGGGTTAGATTTTATTTCTCAGGTGTTTCTGTTGGTGTTTCATTTTGCAGATCTGAAAAGGGGGTTAAAAGGGAGTGCTGAAACAGAAGAATAAGCACTTAAAGTTTTGGTTCTTATGAGATGGAAACCATTCCAAAGGCACCTGGTGGGTAGGGCTTTGTTAGTTTCTGAGCATTGGACTCTTACCATTTTATCAACATCTCTACAAGACCGGGGTTCTGGGACTATTCATTGTCTCTTTTCTTCAAAGAGTTCGCATTGAATGTATCTAAGCAGGTCATGGCACAGAGAAGAATTTTTAAGATCTTAAGGATTAGACAATGATAAACTTGAGGTGTACCTTCATTTTTTTTAGCAGAAAGATGTGAAGCAACGTGTGTTTCCAGAGCAAATGTAAACTACTTTACAAAGCTTTGAAAGATGCCTTTGATATATGTTTTTGTTTGTGTGATTTGTTAACTTTGTTTTCCAAGACAAGGAATCTTTCCTCACGAGAGTAGCATGATTGAATACCCTGGAATATGGTAATTGTCCTTAACCATACAGCTATAATTGTAACACACTAAATTGGCCAAAACCCTACTTTGAAGTTTAATGCTTGACATATTAAATGCTTCAGATCTCTTTCAGGAAAAATTTCGGTAACAATGAAATCATACTATATTAAATTAAACTGTTTTAGTGTATTTATTTTAGATCATGAAATATTTGAATTTTTTGTTAGTAATAAGAATAGTTTATGAACCTGTCATTGTGAATGAAATAATTATTTAGTGAAGTTTCCATTTAATTCCTTGCATTGATAAATATTCTTTTATGCATCTCTCATTCATCACTCCCTTCTCACTCCCTCTTTAGATCTGCAATCAGGTTTCTGGAGCACATCTGTCATCATTATGCATATAATTAACACAGTGTCTTAGGTAGTGTCATCTGAATTACTGAACAGGGATAATGATTGGGTAATTTGAGATGTCATGATTGACCCCAGATCTTTCTTCTCTGAAGGGTAATAGTACATAATGGTTTCTAAACCCTTTCAATTGAGTGGAATGTACAATTTAAAAGAAAAATATATAGTGTTTACCTGGATATTTTTAGTTTCTTTTGCTTCCTTTATTATATAGCATGCTAAGTTTCTAAAGCATTCATTTTCATCACTCATATTCCAAATTGCAGTCAGTTTCCTCTGATATTTGTTGGCGTCAGAATTGACTTCAAACTTCTTATTTATGGAATCTCTGCTGGAATTAACAATGAGCTAAGGTTTGGAGGAAATAATATATTAAATCAATTGTCTGATTTGATACCTTTGGATCCGAGACTCTGTTTAACAAACACAAGAATCCCTAGGATGCGGTTCGTACCTTCAGTGAACTTACATTTAAATAGGCAAACTAAAGAAGCAGCCCCAGTAAGGAAAACTAAAACCTGATTTTTTTTTTTTTAAATTTTAGACTTAGGAGGTACATGCACACATTTGTCACATGGGTATGTTGTATAATGGTGGGGATTGGGCTTTTCGTGTACCCATCAGCCAAATAGCATTGTACCCAATAGGTAACTTTTCATCCCTCACTCCCCTCTCACCCTTTTTGAATTCCCAGTGTCTGTCGTTTCTTTCTTTATGTCCATGTGTACCTATTATTTAGCTCTCACTTATAAGTGAGAATATGCATATGCAGCATTTTTCTCTTTCTGTGTTAGCTCACTTAGGATAGTGGCCTCCAGCTCTATCCATGTTGCTGCAAAGGACATGATTTCATTCTTTTTCATAGCTGCATAGTATTTCAT
>NW_012101321.1:3095465-3110864 GCF_000951045.1 Mandrillus leucophaeus | reverse complement strand
GATCTCTTTCAGGAAAAATTTCGGTAACAATGAAATCATACTATATTAAATTAAACTGTTTTAGTGTATTTATTTTAGATCATGAAATATTTGAATTTTTTGTTAGTAATAAGAATAGTTTATGAACCTGTCATTGTGAATGAAATAATTATTTAGTGAAGTTTCCATTTAATTCCTTGCATTGATAAATATTCTTTTATGCATCTCTCATTCATCACTCCCTTCTCACTCCCTCTTTAGATCTGCAATCAGTTTTCTGGAGCACATCTGTCATCATTATGCATATAATTAACACAGTGTCTTAGGTAGTGTCATCTGAATTACTGAACAGGGATAATGATTGGGTAATTTGAGATGTCATGATTGACCCCAGATCTTTCTTCTCTGAAGGGTAATAGTACATAATGGTTTCTAAACCCTTTCAATTGAGTGGAATGTACAATTTAAAAGAAAAATATATAGTGTTTACCTGGATATTTTTAGTTTCTTTTGCTTCCTTTATTATATAGCATGCTAAGTTTCTAAAGCATTCATTTTCATCACTCATATTCCAAATTGCAGTCAGTTTCCTCTGATATTTGTTGGCGTCAGAATTGACTTCAAACTTCTTATTTATGGAATCTCTGCTGGAATTAACAATGAGCTAAGGTTTGGAGGAAATAATATATTAAATCAATTGTCTGATTTGATACCTTTGGATCCGAGACTCTGTTTAACAAACACAAGAATCCCTAGGATGCGGTTCGTACCTTCAGTGAACTTACATTTAAATAGGCAAACTAAAGAAGCAGCCCCAGTAAGGAAAACTAAAACCTGATTTTTTTTTTTTTAAATTTTAGACTTAGGAGGTACATGCACACATTTGTCACATGGGTATGTTGTATAATGGTGGGGATTGGGCTTTTCGTGTACCCATCAGCCAAATAGCATTGTACCCAATAGGTAACTTTTCATCCCTCACTCCCCTCTCACCCTTTTTGAATTCCCAGTGTCTGTCGTTTCTTTCTTTATGTCCATGTGTACCTATTATTTAGCTCTCACTTATAAGTGAGAATATGCATATGCAGCATTTTTCTCTTTCTGTGTTAGCTCACTTAGGATAGTGGCCTCCAGCTCTATCCATGTTGCTGCAAAGGACATGATTTCATTCTTTTTCATAGCTGCATAGTATTTCATAGTGTGTGTGTTTGTGTATTCAATATCTTCATAGTATTCTATAGTGTTTGTATATATATTGAATTCCATAGTGTGTGTGTTCAGTATTGAACGTTCAATAGTCATTGAAAATGTGACATGTATATATCACATTGTCTTTATCCGGTCAGCTTTTGGTGGCACTTAGGTTGGTGTCCTGACTTTACTATTGTGAACAGTGCTTCAATAAACATATAAGTGCAGGCTGGGTGAGGTGGCTTACGCCTGTGATCTCAGCACTTTGAGAGGCCGAGGCTGGAGGATTGCGAGAGCCCAGGAGTTCCAAACAAGCCTGAGCAACGTGGTGAAACCCTGTCTCTACTTTAATGAAATAATTGCAACCCAAATAAACATGAAAATGCAAGTATCTTTTTAATATAATGATTTTTTTTCCTTTGGATAGACATCTGATAGTGAGATTGCTGGATCGAATAGTATTCTAGGTCTGTTTTTAGTTATTTGAGATGTCTTCATACTGTTTTCCATAGAGACTGAACTAATTTACATTCCCACCAACAGTGTATAAGCCTTCCCTTTTCTCTGCATCCATGCCAACATCTGTTTTTTGACTTTCTAATAGTAGCCATTCTGACTGGTGTAGGATAATATCTCAGTGGGGCTTTAATTTGCATTTCTCTGACTAGTGATATTGAGCATTTTTCATGTGCTTGTTGGCTGCTTGAATTTCTTCTTTTGGGAAATGTCTGTTTATGTCCTTTGCTCGGTTTTTAATAGGATTTTTTTCTTTTCTTGTTTGAGTTCCTTATAGCTTCTGGATGTTAGTCTTTTGCCAGAGACATAATTTGCAAATATTTTCTCCCATTGTGTAGGTTGACCATTTACTCTGTTGATTCTCTCTTTTGCTGTGCAGAAGCTTTTTAGATTAATTAAGTCACAGTGGTCTATTTTAATTTTTGTTACATTTGCTTTTGGGGTGTTCATCATAAATTCTTTGCCTAGGCCAATGTCCAGAAGAGTTTTTCCTAGGTTTTATTTAGGATTTTTTATAGTTTCAGGTCTTACATTTAAGTCTTTAATCCATCTTGAGTTAATTTTTGTGTATGGTAAAAGATAGGAGTCCAATTTTATTCTTTTGTATATGGTTAGCCAATTTCCCCAGTACCATTTATTGAATAGGGTGCCCTTTTCCCATTTATTTTTGCCAACTTTGTTGAATATCCATTGTTTGTAGGTATGTGGCTTTATTTCTGGGTTCTCTATTCTGTTCCGTTGATCTGTGTGCATATTTTTTTTACCAGTACCATGCTGTTTTAGTTACTGTAATCTTGTGGTATCATTTGAAGTTAGGCAGCATGATACCTCCGGATTTGTTCTTTTTGAGTAGGATTGCTTTGACTGCTTGGGGGTTTTTTGGCTCCTTATGAACTTTGGGATTGTTTTGTTTTGTTTTGAGATGGAGTCTAACTCTGTTGCCCAGGCTGGAGTGCAGTGGCATGATCACAGCTCCCTGCAGCCTCAAACTCTTGGGCTCACGTGATCTTTTCACCTCAGCTTCCGAAGTACCTGGGACCGCAGGCATGCGCCATCACACCTGCGTTTTTAAAAAGATTGTTTGTGGAGATGAGGCTTCACCGTGTTGACCAGGCTGGTCTCAAAATCCTGGGCTCAGGATCCTCCTGCTTTGGCCTCCCAAAGTGCTGGGATTACAGGAGTGAGCCACGATGCCTAGCCTGTTTTCTCTAATTCTGTGAAATATGATGTTGGTAATTTCGTAGAAATTACGTTGAATCTGTAGTTTGCTTTGGGCAGTATGGTCATTTTAACGATGTTGATTCTTTCAATCCATGAGCATGAGATGTTTTGCCGTTTGTATCGTTGGCAGTTTCTTTCATTACTGTTTTGTTTTCCCCCTGTAGAGATCTTTCCCCTCCTGGGTTAAATGTATTACTGGGTATTTTATTTTCTTTTTGTTGCTGTTGCAAATGAGATTGAGTTCTTGATTTGGTTCTCAGCTTGAACGTAAAACTTTGATTTCTGTATAATCTTTCAAGGAATGCTGACTCAGACTTTCACTCTCTCCCTGGGGTTGCCTTTCATTTCCTCTGCATTACCAGGCATCACCCCCAGGGTTTACTGGAAGGCAAGTTGTCTGTCATTTGTTAAGGGAGCAAACTATGGAGTTGTAGTGTTGAGATCTTGAGCTGTTTTTTTTTTAATGTTTTCTTATCTATAAAAGAGGATGATAATTAAAAGTTTCCCCGACATTGCCTAGTCCCCTAATAGGCACTGAGTGAATATTAGCTGTTACTACTTGAACACTTTAATATTTTTTAAAGCCCAAGTGTTGGCAGAAAGTATTTTGTTATTCACTTTTGGCACTTGAGTCAGACTGACATTGTAGGAAATAATTTTTCTCAATACTAAGGGAAGAGGGATGATAAACAATTAAGAGTACCTACTATGTGGCAGTCACTGCTTTAGGTGGTTAGATCTGTTATTTCTCTTAGTTCTCATGACACATTTAAGGAGGTAGGTTGCCTTAGCCCAGCTTGATTGATAGCAATGTAACTGAAACCCTTTGAACACATCAGTTTCTCTGAGGCCACTCTACTATGTGCTTAGAGTTGGAATGCCAGCTCCTGATCTTTTTGGCTGCAAAGCTTGTATTTCTTCTATAATAACTCACAGAAATAGTTATGAAATGACTCTCAAAAATCTAGAGTATCAAAGCCTTTTATAAAAAGAGAATTTTCTACCAAAAACACAGAAACTATCAGTTTAAAACAGTGCTGATTCTGAAGAGCTTACGCAACTTCACAAGCAAATTGATTTATTCAAATACTATTTGGAAATAAAATTTTGAGCAAAACAATTTCCCGCCTCCTAGCCTCCTGTTCATCTTAAGTGCTGGAGGCCATGTGATTTCCTGCCATCAGTGATATTAAGGGCCCTTGACTCATTCTGAGATAAAACCAGTAAAATACCTCACCCAAGAAAGTAATTTACTGTGACAAGATCTGGGGGAGAAAAGTATCATGTGTTTTACTTATTTATGTTTGCGTGTGTTTTAGAGCTTTACCACTCAAGGTCTGGTCCATGGGCCCATGTCAGCATTACTTAGACGTTTTTAGAAATGCAAAATCTCAGATTCACCTTCAGCTCTCTTGAATTCAGAGTCTACAATTTCACAAAGTCCCCAGCTACTTGTATGCACAAATTTCAGATTCACTGCTTTAGAAGACAAAACTGGAGAAAACTGTGTGTAGCAATTACCTGAACAATTGTGCTAATTATTAATGTTCAGAAGAGAAGAGTACAAAACCATAGTTTCTTTGCTTAGAGAATTTATAAACTAGTTGCCTATCACTGTAGTAGAGCAGTTGAGAGCTTGGTTGTTGGAGTCCAGCTGCCCAGCTCACCGACTTGCTTAGATGCATGAGTCTGGTGCATCCCTAGTAAAGGGCTGCAATAAGATCAGATGTCGTCACACATGGTCAGTGCCTAGCATAGTGCCTGCCACATAGTGTTGGTTATTTACTATTAAAGAATCCTGAGATATATGAGTTCTGTAATTTGATTAGAGTTTAAATGCTTAAAATGTGGCATGCTTTGATGTATTTGAGAAAAGAAAATAGTCATAGAGTGAAGATAGGATTTCAGGTCTTGGGTTCTAGATCTGGCTGTACCACCAAGAGGCTGCATAACTTTGGGAAGGTTACCTAAGGCTTATCTACATTGTATGGAGATAATGATGTATACCATGGCTACCTGATAGAGTTTTCTGAGGGTCAATTGAAATAATGTATGTGGCCAAGTGTGGTGGCTCATGCCTATTATCCCAGCACTTTGGGAGGCTGAGGCAGGAGGATTGCTTAAGTCCAGGAGTTCCAGACCAGCCTGGGCAACATAGTGAGGCCTGTCTCTACCAAAAAAAAAAAAAAAAATTAAAAACAAAAAAGATAAGTTAGTGAAGCATAGTGCCATGCCTGTAGTCCCAGCAACTTGGGAGGCTGAGGCAGGAGGATCACTTGAGCCCAGGAGTTCAAGGTTACAGTGAGCTATGTTCATGCCACTGCACTCTATCCTGGGCAACAGGATTTCTCTAAAAAATAAGAAAACAATAAATGTAAAAGTATGTTGTACACTGTAAGGCAGCAAGTGGGAACTGATATTTTCAGACCCCTTTTGTATGGGGGCCTGGAGTTTAGTTACCTTCATAAAGCTGGCTATGTGAAAGACCAGACCAAAATCAATTATTTCTATATCACTATTATGATATAAACAGGTTGAAATAAAATGGTAAGAAAGTGCAAGCATTAAAAATAAGTTGCACAGATGTTTTGTCCCATGTGCCTGGTGCTTGCTGGTTTCTGACCCTGACCTAATCGTGACCAGTGTCATTCCTCATAATGCAAATTGTATTTCCTTCAATATTCAGTCCTGTTATGTACAATTTGTATTGTAAAAACCAGGCTATAAAAGAAACACCTGGACTTCATAGAAAGTTGCCGTGCCTATGGAACTGATGCTGCAAGTGTGCAGTGTCAGATGTACAATCCACTGTATACTCTGGCATCTCCAGTTTGGGGATTACATTGCCAATGCATTTTCACCCTATTTTTACTTTTGGTGGAGAGTTATAATAAACAGATTAATTGAAATATCAATCTGGTCTATATTTATTGGCAAAGTATTGAAAAAATATTTGTCAAATGATGAATAGGGTAGATGTTGAAATAAGGGTTGCCCTAGAAGGTAAACTGTGATAGCGTTAAAAAGTTGCCTCAGAAAGAATTGCAGGGGAAATCCTCTTATTTTAGTGATAGTTTATTGGTAAATGAAAAGTCTTCCTGAAGGAATCATTAAAATTGCATGTATTTTTTTCTGGCTGGGCACAGTGGTTCACACCTGTAATCCTAGCACTTTGGGAGGCCAGGGTGGGTGGACTGAGCTCAGTCGTTTGAGACCAGCCTGGGCAATGTGGCAAAACCGTGTCTCTACTAAAAATACAAACATTAGCTGGGTGTGGTGGCATGCGCCTGTAGTCCCAGCTACTTGGGGGGCTGAGGGAGGAGGATTGCTTGAACCCAGGAGGTTGAGGCTGTAGTGAGCTGAGATGGTGTCACTGTACTCCAGCCTGGGCAACACAGCAACACCCTGTCTCAAAAGAAAATTACATGTATTTTTTTTATTTAAAAAAAAAAAAAAGTTTTTAAAAATGGAGGTCTTGCTGTGTTGCCCAGGCTGTAGTGCAGTGGCTGTTAATAGGTGTAATCATAGCACATTGCAGACTCAAATCCCTGGACTGAAGCAATCCTCCTGCCTCACAGCCTCCTGAGTAGCTGGGAGTACAGGTCCATATCACCGTGCCTGGCTTACACTTACTTATCGTGAATGTTAACTTACAACAGTAAGTACACTTTGATTCACTACATAGTTGGTGTATATCTAAAGCTTTTTCAGTGTGATCAGTGAAGAAAGTTTTACCTTACCTATCTTGTATGACCTACATCTACAATATAGAGTTCATAATTCCTAGTTTCAGTTCTTTGAAATAAATGGAGGCCAGGGGTTGTGGCTCATGCCAGTAATCCCAGCACCTTTGGAGGGCAAGGCAGGCGGGTCACTTGAGGTCAGGGGCTCACAAGCCGCCTGGGTAACATGGTGAAACCCCGTTTCTACTGAAAATACAAAAATTAACCAGGCGTGGTGGTGTGTGCTTGTAGGCCCAGGTACTCGGAAGGCTGAGGTGGGAGGATCACTTTAACCATGGAGGCGGAGGTTACAGTGAGCCGAGATTGCACCACTGCACTCCAGCCTGGGCAAAAGAGTGACAGTCTGTCTCAAAAAAGAAAGAAAGAAAGAAAGAAAGAAATGGAGACCATAGACACCTGAAAGAAAAGAAAAGAAAGAAAGAAAGAAATGGAGACCATAGATACCTGCGAACCAATCTGAGGACATAATCCATTTAAATTTTATCAGGCCCCCCACCCCCCAAAATGTAAGATATCTCGACAACGTTTAATTCAGTAGCAGTTTATTTTAGTAATTATGGAGCTTTTCCAAAAAATTCAAGTTAATTTATATTGAAAAACTTAATTTTTATATTCATATTTTCTCAATTTATATTATTAAATCATATGATGTTGTCAGGCACAACTGGTGTAAACAGGTTTGGGAGGAAACAGAACTGACTCTTGGTACATATTAAACTCAGCTGGTGGAAGTGGGTATATTTGGGTATCAGAAAGTAGTCTGTGAGTCCTGGGCATCCAGTGTCCTTCAGCCAGAATGTTTCACAGGGGGAATAGAGAGCATTGTGGAGAGAGAATCAGCAAGGTTTTATTGCATCATTTGTTTTGGCAATTGGCTGTAAAGAAGCTTGGCATGAAGGGAGGTATTTTGGTTTTTGGTTTGTGGAGCCTTTTTGCTTAACATTTTGTGAAGGCTAACTTAAGGTCATTTGGCAAACGTGTTATTTCACAGCATAAAAGCTTCTATTCTCATGAGGCAAGAAGCAAGAACACATTTTTCTTTGCCACTGAATGTCTCTCACTCTGTTTTGGAATTGTGTTTAATACATAAAATCTGCACTGATTTTGGACTTCATTGAAAGAGATTCTTTAAGGTTGATTCGGGATGGAAATGAGGTAGTCTAGTAATTTTCAAAGTGCTACTGAATTATGTAACAGTCTTTGTGAAACCAGAGGAACCCAAATTTTAGAGCAAATAAAACTTTACATTTTAAATTTGTTCATGTTTTTAAATGAATGTCTTTTTGCTTTTTCGTTCAAAGAGCATTTTGACAAAGAACATAATTGAAGTGTATGGGAGTGTGTATAGAATATATTGACTTCTTAAAAACGGAGGTTGTTTTCCCCCCTCCTAGTTTCCAGCATATAATGGGAAGTTTAACTAAATGTGTATGAAATAATTTTTTTTTTTTTGAGATGGAGTCTCGCTCAGTCGCCCAGGCTGGAGTGCAGTGGCGCAATCTCGGCTCACTGCAAGCTCCGCCTCCCAGGTTCACGCCATTCTCCTTATGAAATAAATTTTTAAAAAATTATATACTGTAAGTCATGCATCTTCTTGCCATTTCGGAAAGGTCAAGATAAAGTATTGTATACTACTGTCACTCTGTTAATGAAGAGAGTATGTGCTGTACCTTGACAGAACACTGGAATTGAAGGCAGAAGCCGAAGTTTCAGACCCTGGCCTGATTGACGTCTGGTACAGCATTTAATTATTCTGAACCTCAGTGTCTCCTGTGAAGTGATGGTGTTAGGTCTCTTTCATCCACAAAATGGGGGCAGTAATACCTACCTCAGAGGGCTATTGTCAGGATTCAGTGAGATATATTAAAAACAATTAAGAAAAGGGATAATCATTTTATTACTAAAAAAATTTTTTTTTATAAAATAAGGAGAAAAAATAAAAATAAAACCTATTAAAAGCATTTAGCTCTGTGTCACAGAGTATTTGATAAATGTAGCATTTATTATTTTAAAAATGCAGAGGTGACCGAATGCTCCAGGCCATTACCCTTGAGCCTGGCACTTCTATTTATGTTGGGCTTAATGCCCTCTTGCAGAGTAATAGCACTTTTGGACATTTTGTTCAAACCTGTTTCCTCCCATGTCCTGCCTAATGCCCCAAAATAGAGTGAAATTATAGCTAAGGGACTAATAGCCAGTTACTTGCACCTTGGCTTTTGTTGCCTGGTGAACTGCTGGCAATTAATGTGCTGTGAGTGTCCTGTGGAGTCCTGTGTGGCTACTTTCTCCAGCTGAAATAAAGGAGGGCAGCACTGAAAAGGCTGGACAGGCTCTTTTCTTCCCTCTCTTCCATTCTTAGCAGTGTGACTGTGGCTACACAGTCTTCCCAGTTCCAGTAGCTGGCACCTGCTCTTGCAGGGAAGGCTTCTCTGGGTTGGCAGTGCCTCGGCACCTACTGCCTTGCTTGTTGCCAGCTCTCCTGCCGCATCCCAGGCGTCAGACCTCCTAGGTGGTTTTTATTTTTGTTTTGTTCTGTTTTTCGTGTAGCTAACTATATCATGAAGAAATGGTCCCAAAGGGATTATTTGCTAGTCCTTTCTCGTCCCTCCCACATGACATCTGCTATATAGGAGGGAGGGAAACCATTGTTTACAACATTTATGCAACTTTTATTTCTGGAAAGGGTAACCAACCAACAAAAAGAATTTGCAGAGGACTCAGTGAATTATGGGTCTGGGGAAGCATCCTGGTCAGTTTATCTAAGTCCATGGAAGAGAGAAATCATCATATTACATGTTGGGACAGCCAATTAGAACCTCTGCATGCCCCAGAAAAGCCTAGACTGAACTTGCTTCTTGCCTAAGGCTAACCTTTCCTGCACCTCTGGTGTTTCTCTGAAGATAAGGACTATTGAATTAATTCCTTTGGAAGTCTAGGAAAGTAGCATTTTGAATGCTTTATTTTGTTCCACAAGAAGCTTTAAAAGGAAAATGTGTCTCTAGGTATAGTCTCAGAAGCTCCAGTGAAGTTTTACAGTAATTATTGATTAGAATTTTATGTGGCACTGGGCCGGGTGCGGTGGCTTATGCCTGTAATCCTAGCACTTTGGGAGGCCAAGGCGGGCGGATCACCAGAGATCAGGAGTTCGAGACCAGCCTGGCCAACATGGTGAAATCCCACCTCTACTAAAAATACAAAAATTAGCTGGGTGTGGTGGCAGGCGCCTGTGATCTCAGCTACTTGGGAGGCTGAGGCAGGAGAATTACTTGAACTTGGGAGAGGCAGAGGTTGTAGTGAGTCAAGATTGCACCACTGCACTCCAGTCTGGGAAACAAAGTGAGGCTCCGTCTCAAAAAAAAAAAAGAAAAAAGTATTTTATGTGGCTGTGGTTAAAATGTAAAGACCACAAAATGAGGTACTGTGCACAGTATTAAGGTTGTTAGTGTAATACAGCTTATTCAACTGACGTTTTGCATTAGTTTGAATCACATATGAAATCACATATGTTCACCGGAGTATAGAAAGCATTAAAAATAATATACATGATTTTATAAGAACCAGGAGGAAAAACAGGGAACAGTAAGTGTAGCATCTATAAGATTTGGATCCCGTGAACCTTCAGGATATTAGCCTTTGTTAAATAACAAAACCCAGTGAGAAAAACACACGTAATTTGAAAGCATTTGTGACATAAAATGATTGATTGATTGATTGATTTTTTATTTTTTTGAAATGGAGTTTCATTGTCGCCCAGTCTGGAGTGCAGTGGCATGATCTTGGCTCACTACAACCTCCACCTCCTTGGTTCAGGAGATTCTCCTGCCTCAGCCTCCCGAGTAGCTGGAATTACAGGTGCCCGTCATCACTCCCAGCTAATTTTTGTATCTTTAGTAGAGACAGGGTTTCACCATGTTGACCAGGCTGGTCTTGAACTCCTGACCTCAGGTGATCTGCCCACCTCAGCCTCCCAAAGTGCTGGAATGAAAGACGTGAGACACCGTGCTGGGCCTGATTTTTTAATTCTATATGCAGAATGGAGAATTGAAAGCCCAGTAACTGGTTCAAAACAATAAATGGCCCATATACTGCCCTGAGAGAAGCTGAATGCTGACTTAAATTTTATTTTTTGGAGGTGACTTTAGTTAATGGTTAAGATACAACCAAAAATATGCATTATTACTGTTCAAAGAATAGTTGTTTAAAATCCTACCTCTTTTATTTAAAAAGAAAAAATACTCCTTATCGTGCTGGTGCTTGAATGTACAAAATGGTGCTTTAAGTGGAATAGGCTTATGGAACAAATTCAAGACCAATATCATTCATTTGTGAGTACAAAGAGCTGAATAATGAGCTTGGCAAATGCGTTAAGATGTTAAACAAAATACTGTTAGAACAAAGGAATGACTCACTCTGACTGTGAGAGAATCTTCCCTCCTCTCCAGAGTTGGAACATTTAAAGCAGGGCTTTGACAAGTGAGCAGGCTGTCAATTAGTGAAGGAGTAAATGAGAATTTTATTGGTCTGAGCAAAGGCATCGAGGTACGTGAAAGTCCATGGAGTACCTGGCCACCACTGAAGGATCTACCAGTGCAGAACCCACCATTGCTATACATGCTCTTTTGCCTTTGAATATGGGGGTGGGGATGGAATTAGTGACAGGATGAATCTTGTATGGGAGGCCAGAACCAGATGGTGAGGGGCCTTCCATGTGGTGCTGAAGACAGTGAGAAGCTTCAGGAGTGCTTGATATGACCTGATAGCCCTGTCACTGGATTGGAGTAATGCTCCAGGCCTGCCAGCCTTGACACCTATTTGTGCACTGTCCTCTATTTGACAAACTTTTTTTTTTTTCGGAGGTGGGGGCCAGGGTCTGGCTCTGTCATCTAGGCCGGAGTGCAGTGGTACAATCACGACTCAATGCAACCTCGACCTCCTGGGCTCAAGCAACTTACCCACCTCAGCTTCCCGAGTAGCTGGGACTACGTGAATGTGCCACCACACCCAGCTAATTTTTAAATAATTTTTTACTGGCCGTAGCAATGCTGGCCTGTTAACTGATAACTGGAACTTAGGTTCACGTTTATGTAAAGTGTGTAAAACCTATTAGAGCATGCATGGAAGGCACTCAGTAAAGGTTTGGTTCCTTTTGCCCCTCGGTAAGTTTATTTTACCATCTTCCTGCCTGCCATTCTGACTTTATTAAATCAACCTGTGGACCAGAGTGTTAATGAGATGTTATTGCAGAAGAGATTGAAAAAATTGGTATATCTTGCAGATAACATACAGAATTTTTTGTAACGTAAAAAATGCAGTTTTATTATTGCTTGTGCCTCAGCTGCTTAAGTGAATATTAAAGGGCGTGGAGAAAAAATAAATAAATAATTTTTTAGTAGAAACAGGGTTTTGCCATGTTGCCCAGGGTTTCGCCATGTTGCCCAGGGTTTCACCATGTTGCCCAGGCTGGTTTTGAACTCCTGGGCTCAAGTGATCCTCCTTGCCTCAGCCTCCCGAAGTCCAGGATTATAGGTGTGAGCCACTACAACCAGCCACAAACTCTTATATGTTTATTAAATCTGTATTAGGATCCTTTCCATCAGAAAAACAGGCACAAACTGGTTTGAGGAGAAAATGTAGGCACTTATTGGCCTATGCTAGATCTAGCTGTGCTAGGAAACCAGGAAGCCCGAGTATTTTGTCATCAGGACTCAGTGTATTTCCTGTGGCTTTTTCCATATGCCCCTGGTAGCTTTAAGGTGGTTCCAACATAGCTCTGGGTTCCATTCCATCCCTTCCACCAAGCATATCTGAATGAACTTTCACAAAAGGGCACAATTTCAGAATCAAACTGTGTAATTGGAAACCTGATGCTCTACTGGCATTGATCAAAGGCTGTCCTAGATTGAGTGGAGGGGAATGGTTCCCCAGTGAAAAAGTTTGTTCTGTTATCAGAAAAGTGGGGACATGGATGCTGAGTGACAAATGCCAACTTGCAACCTAGGCCTGGTTCATAAGGGCTTCTCATCCTTAATCTTTCGAGTAATACGTTTGTCACTCTTTCTCTTCACTTGCCGGTGAACATTGGCCAGAGTGTCCTTTAGTTACTGTTTGCCGCTCCACTAGACTGTGAGCTCCTTGAAATTGAGGCTTCTTTCCTTCATGTCAACAGCATTAACATAGATGATGTACCAAGAGTCTTGCTATGTATTAGGTATGCAGAGATAAACCAGATCGGAACATGTTCTCATAAGGTACTTATCTTGATGCGGGACTTGGGTCATAAATGTGATTTAAGTACTCTGGTGTACTCTAGTGTATTTGTGGGACTTCATACCTGGGTACTTCATTTTACAAAGATTTCTATTTTTAGAGCCAGTATGAATTTCTATGTGAGATACTGTTGTGTGTTTTATTTGTTTTGATTTTTTTAGAAGCAGACTTTTAATATTATTACCATGTGCCTTTAAACACCTAACGGAAGCTAATGAACTATTTGTTGAAGCCTCCACTAGACAAATGTACAGAAATGGAAGTGGGGTGATGGGTTTAATTTTTTGATTTTGCCTTTGTCATGGTAGGAAGCTTATTTTTAAAAATTTTACCTTCTGTGAGCTTTACTGGAGTATAATTTTATATGCAATAACATGTACCAATTTTTACTACACAATTAAATGAGTTGTGACAAGTGTACAGTCATGTTACCACCTCTAAAATTCATGATTTAGAACGTTAGAAAGCTTATTTTTATAAGTAATACACAATGTGAATGTACTTTCTCATTTAAGTAACGGGAGCTGGTTGGGTGTGGTGGCTCATACCTATAATCCCAGCACTTTGAGAGGTCGAGGTGGGTGGATCACTTGACCCCAGGAGTTCAGGACTAGCCTGGGCAACATGTAGAAACCCCAACTCTACAAAAAATATGAAAATTAGCTGGGTGTGGTGGCATGCACCTGTGGTCCCAGCTACTTAGGAAGCTGAGGTAGGAGGATAGCTTGAGCCTGGAGGCAAAGCTTGCAGTGAGCCATGATTGTGCCACTGCACTCCAGCCTGGGCAACAGAGCAAGACCCTGTCTCCAAAAACTAAAAATAAATAACAATAGCATATGAAAATGACTCAAAATGAATTCAGAAGGTTGAACTCACCAGCATTAACAGCATACAGATAAGAATATGCTGCATAATTCTGTTCTGGATCAAAACATGTATTTTCCTTCTGTATACAAGCTGATGTGTATAATTAGTCCATATGAACTGTAGAGTTGGAATGTGTGTTTCAAGAGATTCGGCTTTTGTATGCAGCAAAGTGCTACTTTATGAAAGGAAGAGAATGATTATACTGATATTTGATAAGTGAATAAACTGCCTACTTGTATCCTGTCTAAAAATGTGTCTGGCAGTGACCATGGAAACGTGGCCTCAGGGAGTCCCCTCTGGAGGATCAGAAATAGCAAGAGGGAAATAGAGAGGCTGTCTGGTTACTGCCAGCAGGTGTTGAGAAAAGCTTGCAGTCATCATGGGTAAAACTCCTGAGACATCCATGGGAGTAGCTTATGGTGGGCATTGTACATCAATAAGCTTGGGGTTTCTGAGTTTTTACCCTAGGAGCAATGGGAAGAGGGCAGAGGCAAGACTGTACAAATGGGTGGATGGGGTACATTGAGGAAAACAGGCAGCCCTACAGGAAGGTAGGAAACATGGGAATTGATGTCATGAATGAAATCATCTGTACAGATGTAAAGCAGGAAGGAAGAAGGGGGCTAGGACTGAGCCTTGAAGAATTCCACTAGTAATGACCAGAGGGAGGATACCAGGTGGGCGAGGAGTGGCCTGGGTAGTTGGGGAAAGACAGATGAATGTGAGGTAAAAGTCAGGGGAAAAGAGTCTTTTAGGAAGGAGGTAAATGGAGAAATTCTGCCAAGGGGTCATTGTAAGGTGAGAACTGAGACCTACCCATTGCACTCAACCCAAGTGGAGGTTGCTAGTGATCAGGAACCTCTGCGAAGGATGATGGTGCAAAAGCCATGTTAGATGTTTGTTGAGACAAACTTGAGAAATATCTAAATGTTATTACAAATGATCTCATCAAGAAGTAAAAACTGACAAGATCCTGAGAAGGCAGGAGAAGGTGAATTTCAGACCTCACTGCAGGGAGGACACACTGACCCTATGTAACAAGAAGGAAGGTGTAAAGAACAGGGATGTAGGGGCTGGGCATTACGGCTCACGCCCATAATCTTAGCACTTTGTGAGGCTGAGGTGGGTGGCTTGCTTGATCCCAGGAGTTCAAAACTAGGTGGGGGCAACATAGTGAGGCCGTCTCTACCAAAAATAAATAAATTAATAGCCGGACATGGTGGCACATGCCTGTAGTTCCAGCTACTCTGAAGGCTGAGGTGGGAGATCAGTTAAGCCGTGAGGTTGAGGCTGCAGTGAGCTATGATCATGCCACTGCACCTGCAGCCTGGACAGTAGACTGAGGCATTGACACACATGCACACACATACACACTTTTTGTGTGTCCACACACAAAAAGAATATGTTGTGTATAGGTTTCAGGGAGTTACTATTTTTTTTCTTTTTCTTTTTTTTTTTTTTTTTTTTTTGAGACAAAGTCTTGTTCTGTTGCCCAGGCTGGAGTGCGGTGGTGCAATCTTACTGCAGTCTTGACCTCCTGGGGTCAAGCAGTCCTCCCACCACAGTCTTCCAAGTAGCTGGGACCACAGATGTGCACCACCGTGCTTGGCTAATG
>NW_012101321.1:3091976-3095165 GCF_000951045.1 Mandrillus leucophaeus | reverse complement strand
TGGTGTGATCACAGCTCACTGCAGCCTTAAGCTCCCAGGCTCAAGCAATCCTCCCAGCTCAGCTCCCACCACCCACTTCTCCGAGTAGCTGAGACTACAAGTGTGTGCCACTATGCATGCCCAACTAAATTTTGTATTTTTTGTAGAGATGGTTTTGTTTTTTTTTTTAGATGGTGTCTCGCTCTTTTGCCCAGGCTGGAATGCGGTGGTGGGATCTTGGCTCACTGCAACCTCCGCCTTCAAGTGATTCTCATGCCTCAACGTCCCCAGTAGCTAGGGATTACAGGTGCACACCACCATGCCCAGCAAATTTTTGTATTTTTGTTAGAGACAGGGTTTCACCATGTGGGCCAGGCTGGTCTTGAACTTATGACCTCAAGTGATCCACCCGCCACTCCCAGCAGAGATGGAGGTTCGTCATGTTGCTGGGCTAGTCTTGAACTCTCTGAGTTCAAGTGATCAGCCTGCCTTGGCCCCCCAAAGTTCTGGGATTACAGGCATGAGCCACCATGCCTGGCCCAGAATCTTTTAGTTTTATTCTGATGAGATAAATAATAAATAATATAATTTTGTCAGGTTTGAACTTTGGAGGGCCACAGATCATTGTAATATCTGTGATGCTTTGCCCCCTTTATTATTAATTTGCTAAGGCTACCATAATAAAATACTTCACACTGGGTGGCTTAAATAACAGAAATCTATTTTCTCACAGTTCTGGATATGAGAAATTCAAGATAAAGGTGTCAGCAGGTTTGATTTCTCCGGAGGCACCTCCCCCTTCTGGCTCTGTGTTCGCATGACTTTTCCTCTATGCATGCACGCCCTGGTATCTGTGCGTCCACATTTTCTTCTCTTATAAGGACACTGGTCGCATTGGGTTATTGTCTACTCATATGACTTCATTTAATCTTAATTACCTTTTTAAAGACTGTCTCTCTAAATACAGTCACATTCTGCTGTCCTAGAGGGTAGGGCTTCAACATATGAATTTTAGGGGGATGTAATTCAGTCTATAACACCTCCCAATAAGCTACTTTTGCCTCCCCTCCACCACAGAGGCACACTGCCCCTTTGAGAAGGCATGAGCTAATTGATAAAGGTTACTCTCTATTTTGCTTACTGGGTGGAGTACTGGGGATGTAAAGTTGCATTCCTCTATTGAGCACCTAATGTATGTTGGGTACCATACCAGTCTCTGGGAATATAAATGTCTCGAAGGAATTCTTCAACATATAAACTAAATATAAACTAAAATGCTGTAATATAATGATAAATATACTAACAGACTGAAATGTTCATTAACTGTTTCTTGAATGGATAACTGAAGTGGCCGTGATTAATTCTGCTGAAAGTAGTTAGAAACAACTGCACAGGAGAGGTGGCGTTTTTTGGAGGTGGATGAATTGGATTTGTGAATACAGAGCTGTGATCAGGCCACTGCACTCCAGCTGGGGTGACAGCAAGACACCATCTCAAAAAAGAAGAGAAAAGGAAATCCAAGTAGAAACACAACTGAAGGTGCCTCAGGCATGGAGGAGAGAAAATGCAGGCCTTATTGGAAGAATCATGAATAGCATAGTATTTAGAAACCTTAGGGAGTATGTTGAGAAGAAGAAATGGTGAGATGTGGAGCCAGATTCTGAAGGTTGTTGAATACGATTTTGCTGAGGGATTTGAATTTTTTTCTTTGCGCAATGAGGAATTAACAAAGTGAGCAGGAGTGTGACACTCCAGGAGGCCATGTCAAATGCTTATATTGTGCCCTCCAGAAGCACAGACGACACATCAAAGGGAGTGCCATTCACATCCTAGACATGAGCTCACATGAGAGTGGCTGGTGTAGAGATTTCAGGCTTCTCAGTTGAATCCTGGAGCTGCAGAGGAGAGAACTCTTCCTTCATAAATTCCACCAGCCACCCCTCTATGCACATACACACACCACTTTATGGCGTACATACATGTGTCTCCTGCACCATTGCATATGCCTCCTGGATGTCCCCAAAGGTGGTATCTCTTGTCACTTCTTCTCTGCCACTCTTAGGTTCCTAATCGCTGTCTCTCACCCACTTTGAAACCTGACACAGTCACCTGTGTCACCTGTGGCCCATGCCTCGAAGGCATGGGCCAATGAAATGTGCATGCTTACAGCACATGTGCCCTGGCATGTGGTGGGGGTGTTGTGGAAAGCTGAGAGTGGGGGCTTCTCTTTATGAAGGTAAAGCTGTAACATTTGACTGCTTCTTCGAGTAGGGCTTTCATGGTATGCAGTAATATAATAAATAATTAAAGTCTTCATTGACGAAGAGAAGCCTTTCCCAATTTGCATGAAGGTGAATTGAATTGGTCATGACAGTGAAAGTGATATGATCAGGAAAATGTTTTTAGAAAAATACTCCTAGTGGCAAAATAGAATTTGGATTAGAATGGGAGTTGGGACAGTGAGAGGGGAGGTGGTCAAGAGAACATGTTTTCATATGCTCCACTTTGCTAGGACAGGAATCCCTGGGCACGTGACTTAGGAATGAGAGAAACGTAAAACACATAATGATCCAGCATATAAAAGGTAATAAGCACCTGTGACTTCCTTTTCCTTCTTCTTTACTCTTTTGTTTGCAAACCCTCTTTGATGACTCTTTTTTTAAAAAAATTGTATTATTATTATTTTTGTGTGTGCGAGACGGGGTCTTAGTCTGTCGTCCAGGCTGGAGTGCAGTGGTGTGATCGCTAGTCACTGCAGCCTCGACCTCCCAGGCTTCAGTGATTTTCCCACCTCAGCCTCTTTAAGTAGCTGGGACTACAGACATGTGCTACCACATGCCTGGCTAATGTGTGTATTTTTTGTAGAGTTAGGATTTCACCACGTTGCCCAGGCTGTTCTCCAACTCCTGAGCTCAAGCAATCCGCCTGCCTCGGCCTCCCAGAGTGCTGAGACTGCAGGTGTGAGCCACCATGCCTGGTTTTGATGACTCATTGTGGAGAGTGCTTTAAGAGCAGCATTTTTCTCCCCTGATAAGTTACATGTTTGTTATTTTGCAGCTTTTAGGATTTAATTTACTTTCAGTATTCAAGCAGCATGTTGATCAGGAGGTCCCAAGGATGCCAGTGAAGTTCATCTGTCTATTTTGAGATTGTTGTTGTCCCTGGGCTCAAGGAGGTTAAATAATTTGTTCAAGCTTCTACAAGGTTATT